>NC_139523.1:23164054-23569327 GCF_947247035.1 Vipera ursinii
AGGCCTCCCCCAGATGTCAGAATCAATAAAAAGTTTCCCAAGGTAAATACTGGCTTGGGCATAAACCGCCATCAGCCCAAAGGGGCTATCAGACTCCTAGTTTTTAGAAGCCACTGGCTGCAAAAAATCAAAACCGCCACTAGTGGGCAGCAAAGGTAACCCACAGAGAAATGCATCCTGCCACCTAGTGGTTGGCCACGGTTTTGCAGTAGGGGTAATGCTCGACTTACGACCTCAGTGGAGCTCAAAACAGGTGTCGCTAAATGGCACATTTGTGAAGTTGACTTTTGCCCTGTTTTAGCACATGTCCTGCCATGTCGGTTAGCGGTTAGCTGGGTTCCCCCATAGACGTTGCTTGTCAGAAGGTTTCAAAAGAGGATCACGTGATCACATTGCGACCGTCATAAAGATGAGTCAGAGGCTAAGCACCTGAATTTTGATCACGTGACCCTGGGGGAGGCTGTGACGGTCGTAAGTGTGAAAAACGGTCATCAGCCATTTCTTTCAGGTCCGTTGTAACTTTGGATGGTCGCTAAACAAACTGTTGTAAACCGAGGACGATCTGAGCTCCAGAGATCCAGTCCGCCTATGAATGAGATTTCTAAAGTAGCTAAGCCCAACCCACCTCAAAGGTTGGTTGTTCTGGGGTGGGAGAAATAGGAGGGGGACGAAGGCATGAAGATATGTTTGCCGTCTTGAGTTGTTTATAAAAATAATAAAGGGGGGGCCTATAAATAAAATGAATAAATAATAAATTATGCACGTCTGCCGCCTGTGTTACCGTACTTATCAAGTAATACAGGAGGGATAAAAATTAAATAAATATATGTCATTAGAAGAAAAATACCTGTCCCTGCAAGATCTTTCTTTAAAAAAATCAAGAACAATATTATTTTATGGCCCCCGAAATACACCTTCACTTTTTTTGCTCCGGTGGAGAAAAACTTTCCGTCGGAATAAAACTCTCTTTCCTTCCAGACATCCAATGCTCTTATTTTGCAGCTTGTTTATTTTATCCTTGGTCAGGCAGCAAAAGTGTCCGGCTCAGAATGATTCATACGGAAAAAGTCAAGTCACCTGATCGGGCTGGAATGCAAAAGTCAAAACAGATCAAATCAGTTTTCTTTCGAAAAGAAAGCAAGAGGATTATTAAGCAGAATTCAAAGCTGGCCTGCCCGCACTCTGAACATTTGCTTGCACAGACGGGCCTCATTTGGCCAGCGCCGTAGCTTTCTACGGCTCTGTTCTAACAAAATAAGAGAAAAGCGGAGATAAAAGGCACCTTGGAGGTCTTCTAGTCTAGCCCCCTGCTCAGGCAGGAAACCCTACAACATTTCAGACCAATGGCTGTCCAGTCTCTTCTTAAAAACTTCCAGTGTTGGAGCATCCACCACCTCTGGAGGCAGGTTTTTCCACTGGTTAATTGTTCTCACTGTCAGGAAGTTTCTCCTTAGTTCCAGGTTGCTTCTCTCCTTGATGAGTTTCCATCCGTTGCTTCTTGTCTTTGCCTTCAGGTGCTTTGGGGAATAGCTTGACTCCCTCTTCTTTGGGGCAGCCCCTGAGATATTGGAAGACTGTTATCATGTCCCCACTCATCCTTCTCTTCATAAAACTGGACATACCCAATTCCTGCAACCGTTCTTCATATATTTTAGCCTCCAGCCCCCTGATCATCTTTGTTGCTCTTCTCTGCACTCTTTCCAGAGTGTCAACATCTTCTTTATGAATCATGGCGACGAAAACTGGGTGCCGTATTGCAAGGGTGGCCTTATCAGGGCCACTAATACTAATTATACTAATACTTCTCACAATCTTGATCCCATCCCTCCACTAATGCAGCCTAGGATTGTGTTGGCTTTTTTGGTGGCTGCAGCACACCGGATGGGATAAATTGTACAAATGGATTATGCAATAAATGTATTTCTTTATAAAGGTACACCATAAACGTATACAACAAAGTGGATAAGCAGATTGGATAAAGCTGGTTGGTGTGGGTTTGTTTTTTTTTAAAAAAAGCTCAATGTTTTTCATGCTTTTATTGTTTTAAAATGTTTTTAGCATTTTTCTTTGTACTACGTACGTATTTTCTTTTCAAATTGTACGTTTTCCCTTTCGAATTGACTGAGACAGGCGGCTATAAAAATGGAAGAAAGAAAGAAAGAAAGAAAGAAAGAAAGAAAGAAAGAAAGAAAGAAAGAAAGAAAGAAAGAAAGAAAGAATGGCTTAAGGGCTTTGTCTAGGTTAGGGGTAGGCAACCCCGGCTCTTTTATGACTCATGGACTTCAACTCCCAGAATTCCTGAGTCAGCACAGCTGACTCAGGAATTCTGGGAGTTGAAGTCCATGAGTCATAAAAGAGCCGAGGTTGCCTACCCCTAGTCTAGGTAAAGGATAAAATACCGGTAGATACAAAGGATAAAACATAAAACTCCATAAAGGACAAAACATATGAAGAATGGTTGCAGGAACTGGTTGTGTCTTGTTTTATGGAAAGAAGGACGAGGGGGGACAGGATAGCAGTCTTCCAACATCTCAGGGGCTGCCCCAAAGAAGAGGGAGTCAAGCTATTCTCCAAAGCACCTGAAGGCAGGACAAGAAGCAACGGATGGAAACTAACCAAGGAGAGAAGCAGCCTGGAACTAAGGAGGAATTTCCTGACAGTTTAGATTCAGAACAATCAACCAGTGGAACGGCTTCCCTCCAAAAGTTGTGGGTGCTCCATCATTGCAGATTTTTAAGAAGAAATTGGACAACCATTTGTTTGAAATGGTAGTGGGCTCCTGCTTGAATAGGGGGTTGGACTAGAAGACCTCCAAGGTCCCTTCCAGCTTTGTTATTCTGTTACTCTGTTAATTAGCCACTTCAGCTCCTCTAATAATCGTCGTAACAAAAGAGCCTTGGAATTGGCTAGCTGGGGCAATTCCAAGGCTCCATTCTCCTTGCCACCCTCTGCCTATTGAAGGATGTTCCTGAGATCTATTAATAACAGGAAGGGTTATCCATCACAGGGATTGATTTATTATTAAGGAAGAGGGCCGTTGAGATGGATTGTGAAAATTACCCACCTGCCAACATGGCCCCCTGGCTTGGATTCTGGCCTTTCTTTCGGAGATTTTAGCTCCGCAGAGTCTTCCAACTTCGAAAGAGTCACGAAAGATAGCCCACATTTTATTTATTTATTTATTATTTGTATTTTGCCTTCATTGTTTTTATAAATAACTCAAGGGGGCGAACATATCCAACACACCTTCCCCAACAACAAACCTATTGTGCCCACAACAACCCTGTGAGGTGGGTTGGGGTGAGAGAGACGGATTGGCCACAAGTCGCCCAACTGGCTTTCATGTCTAACCTGGGACTAGAACTCACTGTCTCCTGGTGATTGGCACAGAGTCACCCAGCCAGCTCTCGTGGCTAAGGCGGAACTAGAACTCACTGTCTCCTGGTGATTGGTCCAAAATCACTCAGCCAGCATGATATAACCAATGTGATCAGATGACCCTGCGACATTGCAACTGTCATAAGTACATGCCAGTTGCCAAGTGCCCAAATTTTGATCACGTGACCGTGGGAATGTTGCAACAGCTGTTAAGTGTGAGAAACTGTGATAAGACACTTTTTTTCAGCGCCATTGTAACTTTGAATAGTCAATAAACGAATGATTGTAAGTCGAAGATTACCTGCTTTGGTTCTCTCCAGTGGACCGTCTCTCTCCCAGCTCCCTTCAGCGAGATCAGTATCCCAGCCTGGGGTTGCCTTGTGTGCGAATCTCGGGCGGACTCAGCTGAGTCCACACTTTGGAAGGAAACAGCTCATTATGAGCTTCCTGATTGATAGGCTAATTAGGGACCAGTGCGATTCATCTGTCTAGGAAACGGAAAAGTCCAGGAAAGTGTTCATTGCAACTTAATGACAATCGATACGGCCCCGATGCTGGGAGGTGAAGGGTGCCTTTACTGAGGGGACTAACGCCACGTCCAAAGAGCAGCCGGAGTCAAGAGCAGCCATTTTCTCAGGGGACACACCGAGTGCCGCAAAATCAGTCATTGCCACAACTGCCCTGGAGATTGTTTTGTTTTGTTTTTGAAAGGTAAAAAAAGACTAATATGGCAAAACTATGCTGTTAAGCTTTTAAAAATTAATTTTTAGACTGTTCTTCAACCGATGATGACCAGGGCCATGGAAAATAAAAAATAACACGTGCAAAGTAAGGCCTTCCAAGTGTCCATTTAGGCACCCCAGAAGAATGGGATGAGTAGATGCAGGCAGACCCCAGGTTGTCTGTCTGTCTGTCTGTCTATCATCTATCTATCTTCTCATCTTTTCTACAATCTTCTCCTACTGGTACCTTATGATTATATTACCTTATTGTTTGTACGTACCCTGAGATCTTCTGCACTAGAGGCAAATTCCTTGTGCGTCCAATCACACTTGGCCAATTAAAGCTATTCTATTCTATTCTATTCTATTCTATTCTATTCTATTCTATTCTATTCTATTCTATTCTATTCTATTCTATTCTATTCTATTCTATTCTATTCTATTCTATTCTATTTAATTTCCCATCTATTCTGTTCTCTTATCTATCTATCTATCTATCTATCTATCTATCTATCTATCTATCTATCTATCTATCAGATTTTTAGCCACCCAACTCACACATTGGTGACTCTGGACTCCAACCACCTTACAAAATTTAAAGAAAAAGATCCATCACATAATACAGGGCCACGGCATGCCAGCAACCGGTCCGCACAAGCAACCAAAGCCCCATCTGTGGGATGCAGGCAGCACACAAAACCACGCACCCTCCGATCAGCAGAAAAACCTCTCTCCATGGAACCGGTGGTCCCTGGTGCCCAAAAGGTTCGGGCCTCTGACGTAACAGGCCCCCCATAGAAAACCCCATGAAGAAGTCTGACGTGACTTTTGTATACCCAGAGGTGGAAAGACCTACAAATCATAAGTGTGAGAAGCGGCAACAAGTTGTTTTTTTCCCCAATGCTTCTGTAGTTTCCGACAGTCACTAAACGAAGGTAGTTGCACCCTTTTAAAATTTTTGTCTTTTAGTGGTTCCAGTACTTTGAGAGCAGTCTGGTAGCACAGGGTGTGTGCTCGGAATTGTCCTCAGCCGAAAAGAGTGAATATTTTCACTTTCTTTGGTAACACCCCTTAAAAAATAATAATAATAACCGAAACGCAGCATCCTTTTTTTTTCTTTTCCACAGATGGTTAAACTTTCAGACTTTGGGCTGTGTCCTCAAAAGGTCTTTGATCTTTTACTTTCTTTCTTTTTTGGAATATGCCAAGCAGGAAATGCCTCTCTGCTCGTTTTTCCCTTTTTGTTTAGCGAGATACAAGTTGGATAAATTAAATTTCCCTCGGAAAACAAGAAAGAAGGCCCCCGTTACGCTACGGGAGAGGCCTGTCCACCTCGGAAGCGGAAGGCAACGAGATTTCCAAACATTGAACGTTGCCCGGGATTAACTTTTTTTTAAAAAAAAAATATGATAATGTGCAATGTGCTTAATTTATCCGTATTTCACAGGCTTTATAAAAAAAGGAACGTAAGGCCAGGGGTCGGAGCCGGGAACCAACTCGGGGCCTTGTTCAGGCCACTGACTGGCAACTGACTTGCTTTTAAATGCAAATTTAAAAGGTGGCAGGACTAGATTGTTAAGGGAGTGGTGCCTGATTTTATGACGTCTTGTCATGGTTGTTAAGCAAATCAGTCATTAAGTGAATCACACAGTTGTTAAACAAATCTGGCTGCCCGCCCCCCCCCCCCTTGTCAGAAATCGGTTGGGAAAGTCGCAAATGACAATCCCGGAAGAGTTGCCAAGAGTCCAAATTTTGATCACGTGACCACGGACGGGCAGGCTGCAAAAGCGTGAAAAATGGTCGTAAGTCACTTTTTCAGTTAGGAAGACACAAATGCTCTCTCTTTCTCCCTCCCTCTGTCTCTCCTCTTCTTCTCTTTCTTTCTTTCCTCTTTCACTCTCTCTCTCTCTTTCCTTTCTTTCTTTCTCTTTTTCTCTCCTCTGTCTCTTTCTTTCTCTTTCTCTCCTCTCTTTTTTCCCTCTCTCTTTCCCTCTCTCCCTTTCTCTCCTCTCTCTCTCTCTTTCCCCCTCTTTCTCTCTCTCCCTTTTTCTCTCCTCTCTCTTATCATTTCTCTCTTTCTTTCCTTTCTCTCTCTCTCTCTTTTCTCTCTCTCTTTTTCTTTCCTCTCTCCTCTTTTTTCCTCTCTCTCTTTCTCACCTCTCTCTTTCTCTTTTTTCTCTCTTTCTTTCCTCTCTCTCTCTCTCTCTTTCTTACCCCTCTCCTCTTTCTTTTTTTTTTCTCTCTCTCTTTCCTCTTTCTCTTTCTCTCTCTCTCTTTCTCACACAAACACAGAGGTTCACAACTCTAGCTGTTGACTTAGATTTGGCTTATTAGGAGCCAATCATGTCCATACAGGCGTTTGAAGTCAACAGGATGTTTCACTAACCCAGGTTTCAAGCACTGTGTGAAGGCAGCCATCAGCCACGCATTATTTTAGCCAGGTGCTTACTGCCCAGGAGGGGTTTTCTTGGGGGGGGGGGGCGTTCCATGAGCTCAGAAAATGAAATAAATGTCCCTTCTGTTCCTGGGGGTGGGGTGGGGGTGGGTGGAGACCACGCAGGACAGGAAGAGCAAGAGAGCAAGAGCAAGCAAGAGCAAGAATCTCAAAAGGCGATGTGGGGAGAGTCAAAAAAGTCAAAATGGCGACTCTGGCCTGACTCTGGGTGTGCCTGGTGTCCCAGGTCAGAAAGGGGCGGGGCTCCAGTCGTTTATGACCCCCGCCCTCCCCACAGATGCCCCTCCCTCCCCTGGTTCCGTTCCTGCTGGCTAACTCCCGGCAGGGAAAGGGTTAAAGTGGGATTTAATCAACAGTCACTAATTAATCCCTTGGATGACATTAGATTGTGGGCTACATTGCTGGAGGGGGGGGGAGTTTAATTCACTCTGGTGATTTCTCCAGAGACGTGTGTGCTTTTGTGGTAGACAACATTCATAAATCACCATTTAAGGGGTGGGGAGGGGGAAATGCGGTGGTGGTGGTGGGGGGAAGGAGGCCGGGGAAGAGGGCCGGGTGTCAGCAAATCTCCGAAGGTTGTTGCTTGGTTGCAAACGTGGACGGGTGGGGGTCTCTCAAGCGGAGGTGGGGGGCTATTTCATCCAGGCGAGGCTTGTTGAGGGGTTGAACCCGAGGCCGGCAGGGCATGATGGGGTCTGCAGCGCAGGATCAGCAACGCCAAGACGGCAACAGCTTGATCCCAGCTCTGCCCGTTTTTACGTGCAGCACGCAGCACGCCCAGTCAGCCCCACCTTTCTGCTGCTAAGCGGGACACTTAGGTGAATGTCGCTCCGTTTTACGACCTTCTTTGCCACGGTCGTTAAGCAAATTGCTGCAGCTGCTCAGTTAGTAACACGCGGTCGTTAAGCGAATCTGGCTTTGCCGGTCAGAAGGTGGCAAAAGGGGGTACCGTCACCCCGGGACACTGCGACCGTCATAAATAGGAACCGGTTGCCAAGTTGTCTGAATTTTGATCACGGGATCGTGGGGAGGCTGCGACGGTCGTAACCGTGAGAAACGGTCCCAAGTCGCTTTTCCCAGTGTCGTCGTCACTTTGAACAAGAGAGAAGGGGAGGAAGCTGGGTTAAAAGTTTACAACTGTTTCGTTTCAAGAATCTTATATTCTGCCTTTCGATCCATCAATCAGAGTAGAGCTGGAAGGGACCTTGGAGGTCATCTAGTCCAACCCCCTGCTCAAGCAGGAGACCCTATACCATTTCAGCCAAATGGTTGTCCAATCTCTTCTTACAAAACCTCCAGCAATGGAGCACCCACAACTTCTGGAGGCAAGCCGTTCCACTGGTTATTCTCGCTGTTAAGAAGTTTCTTCTTAATTCCAGGTTGCTCTCTCTCCTTGGTTAGCTTCCATCCATTGTTTCTCATCCTGCCTTCTGGTGTTTTGGAGAATAAGTTGACCCCCTCTTCTTTGGGGCAGCCCCTCAAATACTGGAACTCTGCTATCATGTCCCCCCCTGCTCCTTCTTTTCTCTAGTCTAGACTAGCCAAACCTAGTTCCTGCCACCACCCTTCATATGTTTTAATCTCTAGGCCCTTTACTCATCTTAGTTGTTCTTTGCACTTTCCAAAGACGTACAATTAATGCAATGCTTTGTGCTTCTAGGATGCTTTTAAGAGGCCTCTGCCTGCATTATCGGGTCCATTTTACACAAAAAGCGACGTGATCTGCTAACATTTGGTTTGCAAATTCTTTCCTTTGCCAAATAAGAAATAATGTCAGCCCGCTCCAATGGAGAAAGGGAGGACTTATTAACATGGTTCCCCATCCCTCCCCCATTAGCAAATACTAATTTTGATATGCAGACGCTTTCGTCACAGTTCCACCTTGACTGCAAGCTGCTAGTCACGCAAAACACGCAAAACACTGAACGAAACATGGGAAGTTTTTAAGAAGAGGCTGGACAAACACTTGTCTGAAATAGTATGGTGTTTCCTGCCTGAGCCGGTGGTTAGACTAGAAGACCTCCAAGGTCCCTTCCAGCTCTGTTTATCCTACCCTACCCTACCCTATCCTCTATACTCTCTAGTCTATCCTATCCTATCCTATCTTATCCTATCCTATCCTATCCTATCCTATCCTATCCTATCCTATCCTATCCTATCCTATCCTATCCTATCCTATCCTCTATATTTTCTATTCCATTCTATTCCATTCTATTCTATTCTATTCTATTCTATTCTATTCTATTCTATTCTATTCTATTCTATTCTATTCTATTCTATTCTATTCTTTCATTATTCCATTCCATTCCATTCCATTCCATTCCATTCCATTCCATTCCATTCCATTCCATTCTATTCTATTCTATTCTATTCTATTCTATTCTATTCTATTCTATTCTATTCTATTCTATTCTATTCTATTCTATTCTTCTATTCTATTCTTTATTTCTATTCTTATTCTGTTCCATTATTTATTTCTATTCTATTCTATTCTATTCTATTCTATTCTATTCTATTCTATTCTATTCTATTCTATTCTATTCTATTCTATTCTATTCTATTCTATTCTATTCTATTCTATCCTCTATCCTAACCGTCCCTGAGCAGGGGTTGGACTAGGTAACCTCCAAGGTCCTTTCCAAATTACTATTATTATTATTATTATTATCATTATCATTATCATTATCATTATCATTATCATTATTATTCATCGCACAGTCAGCCAGATGTTCACACTGGATTTGGCATTTTTCTCTACCTATCGAGTCCTTACCATCGGATAGGCAGATGTGGATGTTTGATGGTATTACAGATATCGTTGCAGGATGGAAGCCGTTCCTAGTAAGGCTGCCTTTTGCAGTTGACTGATGGCGAATTTGTCAATGCCATTATTATTATTATTATTATTATTATTATTATTATTATTATTATTATTATTATTATATTATACCAGGATATCTCTCTCTCTCTCTCTGCAAAAATACTCCTGCATTGACAAATATTGACCTGCATGGGACCCCAGCCCGGCATCGCTGGCCTCAGTCTCCCAATCTGTATAATGGGGACAAAGTGGTTGGCAGAAAGTGAGACAAAAGTGAAGGATGGTGCAGGAATCCTGGGAGAATTCAGGCTTGCCATGTTCGAGCTATAAAACATTCTTTGCCTGATCCCCTTCCTGGGCTCACAGCCAGGGCCTGCATTTTGCTACGCCATCCCCTCGACAGGAACGCCAAGGGGGCTGCCCTACCACTCAACCCTCCCCGGGAAGAGCTGGAGCCATTAAAAGCTTTCAGAGTAATGCTGCCAACCACGCCACTCCTCGCCCTGTGTCCTCGCAGGGCTGTGCCCTTGGCGAAAGCCACCGCACCGCGGTGGGCGAACTTTTATAAAAGCTTCAGGCGTCTCCTCTGTCACACTTCTAATCCTCTCCGTCCAGCCTCTGCTGTCTCCTCCTCTTCCTCCTTATTCTCTACATTAGCAGAGGTCCCCAACCTTTTGGGCACCAGGGACCGGTTCCGTGGAGACAGTTTTTTCCCCACGGACCGGAGGGTGGCTTGGTTTTGTATGCTGCCTGCATACCACAGATTAGAATAGAATAGAGCAGGAAGGGACCTTGGAGGTCTTCTAGTCCAACCCCCTGCCCAGTCTCTTCTTAAACAACCTCCAGTGAGGGGGCACCCACAATGTCTGAAGGCAAGCTGTTCCTTCTCTGTGCGGACCGGTTGCTGGCGTGCTGTGGACCGGTATTGGTCCACAGACCGGGGGATTGGGGACCCGTGCTCTATATCATTCTAAAACACGCCTGTCTGTTTGTAGCTTTCAGCTGGGCGAAACGGCGCGTCGCAGGGCAAGGGTTTTTGAAGCAACATGCCAGAAATGGACTAATGCATCCATATTTGTTTGTTTGTAAAATGTATTGGCTGCTGACCTGAGCACAAGGTAACTCTGGGCGCCTTACACTATAATTCCCATGATCCCCACGGCACCTGGTTAGAAAAGCTGGTCTGCTCTGTGCACTATAAGCCCTCGAAACTCCCGGCTAGGACACCCAAAATATTTTGTGGGACAGCCTATGCTTAATGACTAGGGCGGGTCTCCCACACTCTGTGCGCCCTCAGAGGCATTTGGCCCATGAGACCCACACTCTGTTCATGCCCGGGGGTGCCTGAAACATAGCAGACTTAATAAGATGATCTTGCTGCTCTTACATAGGAAGATTTTTTTTTTGTAACCCTTTAAAAATTAAGGAGGGGGCTCGTTCAAAGCCAGAATCTGACAGCCAAAAGGAGGAGGGGACCCATTAAGGAATTAGCAGTCAAAAGCTGTCAAGGATCCCCCCCCTTTCCCTTAATGAGACAGCTCAATTAACCGCCTGAAGGCAGCCAGGCATGAAACATAGAAAGACCCGCCCCCCCGCCCCCCCATGTCTCGGCTGACGGCTTAATTGCCCCCTCCTCTTTTCCCAGGCATCCTATGTCATTTTCACAGGCCTCTCATTGTGGGTGGGAAGATTGAGGGGGGAAAACAAATTCAACCTCAAACTCTCAAGATCCAATCCTCTTCTCCTTCTTCTCCTCCTCCTTCTCCTTCTCTTCTTTCTGCTTCTCCTTCTGCCTCCCTTCTCCCTTCTCCTTTAGCTTTTCCTTCTTCTTCTCTTTCTTCTTCTCCTTCTCTCCTTCTCTTCCTCCTCCTCCTCTTCCTCCTCCTCCCTCTTTTCCCCTTTCCTTCTTCTTCTCTTTCTCCTTCCCCTTTTCCATCTCCTCCTCCCCCCTCTCCTCCTCCTCCTCTCCCCCCACCAGTTTCTTCCTAATTTTTCCTTTTTCTCCCTAGGCACACACGTAGAAACACACGTACCGTCTTTTCCAACGTGGGAAATCCAGAATTATTTCTTCCAGACCTTCTGAAATCACCACAGGTGGGGTTTAAACGCAAAGCCTCCCTTGCACAGTCTGAGATATTAAGGAATCGAGGTGGCTGTTCATATTCACTCCATCATTCTAAGCTTCAAGTGCATCTCAATCACAATTGTTGTCCACCTTCAGGGAAACACACATACGCCCCGAAATGCGACACCGAGGAGAATTGTCACTGCATTCCTTGCAAATCCACACCACACTCAGACCAACCATCCATGGTTGGGATGCCTCTGAGCAGCCGCCTGCGTGACCCTCACACCTTCTTACTCGAAGCAAATTGTGAAATATCTCCCCTCCTTTGGTGATCGCAGTGAGTCCTTGACTTACACCAATTTATTTAGCAACCGTTCAGAGTTGCAACGCCGCCAAAAGAAGTGACTTATGACTGGGTTTTTTTTCACACTTACGACCCCAGGGTCACATGACCAAAATTCAGACGCTGGGCAACTGACTCGTACTTATGACGGTTGCAGCGTCCCCGGATCCCCTTTTGCGACCTTCTGAACAGGCCAAGTCCACAGGGGAATCCAGGTTCGCTTCACAGCCGTGTTATTAATTTCACAACCCGCAAGGATTGGCTTAACCAAACTCACTTCACAAATGTCTCCCTTAGCCACAGAAACTTTGGGTGTCGTAAGTCGAGGACTACGCGCAACTCAGATCGTCAGCAATCCAAGGAGAGAGGGGGGAAATGAAAAAATCCCTACTGTAACCCCGCCCCTCCTTGTCACCCTCTCTCCCCTCCTCCCCTCCTCTTACTGTGCTCTGTGTGTGTGTGTGTGTGTGTGTGTGTGTCTGTTTTAACAAAACAAATCTAGTGAAATTTCTACAGGCCATAAATCTGGCTAAGATTGAACTGCGGCTCGGCCCCCATCAGCAGCTACCATCCATCTTGCCAACGAAGTTTCATTCCCAAGGAAGAATAAATCGGGTGGGGGGAGAGGGGGGGCTACCTGGTAATTAAATTCCATCCGCCACCCGCTCCAGCCCGAACCAGTCAATGGAAAAACATTTGTCTCTAGAAGCCGTGCCACCCTTTCTGCAAGTCCAAATCAAAACTCCGGGACAAAAATTTCCCATCATATGGATTAAAGCCATTGATTACTGTCTGGCCCCATTTATCATGGGAAATAGCTTTATATTGCAAAGTTTAGAGGCTCTAATTTGTCATCCGCCCCCCTCCCCAGCGCTAATCATATTTTTATTCAGATTTAATTTGTTTTCTCTTGGCTTTCGCCCGCCGTCCCGCACCCTCTTCTCTCCCCAGCAGGACCTGCGTCTTTGGTGCGCCTGGATTTGATCAGAATTGATTCCCCACCCAGTTCAGTCCTTGCTGCCGAAAGGAAGTGGGGAGGGGGGGGTTGGGGTGAAGCTGGAGAAGAGGGGGGCAGGCCAACAGCCTCCCCCAAATAAAACAAAGGATAATCCTCGACTTACAAGTTTGTTTATTGACCATTCAAAGTTACAACAGCACTAAAAGAAGTGACTTACAAACGTGTTTTCACACTTACGACCATTGCGGCATCCCTGTGATCACCAAAAACTCAGACGCTGGGTGACTGACTCAGGTTTACGACGGTCGCAGCGTCCCCCGGGGGTCACGTGATCCCCTTTGGCGACCTTCTGACGAGCAAAGTCAACGGGGGGGGAAGCCGGATTCACTTAATGACCGGGTGACTCACTTCACAGCCGCAGGGATTCACTGAACAAGCTAGGTTGTAAAATGGACCAAAATTATCTTAACAAATGTTTCACTTAGCCACAGAATTTTTTTTTTTGGCTCAATTGTGGTCATAAGCCGAGGATCGCCAGTAAATGAAAAATCAATTTGCACCGCACATTTAAAGATGCCCGCGTTTTGTTAGCTGGTCCGTGCTTCTGTGTCTTGAACCGCTGATGGATCTGCAGCTGTGGCTAAGGAATAAAAATAATCTCCGTGCAATAAAATAAAATAAAAAATCACCCTAACTTACAAATGAAAATAAATGTGGCTCTTTTTACTGATTCATCATACCTGATAGATATTATGAGCATTATAGTTCAAAGCCTCTGAAGAATATCCGTTAGGGGAGGGGGAAAAAAAACAAACAGACAGGGACATGTAAATCAGAATAAATCTGGCCTGTTTTATTGCCAGTGTAAGTAGGGCAGTTTTCCCTACCTGATAAGATTTTTATGGATGTTAAGAAAAAAAAAATAATCTGTAAAAAATGGCCACATCTCTTTCCTCAGTAACTTCCCCCCCCCCGAACAAAAGAGGCGGTTTATATACATTTTCCCCAAAGCGTACAGTTCTTTACATCAATTCCCAGAGCAGCCTTTTTTAAAACTCAATTTTCTTTGATATCGATCGTCGTTACATACATTTGCTTAATTAGATTTCCTTCCGTGTAAATATCCCCAATGCAAACACTTCTCCCAAAAACGGAAGTACTGTACGGGGTTCTACTCTAGTGGGAAACGCTCACAAAAATATATCTGTTTTCCGGGGATTGTTCATCGCCCCCTCCCCTCAAATTATGATTCATTTTTAATGCATATTTTTGATAACGTAAGACAGATGTGGACAAATTCTATTAGGGGTGTGCATGTGTGTGTGTGTGCATGTGTGTGCGTCACACATCTATATAAAACAATATATTTACCCCCCCAAAATCGGTGAGCATTAGGAAGGAAGCCCCTGGACACCTCTGGCATAAATTCCAGGACAAAACCTGCCCACAAAATTTCCACATCTGGACCTCAATTTCCAAGAAGGGTTTCCAAAAATCTTTCAGGCTGAGACCCCTTGCGCTCCAGTAAGAAAATATAACACATCCTTTTCTTCTGATTCCATCTACGATCTAACATTTCCGGCCCAAACTAATAGAGGTAATTCTCAACTTACAGCAGTTCATTTAATGACCGTTCAAAGTTACGACGGCACGGAGAAAATGTGACTTAGGACCGTTTTTTCCCCACAGTTACAACCTTTGCAGCATTCCCTGTGGTCACATGAACAAAATTCAGACAATTGGCAACTGTTTCATACTTACGAACTTTGCATCATACCGAGGTCAGGCAATTCCCACTTTTGCAACCTTTTGACAAGCAAAGTCAAAGCCTTGGTGGAGCAGTGGGCTAATGCCTCCTTAAGTAACCCCAGCTGCCTGCAATTAGTGCAGGTTCGAGTCCCACCAGGCTCAAGGTTGACTCAGCCTTCCATCCTTCCGAGGTAGGTAAAATGAGGACCCAGATTGTTGGGGGCAATAAGCTGACTTTGTAAAAATGCCGCTTGCCCCCCCCCGAAAGCCCTAATAAGCAGGCCTATACATAGAATGAAGGCTATTGCTAAGCACATTTGATTTGTGCTTAGATTGTAAGCCGCCCTGAGTCTTCGGAGAAGGGTGGGATATAAATGGGATTAAAATAAAAAAATAAAATAAATAAAAGTCAATGGGGGAAGCCAGACTCACTTAACAACCGGGTGACTAACGTATTAACTGCAGTGATTTGCTTAACAAACTGCAGCAAGAAAAGTCAGCAAATGGGGCCAAACTCATTCGGCAAATATCTCACTTAGCAACAGAAATTTTGGGCTTACTCGTCCTCGTAGGTCAGGGACTTCCTGTATCCAAAAGCAGAGATGGCATACAGGCAGTCCTCGAGTTACAACTATTTGTTTAGCGACCGTTCAAAGGGACAAGGGCACTGTGAAAAGGGACTTACGGCCAATCCTCACACTTGCGACCATTACAGCATCCCAACGGTCATGTGAACAAAACTCAGGCTCTTGGCAACAGGCATGCATTTGTGATGGCTGCAGCTTCCATGTGTGTGTGTGTGTGTGTGTGTGTGTGTGTGTGTGTGTGTGTGTGCATGCGCACACACGTGCACGCGTGTGTGTAATAGCCATTTGCAACCTTCCCAGCTGACTTCCGGCAAGCAAAGTCAATGGGGAAGCCTGATTTGCTTAATGACCGGGTGATTCACCTGCAGGGTTTCGCTTAACAACCATGGCAAAAAGTTCGCAAAATCAGATGTGAGTCACTTAACAGCCGCCTTGCTTAGCGGTGGAAATTCTGGTTTCATCCATGGTCATAACTCAAGGACTATCTGTATATGCCGTTCCTCTGGACACCAGTTCTGGTGTGGAAAAGCAGATAAAATGTTTACACTGATGTTGCAACTGCTAAGTCCCAGCACAGTGTAGTCTCGATGGGAAAAACCAGGATAAAAAAAAAGATGCTTTCCAAAGAAATTCAATTTTTTTTTGTTCCTTCCTTGCTGATCTTCCCTTCCTTTTAGCCTTCTCTTTTCTTACCCTCTGCCGCGGTGCTGAAGGCTGCTGGTTTTTCTTTTCTTTCCTTTTTTTTCCTTCTTTCTCTGTGACTTGTGTAAGATCTGTTGAGCCGAGGAATCAGGAAATATTGCAAAGGAAGAAGGAAAGCGAATTCAGCTTCCCGGAATAAGAGAGTAAAAGAGTTGGGAGGGACCTTGGAGGTCATCTAGTCCAACCCCCTGCTCAGGCAGGAAACCCTATGCCATTTCAGACAAATGGCTGTCCGGTCTCTTCTTAAAAACCTCCAGTGTTGGAGCATTCACCACTTCTGAAGGCAGGTTGTTCCACTGGTTAGTTGTTCTAACTGTCAGGAAGTTTCTCCTTAGTTCCAGGTTGCTTCTCTCCTTGACTAGTTTCCATCTGTTGCTTCTTGTCCTTCCCTCAGGCACTTTGGAGAACAGCTTGACTCCCTCTTCTTTGGGGCAGCCCCTCAGATACTGGAAGGCTGCTATCATGTCCTCCCTCGTCCTTCTCTTCATTAAACTAGACATGCCCAATTCCAGCAACCGTTCCTTGTATGTTTCAGCCTCCACTCCCCTGATCATCTTTGTTGCTCTTCTCTGCACTCTTTCTAGAGTCTCGACATCTTTTTTACATCGTGGTGACCAAAATGTATGCCGTATGCCAAGTGTGGTTTTACCAAGGCCTTGTAAATTGGTATTAACACTTCATGTGATCTTGATTCTCTGCTTCTATCCTTCTACTTTGATTTCTTTCACTTGGCTAAGGAGAATCTCACTTGAGAATCCAACATCTCAAAGCAATGTCGGCCTGGGAACATCTGCACTTCAGCATTGGGGAGAGTGAAAGAGAAAGGTAACATTTATCACACAGTCAGCCAGATGTTCAGACTGGATTTGGCATTTTTATCCACCTATCGAATCCTTCCCAAGGAAACTGGGATAGGCAGATGTGGATGTTTGTTCATCTTACACGTATCGTCCCAGGATGTAAGCTGTTCCGGTTAAAGCTGCCTTGTGCAATTGACTGACGGTGACTCGGTCAATGCCGATGGGGTTCAAGTGGTGCTCCAGATATTTTGGGATTGCATCCAAAGCGCCTTTGCTATTGGTACATTCTTTGCTTTCTTTTGCCACAGTTGTTCTACCATCTATTTGCAGGTCTTTGCATTTTGTGATCTTTTTCCCCCCGACAGGTCTTTGTCATCTCTTCTGCTGTCTCCAAGTCCTGCTAGTATCATTTATGAAATTTACATTTCTCCGATACTATCCGTCAGTTTGGAAAGGGAATAATGCAACATTATAATACGATAGAAGAAGATGAAGAAATTGGGAGGTGTTTGGAAATCCTACAGTCCCGGGATGAGGGATGGAGCTGAGGCTGCCAAACTTTTTGAGAAGAAGCATCACGATGGATGGGAGGGAGAGAAGGAATTTGCAGGAGATGAGGAAGAAGAAAGCAGATAAATGCGGTGTTCTATACCAGCCTGCTACCGGCCCTGCAGATAAGGCAGGGACAACCCCTTTACAAGAAGGCAAGAGGCTGGAACTAAGCCTGCCAAATTTATGGACACAAAAGCAAACAGAGCAAAAACAAGACATGAACCATGAAACAGGAGCTATTCAAGCGGTTGCCTTCAGCAAACCAGCCCTCCCACGCATTCCCCTTTTAAACAGTTCAGGGCGTGGCTTCTCTCTGCCTCCTTCCGAGGTGCCCCATTGCCTTCCTCTATTTACTCCTGATTGACTGCCTCCTGCGTCGGGCATCGTTGAACAGGGCCAGCTGTGGGTCATCTTCATCCACGCTGTCAGGCTCACACAGCTGGGTCTGCGTGGTAACCAGGTGGGAGGTGCCTGGCTGAGGGCTCTGTGGGGCCTCAATACTATCCTCAGCAAGCTCTCCAACACCCCCCTCCTCCTCCTCTGAATTGTCCGACCCAACTGCTGACCCACAGGCTGACCCTGAATCACAACATGCGGAATATACGACCCAGCGCTTGAAAATGGTCAGTTTTCCCAATTATCCATTCCATACCATTTCCCCAGAACAGTGTTTCTCAACTTCGGCAGCTTGAAAACGTGGGGACTTCAACTCCCAGAATTCCTGGCTGGCTAGGGCACAGGTCGGCAACCTGCGGCTCCGGAGCCGCATGCGGCTCTTTGAGCCGTCTCTTGCGGCTCCCAGCCGCCCGGTGCGCGCGCACCTCTTCCAACGGGCAGTGGTGCGCGCGCACCTCTCCAAATGGAGAGTGGCACCGCCCATTTGGAGAGGTGCACGCGCACCTCCCCGAATGGGCGGAGGTGCGCGCGCACCTCCCCAAACCTTTGGAGAGGTGCGCGCGTACCTCCGCGCGAATGGGCAGCGGTGCCGCTCTTTCAGGAAGCCCGCCGTGGCCCGTCTGTGAAGCTGCCGAAAGCGGCAGCTTAGCAGACGGGCCGCGGCAGCTTCCGCAAAGAGCGGCGCCCCTGCCCATTCCGAGAGGTGCGTGCGCACCTCTCCGAACGACCGGAGGTGCGCGTGCACCTCCCCAAACCTTTGGGGAGGTGCGCGCGTACCTCCGCGCGAACGGGCAGCGGTGCCGCTCTTTCAGGAAGCCCGCCGCGGCCCGTCTGTGAAGCTGCCGAAAGCGGCAGCTTAGCAGACGGGCCCGCGGCAGCTTCCGCAAAGAGCGGCGCCCCTGCCCATTCCGAGAGGTGCGTGCGCACCTCTCCGAACGACCGGAGGTGCGCGCGCACCTCCCCAAACCTTTGGGGAGGTGCGCGCGTACCTCCGCGCGAACGGGCAGCGGGCCGCTCTTTCAGGAAGCTGCCGCTTTCGGCAGCTTCCTGAAAGAGCGGCGCCGCTGCCCCTTCGCTTTCGGCAGCTTCCTGAAAGAGCGGCGCCGCTGCCCCTTCGCACGGAGGTGCGCGTGCAACTCCGGTCGTTCGGAGAGGTGCGCGCGCACCTCTCGGAATGGGCAGGGGCGCCGCTCTTTGCGGAAGCTGCCGCAGCCCGTTTGCTAAGCTGCCGCTTTCGGCAGCTTCACAGACGGGCCGCGGCGGGCTTCCTGAAAGAGCGGCACCGCTGCCCATTCGCGCGGAGGTACGCGCGCACCTCCGGTCGTTCGGAGAGGTGCGCGCGCACCTCTCGGAATGGGCAGGGGCGCCGCTCTTTGCGGAAGCTGCCACGGCCCGTCTGCAAAGCTGCCGAAAGCGGCAGCTTTGCAGACGGGCCGTCGCCATCGGGCAACCGGGAACCGGTTCCATCTCATTTTTTAAAAAATGGCAGCCGCGTGCGTCCGCGCATGCGCAAAAAACCTTTTTGCGCATGCGCGTGCATGGACACACGCACGCGGCTCCCTCTTTTTTTAATTTGTGATGGAACCGGTTCCCAGTGGCTCTTTTTCTTTTTTAGGTTGCCGACCCCTGGGCTAGGGCATTCTGGGAGTTGAAGTCTACCTGTCTTCAAACTGCTGAGGTTGAGAAACACTCCTCCAGAAAATACAGGCAAATAAGGTCTACAAGGAGCCAGAGAAATCCTGTTCTTCTCAAAATCTGATCCCAGAATTTCTGGCAGCCTAATTCACCGTATACTAAAAAACCTTCTCCATAATCATTCTTGATAGCAAAGGCCAAAAACTTCATCTTCTTTGACCTGCTATGTTTTAGTTGGAGGTTCTCCCTCTGTTCCAGATGTAGGACAGAGGTCTGCAGATCCACCAGAGTATGGCTGGGCTGCCAATCTCAGGATACTTCTGGTTCCAGAGTTCACGGACTTCTGTCTGCTCTCCATATTTAGATGTCCCTCTACGGTATCACATCCACTTGAAAGGAAGAAGGTTGCCCAGGTCCCTCTACATCATGAACTGCTTCCTCCTCACGCTAAAGCTCGACAAGACACTTGTGCTTTGATCTGTGGCCCTTCACCAGCACCTGTCACAAGAGGAAAGTTTATTGTCCTGGCGAGCAGAGCCAGGCAATGAGAAGGTCCCTCAAAGCATGGCCACGCTCTTGGCTTGGTTTTGAGAGTGATGCCACTTTCCTGGAAATGGAGACATCTGCTCTGCTGTAAATTCTTAATTACCCTGTTTAATGGAACAAAAAGGGAAACTCCAGCTTGGCTAAAGGTCACTCTCCCTGCCATGCTGGAGAAAAATGTGGCTGGGGTCTCATCTTGTTTTTGGCCTTCAAATTCTGGGCAGGGACGGGGGAAGCCGAGGAGAGAGTGGGGAGACGAGGAGAGACAAATAAGTGGCAGACGAGAGGCGAGGAGGTCCATCAGGTGAGGCTGTGTGGCTTTGTTCCTTGTTTTTTGGAGAGGGGAACATGAATGTACATCAGAACATGGAGCTAGGTGACATCCGCTGTGTTCAAAGTTACAGGTCCATGAATAACTTTCCTTAGAACTGGCCTCCTTCAATGGATGGAAGAGGAACCAGGAGGGGAGTGTCTGGGTATCATTAAGAACCTCCTTACTGTCCCTCAGAACTGATTTAAGCACTGCTCCTTCCAACCTTAGGCTAGGTCCTAGAATACTAGAGGGCCATGGTCTTAGACTCCTAGAAATGGGCTTGGTCAGAGTCCTAGAACTGGGCTCAAGAACTGAGCCAAAGTCTAGGACTCTGTCCAAACCCAACTCTAGGACTCTAAGACCTGTCAACATCCAGCTGAAGAATCCAAATAAAACTCCAGATTAATTCTGTTTCCGAAAATCTCACTGTTTACTGAATACACTGTGTGGTTATGTCAAAGCAAAACTAACTCTGAGGTATCCCACACCAATTCATAAACAATAGTTTTCCCAGCCCAACTCCTCAACGTCTTACGTAATCCATATCAGCAAATCCACATTGTTATGGGAACCGTCTGCTTCAAATCCACACCTGTTCTGGTGTCCTTGACAACGCTTCAGGCTCCCACGGCCTGCAGCTGAATCGAAGAAGTTTTGTTTCTCCATCTACCCACTGGAAAGTAACACCTCCTCCCCCTTTTTTTCCCTAAAGGCAAGTTGAAAGACAGAGGCACGTAGCTGCCATCTTTGACAAAACCATAGCCTAGATCTGGGTTTGGTCTTAAAGTCCTAGATCTAGGCTTGACTTAGAGAGTTGATCCTCTCTAAGGAAGAGATTGTAATGAATGTCGAACCTGGGAAGGTTGGTAGATGCCGGCTTTGATGCAATTTTGCCTGTCCAACCACCATCCCGGAAACAATTTGGACAAGACTGCTTGGAAGCTTTCCATTCACAGGAGAAGAGGAGGAAGAGGGAGCAGAACAGCTGGAAATTTGGGGACTTGTATTCCCACCGCATCTGGATGGGGTCAGCTTGAGGAAGATGGTCCTGAGGCCAATGCTAGCCTCCTCCACCGCAACTATCCAGATATACTAGGAATGGAGGTTCTGATGCTCCTGCCGGTGTGGTCCGGGCTGGAGCAGCATGATGGGTATTGTAATCCCCACAGGATGATCTCAGTGGGCCAAGTTTGCCTGCCTGCATTCCCCCCTCCCCCTCATCCCTGCTTGCTTTGGCTCCAACCTCTCAGCTTCTTCTCACTTTCTCTAGCACTTTTAATTTTCCAGGCTGCGTTCAACTCCTGGGTCAATCGTAACATTTTTCTTCTCGACTGTCAGCTGAGCCGTCGTGCTGAGCCAGAGAAGGCAAAGCCCAATCAACCGCTCTATGGATTGAAATCGTTGTTTACGGCTGGGGGACCATTGATCACCTAAATGGCTTTATGTTAATGAAGGCGGTTTTCGCTTCCATTATTCTTAGCTGCCTTCTGAAAACCTTTGACAGGTGCTGCAAAGCTGCAAGCCAGCCTCTCTCTCTCTCTCTCTCTCTCTCTGTCTCGCTTTCCCTCCACCTCGCCTTCAAAGCCCCAGAAAACTCTTCTTTCCGTGGCTTTGAAGCCCCCGTCGTCGTTTCACAAAACACCAAAAATAATGGTAACAATAAGAAATAAATCCAGACCCAGAGAATAGAAAAATAAATATTTCCCCGATGAGCATCTCTTAAGAAGCTCTGCGTTTGAACTAGAAATAGGTCATGGATTAGGTGGGCTAGAGGTGAAGACGCTGGTGTGTGTGTGTGTGTGTGTGTGTGTGTGTGTGTGTGTGTTGAAGGTTCTCCTGAAAGTGGGCTCTGGAGAGAGACTAAGTCGAACCTCTGTTGGGGTCCAAGACTGGAACAAAACTTAAGAGTATTGCATCTCTACATCCCATCACGTTGACCTTCCATGAAGGATGAAGGATGTAAGAAAGATCCCAAGAACCATCTCAGGTTCCATCCTGGTCTCATGTTGAGTGGTTCTCACTGGGAGATCTGATTGGGATGCTTTCCAAATTGTGTGGTTGGCATTGTGAATTCCTAGACAAAGACGAATGCCTTGCGTGGAAGGGCAACAATGAACAAGAGTGGTCTTCTTCTGGGCTCCAGAAAACCCAGTCTGAATTCTTATGATCTGTCTGTGCTTTTCCAGCATTAATTATTTGTTCCGTTATTAAGCAGGACAAGAAACAACGGATGGAAACTCATCAAGGAGAGAAGCAACCTAGAACTAAGGAGAAATTTCCTGACAGTGAGAACAATTCATCAGTGGAATTACTTGCCTCCAGAAGTTGTGGGTGCTCCCACACTGAAGGTTTTTAAGGAAAAGATTGGACAACCATTTTTCTGAAATGGTGCAGTCTTTCCTGTCTGGACTAGACTAGACCTCCAAGATCCCTTCCAGCTCTGTTATTCTGTTAATAGAAATAGATTTATCAGGCTTGAAGGGACCTTGAAAGTCTTCTAGTCCAACCCCCTGCTCAAGGCAGGAGACTTATACCACCCCTGTCAAATGGTTTCCAGTCTATTTTTGAAAACCTCCAGTGATGGAGTACCCAAAACTCCAGGAGGCAAGCTATGCCCTTGATTAATGTTTTCATCAGTTAAAATAGGAGGAAAACTATTTTAATAGTGTTGGAGAAAGGTCAACCCGAAAGGTCTAGCAACGTTGGGGAACTGTGCAAATCAAGACTGCAAAACTAGGCCAATGTGGATGACAATCTCGGTGGATCTGAACCAAAGCCACAGAGAGGAATTTCAGAAGACCACTGGTGGGAAACCACAACATTGTCATCTCACATATATATGGAGGAGAGACCATGTTTCCAATTGCATTGTGAATTTTGGGGTCTGGATAAGAGCTTACGTGGAAGACAAAGAGATCCCGAAGCAGATGGGCGAGAAATCCTGTATTCTCCACCTCTCCTAATTATACTTCAAGGATATCCCATTGGCAAACAATCTCTAAAGAGCTTAGAACGGGATTAAGATTGGGATGTGCCAGCCGTGGGATTAAGGTTTCCAGAAGCTGAGCAACAGAGAAGGCCTGGGGTTCCCCCCCGCCAAATCCCAACATCTGTGGGCAGAGGCAAGACTTATGGGGTCCAACAGGGAGGATACCCCTGTATGCATTTAGAGAGGAGGAACGGGGGGCAGCGGTGGGGGGATACTACCCAAATATCTTCTCCATTCAAAAAAGCAAAGGATGCTCTTCGGAGACAGGAACGTGGAAGGGATATTAGTGATCAAGGGAAGCACAGAGCAGATCCATGAAATCTTTCTTGAAGTTTTGAGCCACCCAGAACCCCGTATGCGAGACAAGTTGCCATATAATTCCACCGAATATATTAAATAAAATAAGCAAAATTCATTTTCTCTAATTAAGATAGATTCTCTCTTCCCCCCCCCTCTATCTCTCTTTCTCTCTCTCTCTCTCTCCCTCCCTCCCTCCCTCCCTCCCTCTCTCTCTCTCTCTCTCTCTCTCTCTCTCTCTCTGGAGAACTGGAGGGTTGTTCTCTCTTTTTCTCTTAAAATCCAGCTTTTGGTTCTACGAATGTTACGGTCAACCCTGGCTAGACCTAATACCAAGTTGGGTAATGAAATGTCTGCAAGAAGACAACCAAGGTCAGAGAGCATAAAGGACACCTTTCCTCCTCCTCCTCCTCCTCCTCCTCCTCTTCCTCCTCCTCCTCCTCCTCTTCTACTCCTCCTCCCTCCTCCTCCTCCTCTTCTTCTTCTTCTTCTTCTCCTCCTCCTCCTCTTCCTCCTCCTCCTCCTCCTCTTCTCCTCCTCCTCCTCCCTCCTCCTCCTCCTCTTCTTCTTCTTCTCCTCCTCCTCTTCCTCCTCCTCCTCCTCCTCCTCCTCCTCTTCTCCTCCTCCTCCTCCTCCTCTTCTTCTTCTTCTTCTCCTCCTCCTCCTCGTCCTCCTCTGTTCTCTTCCTCTTTCTTCTCCTCCTCCTCCTCCTGCTTCTTTTTTCTTTCCTTCTTCTTCTTTTTCTCCTTCCCATTTTCCATCTCTTCTTCCTCCCTCCTCTCCTCCCCCCATACCCATAAGCAGAAGACGGCTTTTTTTTTCTCCCCCCCTCCAAGTTTACGTAGGCATTTCAGATTGAGTGGCGCCCTAATTGAAACAATAGCCTTTTTGATGGAGGCTACAGAATTTGCCGAGGAAGAGACCCCTCTGGCTTCGCAGCCCCTCTCCTCTACTAATTGTGCCGCCGCGTCTGCCCTTTGCAAATGAAGGGGGTCTTGGGTTTCAACCGTTCCTAAGCGAGGCTATTTGTAATGTTTGGTTTGGCAGTTAGCAGAGCCAGCCGAGGAAAGAGCGAATGCCTGGGGGTCACTTGCAGGCTTCCCCCCCACACACACTTTTTTTTTCCCTTGTCGCCTGCTTAGGTGCCAGGTCATGGGGATGACCTTCCGCTTCCTGTATTTAGTCTGGCTTAGCAAAGGCAGGGCAATTAGGCTGCAGCACGGGGTTGAGGCCAGCCTCGCCTTGGTCAAGCAGACCAGGAGGTCACCGTGTGTTGGGCTGGGCGGGGGGGGGGAGCATCCCCTTAAGGGAGCCAGGGCTGGCTGGGCTGCCCCATCTAGTAGGCGACAGGGCTACAGTTGAGGTTTGGGAAGGTGGGTGGGCAGGACAGGACCGCTGAAGTCCCCTTAGGAAGTTGCAACGGAGGCTTCCCGGATCCCATCAAGGCCTCTTTGTACCTTATGAAGGATGGCTCTGGAGTACTTAGGGAGACAAGCTGAACTTGGTCTCCTAAGGATGGACGTTCGAGAAGGCAGACTAGATGACCGGTGGGGTGGGAAGTCCGTTCTGAATAACAGAATATTATTCTGTTGGAAGCGGACCTTGGAGGTCTTCTAGTCCAACCCCCTGCTCAGGCAGGAAACCCTATCCCATTTCAGACAAATGGCTGTCCAGTCTCTGCTTAAAAACTTCCAGCGTTGGAGCATTCACAGCTTCTGGAGGCAGGTTGTTCCACCAGTTAATTGTTCTCACTGTCGGGAAGTTTCTCTTTTAGCTCTAGGTCGCTTCTCTCTTTGTTTAGATTCCATCTGTTGCTTCTTGTCTACCTTCAGGGCTTGTCCTGCCCCAGCCCTGATCTGGCCAAAGGATCGGACCCCAGAGAAGCCAGACCCTCTGAGTCAGGCCTAATTCCCATTTCAGAGAGGCTGCGGTGAAAAGGGCACGGATTCCTCCTCTTCCCCGCACAGCACATGGAAGCATCAGGTGATAAAGAGACAACAGCTTTTCCTGTGGGACTTGCCATCCTCGCAGTCTCAGGATGTCTGTGACATTTATGGCTGTGGTTGCAGCATGTTAAGTAGTCAGAAGCTGAAGACAAATTTCCCTGCGGTTGTGTTGGGCCACTGGGCAGCTCAGCCCAAATCTCTGATGGCTAGGATGGTTGGGTTAAAAAGTATCATTTATGGTGTGTGTGTGTGTGTGTGTGTGTGTGTGTGCCTGGGATAGGCAGGAGAACAGCTGAACTGCTGTCTCACTCTCCTTTTATGCTAGCAGTCTTATGTTGGCATCCGAAATGCCTAGGCGGGATAGGAAAAAAGCCACTAATCGGGCAAGTCTGAAGGACGTGGTAAAAAAATTTTTTTAAAAAATAAATAAATCAAGATGGCAGCCTCAACGGTAGAATAAAATAAAAACTTTATGCCACACATCAAAAGTAAGTGGAGTTTCCATGGCACCATTGTGGCTGCCATCTTGAGTTCTGATACTATATATGGACACCTTCGGTGCTATTCCATTTAAACACAGTATTGGTTCAAGAAGAAAGGAGGAGGAGAAGGAGGAGGAAAAAGAAAAGGATATAATGAAGAAGGAGAAGAAGGAAGGAGAAGAGGAAGGAAAAGGTGAAGAGAATGGAGGAGGAGAAAGAGGAGAAGAAGGAGGAGGAGGAGGAGGAGGAGGAGGAGGAGGAGGAGGAGGAGGAGGAGGAGAGAAGGAAGGAAGGAAGGAAGGAAGGAAGGAAGGAAGGAAGGAAGGAAGGAAGGAAGGAAAAGCAAAGGGAAAAGGAGAAGAAGGAGAAAGTTTTCTGTTCTACTTTCTCGCACAATCCCTTCCTTCTTTTTCCCCCCCACTTTCAATGAGAGGACAGAAACATGTCATTAAATACAATGAGGCAGTTTAATCAGGTTTGCTCGAAATAAAAAAATATATAGCCCTCGCTCCAAAGATTTGAATGAAGGTTTTAGGAGCACCAGCATCAAAGCCTGGTTGCCTTTTGAAGTTGGTAATCCCTTTTGGAGAATCATATTTGGGGCATAAAGCTCACAATGGAAGGCGCTATGGAGGTCAGGCCTGGGATGTCATCTCCCCCCCGAGATGTCTCTATTATATCGGCTGCCTCGTCTTCCCGGGCTTCACAATCCGCCTTTTGTTGGCCAAGGTCCCCACAGTTATCGTGTTATGGAAGCTGGGGTGAGACGGGTGCGGGGAGGGGGGGGCAAAGCCACTGGGAGGGGGAGGTCCACCAAGGAGGATGGAGAAGGTGGTGCGGGGGGGGGGTGTCTTTGGCTCAGCCCTGCATCGTGCCCGGTTGCAAAGAGCCAGCGGAGGAGACCCTAACCCCTCCCTCATTTACAAAGGCAGCAACTCCGGGGGGTCTGCCTTCCTCCTGCCCCCACCCCCACCCCAGGAGAGGAATACAGGCGGTCCTTGACTTACGGCCACAAATGGAGCCCCCACATTGATGTTGCTTAAGTGAGAAATTCGTTAAGCGGTTTTTTAAATTATTATTCTTATTGGCTCAATTTGATGACTTTTCTCGCCTTGGTTTTTAAGCGAATCGCTGCTGCGGTTAGAAGTTAGAAACCTAAGTTGTTAAATAAGCTAACATGGTTGTTAAGGGAACCCAGCTTCCCCTATTCGACTTTGCTGGTCACAAAAGGGGATCGCGTGACCCCGGGACACTGCAACGGTCGTAAGTCGGAACCGGTAGCCAAGCATCTGAAGCGGGATCCCGTGACCCCCGGGGATGGTGCAACAGTCGTGAGCGTGCAAAGTGGTAGTAAGTCACTTTTTCCCAGTGCCGTCGTCACTAAACAAACCGTTGTTAAGCCAAGGGCTACCTGCATTGCTCAAGGCCTCCATCATCGAATAAAGAACGGGTTGTCCTTGACTTACAACCCATAAGGTAGCCCCAAAATTTCCGTGGCTAAGCGAGACATTCGTTAAGTGAGTTTTGCCCCGTTTGACGATCTTTCTGGCCACCGTTCTTAAGCGGATTCGCGTAACTTTCGGGCTACACGGTGGACATTGAGGTCCAGCTGTGTTTTGCCTTCCGACACATGGAGGTGACCTTCCTGTCTGTCACTTTTTCAACTCTCAGTTCTCGCTGCTGTTTGGCATTTTTTTTTTAATGCTTTATTTATTTATTTTCCAAAAAACAAAAAAAAAAGCTCAACAAAACCAGAATTGCATGTTAGATATTTTTTTGCTACCTCCCCGATAGTGATCCTGACAGGATATAAAGATTTCAGATGAATAAATAAACAGATAATTAAGGCCTGGGCACAGCACGGGTTTTTTTATAATTTAATTTATAAAGCCTATTAGTGCCTTCTGGGCTTAAAACACACATATACCCCAACACACATGTACGCACACCCTGCGCCCACCCACGTCATTTTAAGGCCCATCTCTGGCTTGACAGCCTCACCCTCTTTCGATGTCTCTTTTGTCTCTTGCTTTTAAAGGGATCTTGCCCAAGCCTAGGAACATTTGCTGGCTGGGAATCGTGGGGCTGGTAGTCCCAATGTCTCCATGGGGAGAGGACCAGGTTGGATCTGGGCCAGAGTGAGGTTGGAGATGATGACAATTAATGGGTCCGATCAAAACCAAGGGTGCCTTTGAAGGTGAGAATAGCAGATAGGAAGGTCAAAGGGAAAGTCTCTGTTTTTGCACCAGACTCAGCAAAATCCAGCTATTATTCTGGATTCACCTAATAGATGTCATTAATCTGACTTTTCAGCAACGTTTCTCAACCTTGGACACTTGAAGCGGTATGGACTTACAGCTTAAAGTTGCCACGGTGGAGAAACACTGCGAGTTTGCAAACCTAGCTGGCTGGGGAATTCTGGGAGTTGAAGTCCGCCCAGCTTAAGTTTGCAAACCTAGCTGGCTGGGGAATTCTGGGAGTTGAAGTCCGCCCAGCTTAAAGTTGCCAAGGTTGGGAAGTTCTACTTTAGAACGTAGTGTGTTTTCCAGTCCAACCTCCACAGTGGCAGCAACAAACTCACAAACTCACAAGCAAGGCAAGAAAGCCCGTCTCCTTCTCCTCTGGTTGATCCGCTGACCTTCAAAGGTAGCATGCTCTTAAACTGGGAGATTCCTTTTAGCCCCTGCAGCGAATCCGATCTCTTCAAACCCCAGAGAGGTTTCCTCTTTTTATAACACACAGCCCCGGGTAGGAAACAGCATTAAGAGTTGTGCTGCAGGGCACAAAACCCTTCCCGTTGCTCGGCTGCATCTGTTAAAAGAAGTTCCTCGTTCACTTTTCTCCTTTGGAGCACTACTATGTCGTTCCGGGCAGCCATCCTTTCTCCAGGGAGTCTGCCTTGGGCGATGTAAATAAATAGCAAAAAGAGATGCATATATCTTGCCTTTTCATTGCGGTCGCCTCTATCTGAGGCCAATGTTTCATCTAGCAAGCCTGCATTTTTATCCATGCTGAGAGACCAACCAGCTTTCCCAGCTCCAGGGGTGCACCCTTCCAGAGGTGCAATACCTCCAGGGGTTAAAGTATTAGCACCACTTTATGAAACGTTAGTAAGGCTACACCTGGAATGCTGCATCTAGTTTTGGTCACTGCATGACAAAAAGAAAGAGGTTTAAACTTTGGAAAAAGCACAACTAAAATGATTAAAGGCCTGGAGACTAAAACGTATGAAGAACAGTTGCAGGATTTGGGAATGACCAGTCTAGAGAAAAGGAGGACTGGGGGGGGGGAACATGATAGCAGTCTTCCACTATTTGAGGGGCTGCCCCAAAGAAGAAGGGGTCAAGCTGTTCTCCAAAGCACCTGAAGGCAGGACAAGAAGCAACGGATGGAAACTCATCAAGGAGAGAAGCAGCCTGGAACTAAGGGGAAATTGTCTGACCATGAGAACAATAAATCACAACAGAGTTGGAAGGGACCTTGGTGGTCTTCTAGTCCAACCCCTTGCTCAGGCAGGAAACTCTATCCCATTTCAGACAAATGGTGGTCCAGTCTCTTCTTGAAAAACCTCCAGTCTTGGAGCACCCACAACTTCTGAAGGCAAGCTGTATCACTGATTGAGTGTTCTAAACCAAGGGTCTTCAAACTTGGCCCTTTTATGACTTGTGGACTTCAACTCCCAGAATTCCTCAGCCAGGCATGCCTGGCTGAGGAATTCTGGGAGTTGAAGTCCACAAGTCATAAAAGGGCCAAGTTTGAAGACCCCTGTTCTAAACTGTCAGGAAACTCCTCCTTAGTTCCAGGTTGCTTCTCTCCTTGGTGAGTTTCCATCCGTTGCTTCTTGTCCTGCCTTCAGGCGCTTTGGGGAATAGGTTGACCCTCCTGTTTTTTGTGGCAGCCCCTCAAAATACTGGAACAGGCAAAGGAGATAGAGGATTCCTGGCACCTTGACTGAGGACACATTAACCTCCAAGGTAAGTTAATATGGAGTCAGACATACACACACAAACGTTTCTGCTCCGTTTCAGCTTTTTTTTTTTAGAAACCCACCTGCAAGGAGCCAGAGCTACCAGAACTGGTTCCAAGTGTCCAGTTTTTCTAGTTTGGCGAGGCCGTCTCTCTTTTGCAGCAGCTTTACCCTTTTCAAATGAGGCTGAGTTTTGGGGTATCAGAGCTTGGATTGCAGTCTGTCGATGGGCCTAAGCCAGGGGTAGGCAACCTCGGCTCTTTTATGACTCGTGGACTTCAACTCCCAGAATTCCTGAGCCAGTGGCTGGCTCAGGAATTCTGGGAGTTGAAGTCCACGAGTCATAAAAGAGCCGAGGTTGCCTACCCCAGGCCTAAGCGATATCATGGTTTCCAGGCGCCCCCCGGTGGCTAGCAGGAGGAAAGCAGCCTGTTCCTAAAACTCGGCTGTGATCGTCCGAACTGACTCTCACTTTTTTTCAGCGCTGTCACAACTTTGAACAGTTACTAAATGAGCAGTTGTTCAGTCAAGGGCTACCTGTATTCTCCTTGATTGGCAGCTTTTATCCTCCAACCTCCCTGTCTATGTTTCCATTTCCTGTTTGGCCCCCTTTTTCTACTTCCTCTCCTCCCCGCACAATCTCTGCTGCTCACTACTTGTGCGTCTTCAACTTATGACTAGTTGTTCAGTTCAAATTTACGACGGATCCCCTTCCCAAAAAAGTTACCTAAAGCCCAATTGGGAAGTTACAATGTCACACACCCTCTCCCTCCCGTGGTCACATTTTGGGGGCTCGGCAACCCCAGTTACAGCCGTTTGCAGTGCCCTGCAGTCACGTGACTGTGATTTTTGGAGGGATTTGCTGGACACCAGCGTTTACTTCTGGGTTCCCCACAAAAACCACCCCGTAGCAAAACAATGGCTTTGCTTAACAACTGTAGCATTCGCTTAACGGCCATTGTGAAAATGATCGACAAATGAGGTCTGGTCACATGGTGACTTACCGTACTTTATGACTAGCGCTTGAGCCAGGCTCAATTACAGTCATAACTCAAGGACGACCTGTACTGTAATTTCTATCTCCTTATATTCATTTCACAAACAACTTTCTGCTTATCACTCTAGTCTAGGTGGGGGTGTTAAATTTTTTACAATTGATTGATTGATTCATTCATTCATTCATTGATTCATTCATTCAATTTCTTCAATGCCAAGACAACAGAACATTTTGTGACTTCGCAACCCAAAGGATGGCCAACATCTGAACGGCTCTTGCAGGCCCAGAGACAAATGTCCTGTTTTCTACAATTTGTATTCGGGCTTTCTCTGAATCTTCCCCTTATCCTTTACAAGCCATGGTTTATTGCTCTGTAGGGTTAGGGCAGTCCCAGTTAATTGGGGCTGAAGCCATCAACTGTGGTTTAATTCAAAGGGCCAAGGAAGGCCTGAAGCAGAAGTTCCATGAAATGGCAATTTAGCCACCAAAGACCTTGGATGCTCTGGGCCCGATATAATGCAGGGCTGTTGTGAATGTCCGAATGTTGCAGGGTAATAAAAAAAGGGGGGGGCTCCCAGCACAAAGGCGGGAATCCAAATATAAGTTGACTGGCTGGTCCTTTGCTTGCAAGAAGGAAAAGCTGATTAAACCACGTTAAGCGGGATTAATGTGCAATTTGTCGAGATCCACTGAGATTCTCCAGAGTTTAAATGATGCCCCAGAGTCTTATTGCCCTGTTAATGTGGGAAATTAAAAAGAAAAAAAAATCTGTTCACAGTTTCATGGGTATTTGGGCTGGAAGAAAGCATTCCGCAGCATTTAAAGACTTGGTTTAATTTATTTTTAAGTTTGGCTGGAAATCCCCAAATCACCCCTTTGGGGCACAAATCAGATCCATTGCCAATTCGTCACCTTGGGAAGGTCTTCTACTCCAGAGAGCCAGCTCTGAAACCGGTCCCCGTCTTGCCTAATTCTATGTGACACCCATGACCAAAAAAACTACCTCCAGGATAGGCAGTTTCTCTGGCTCTAATTGGGGACATTTCTTCCTTAATTCTCTTTAATTAGACAAATTGCCCGTGGCCTCCAGAGTGGCAGAGAGGCCCTAACGGTGGAAGTCGGGAGGTTAATAGCAGCTAAAAATAGCTCCTGGATAAGGGCCCCCGAGTTGCAACGGGGAGCAAATTACATTCTTTCGTACTAAGAGGTGGAAGGTGGTGGCTTGTGAAGTTCTGGAGGGCATGTTGGGATTGAACCCGATGCTCCTCGTTTTCTTGAGGGCCAAGTAAACAGGCCGTCTTCTCAAAAGTTTAGCAGAACGGCTAGCCAAAGTTGGACACGCGCATGTTGGCTAGACAAAGTTGGATGTGTGCATTTTTTTTGGAACACCCAGAAAGGGTTGCGTGGAGCACAGCTGACTCAGGAATTCTGGAAGTTGAAGTCCATGAGTCATAAAAAAGCCAAGATTGCCTACCCCTGATCTAGTAGAAGATTTTCAGCAGAAAGGCAGAAAACCATCACAGCCGGTGGATGGCCAGCCCTCTGGTGTGGTGTTGATGCAAACTCTTCCAGAGTGATTGCTATACTATGTTGCCTACTTTATAGCCATACGGCTGTGTTTTTCCACCTTGGCAGTTTGAAAAGAGATTTATTTATTTTTTTTAATCCCATTTATATCCCGCCCTTCTCCGAAGACTCAGGGCGGCTTACAATCTAAAGCACAAATCAATGTGCTTAGCAAGGTGCATGGCCGGCTGGGGAATTCTGGGAGTTGAAGTCCAGCCTCTTGCAAGCAGCCAGGGTGTAGAAGCCCTATGCAATGGGACAGAAGTGAGGCAAAGCCCTCCTTTCTCTCTGCCATTATTTGCCTTCCTCGGAGACTTTCAGCCCTTCGTCTTTCCATCTGAAAAGGAGGCCACCAGGTGCTATCATCCCTAGCCGAAGGCCTCTTCCCAGCCACCCCCACCCCACCCCTTATCTTTGCAAGAGCCGGGATGGATTAAGGCAGGGACAAAGAGCTGACTCTTCAACCTGCCTCCTGAATAGAAAAGCTCTTTTCTCTGTCCCGGAGGGTCCCCGAGCAACGCAGCATCGCTATCTACTGGTTTGAGATGCAGCGCTGCAGCCCAGTGATAAAAAAAACAAAACCAACCCCCCCCAAAAAAAACAGGCCCCCCGGAGCCGGAGGCCGGTGCAGAGATCCTGCCTTGACAAGAGCCCGCATGGCTCTGTATACAAAAGGGACAGCTTCGGCCTGGGAGTGGATCTCAGGAGTGGCGGGAGCGCGCCTGCAGGACCCTGGACAGCTGCTGACGGCCCGGGATGGAGAGAAGCGGAGAGAACAGCCTATACCATTTCAGACAAGTGACTGACTAGCCTCTTCTTTAAAATCTCCAGTGATGGAGCGCCCACGATTTCTGGAGGCAAAGCTGTTCCACTGGTTAATTGTCTTCGCTGTCAGGAAGTTTCTCCTTAATTCCAGGTTGCTTCTCTCCTTGGTTAGTTTCCATCCGTTGTTTCTCGTCCTGCTCTCTGGTGCTTTGGTGAATAACATGACCCTCTCTTCGTGGCATCCCCTCATATACTGGAACGCTGCTATCATGTCTCCCCTATTTCTTCTTTTCTCTAGACTGGCCAAACCCAAATCCTGCAGCCGTCCTTCGTATGTTTTAGTCTTCAGGCCCTGGATCATCTTAGTTGATCTTCTTCAGAAGTGTCACCCTCTGGCCTCACTTGCAAAGCGTCAATTGCAAGGTGATGCAGAGTTTATACTTGTGTTTCTGGGGGGGGGGGATGCTCAGCCGTCCTGGATTCCCTGCTCCCACCGGGAGGGGCTCCTTCTGCATCCACAGGCACCGACTGAAACCCACTCAGAGCAGGCGGGGTGGGGGTCAAAGTAGCTTCCCAGTTCTTGCTTGGTCCCCAAGTCTTGCCAGAGCCTGGAGGAGAAACTCCTTGGAGGCGCCACAAGGGGTCGCTATCAAGAGAGCGTTGCCCAAGGGACAGTATGGCAACACACACACACACACACACACAGATAGATAGATAGATAGAGAGAGAGAGAGAGAGAGAGAGAGAGAGAGAGAAATATCACTCTGCAGCCTATAGAGATTTTTTAAAAGAGTACAGAGCTGCACACTCAGTTGCTTTCTCAGGACTACTCAAACTCCCAGAATTCCCCAGCTAGCCTGCTTTAACATGGCTGGGGGATTCCAGAGCTTGCAGTCCACACATCTTAAAAGTCACTGAGGCTGAGAAACCTTGCTCTAAACTTAACATCTTGCTGCTGCTGCTGCTACCTTGTAATTTCTGTTTCTAAAGAGGGCAAAGGGATACGTTGGTGTTTGCAGAGAAGTTCCACCAGGGCCGAACCGAAAGACTGAAATGTTTTCCAGCCATGCAGTCTCCCGGCCTGGAAAGGCAGCAGAGGGAGCCCACGAGCCAAGTGTACCTAATCCGGAGCCCTTTCGGAAGCAGGCGGGTTTCCGGAACGACCGGCAGTGCCCAAAATAACCAAATTAAAAAGAAAGCATCCAGCTGATAATAAACAGCCTGCCTGGACCCAAATATTTATTAAAACAAAACCAAGTCAGAAACGATGAACAGAGGATCAGAATCTGGCCGCCCCTGCCTGTAAGGGTTCTTAGTTTCTCTACCACTCACATTCTTTTAAATGGTTACCCCCTTGTTTAGTTTAATTCTGTAACAGTTCCCAGCATCGAGATACAGGACTGCACCAGCTGAGAGAGGATCGGGATGAAGAAGTACAATTTTTAGAAAACAGAAGGGATGGGAAACCGGTGGCATACCAAACCTAATTCATGTTTGTAAGCTGCCTGAAGTCACCTTACAGTGAGATGGGCGGTAAACAAATCTAATAAGTTAAGTAAGTAAGTAAGTAAGTAAGTAAGTAAGTAAGTAAGTAAGTAAGTAAGCAAGCAAGCAAGCAAGCAAATAAAATAAAACTAAGATCTGCTCCTGACTGACCATTCCACCCTCAACGAAAAAAAGATGCTTCTGCTACGTTTCAGGAGGATTTCCGAGGCTGTGATAGTTGGCTGCTTTGGGGGTGCCAATTTATAGGTATGGCACGGGGGAATGGATGATTTCGGAACCCTTGGCAAGAGTTGCATTGTGAAGGCCTCAACCAGACAATTTGCTCCTTGGCGAAAGTATAAATATCTGCAGTCTCGCTGCCTGGCACTATCTGCAGACGAGTGGCGCCGCCTGCCTCGGTCCCTTGGTCCCAAAATCAGACAGCTGGCGCTTACGATGGACACGTTTCCTCCCCGCTGCTGAGCTCCAGAAACCCTCCAGACGGAGAAACGGTGAGAAAGAAGCCGACCTTTCTTGGACAGTTGCCACAGACGAAGGGTAACAGACGCAGGCACCAGGAAACCGCGCTGCCCGATGAATCTGGCAAGTCACAGCGGGTCTAGTGTGCCTCATGGTGGTGTGGCCTCTTTTGGGAGTGGGTGTGGAACGCAAAGACGACGCTACCGCTGGGGTCCTCCTGACTGAGATCGGAAGGCAGCTTTTGAAGGGAGCCTTGACTGGTGAAGGAAGAGGAGAAGGTGAGGCTGGATTCTGGTAAGAAAAAGGCACAGGGAAAAGGCACAAAAGAGTTAGGAATTCGCTGGCAGAGCTGGCCCCAAGTCACCTGTTACTTATAATTTGAGAAAGCCACCCGGGTCTATAAAGGTGGCCGAGAACATGTAAAAGAGTCGGATTAAAAGACAAAAAAAGCAGCCTATGCATCCCAAGAATGATAATCACATGGCACTAACATAGGATAAAATCCTACGAAGCAGGCTGGTCTAGTAGTTAAGACTCCGGGCTAGATCCCGGGTGAATTCTAGTCCCACTTAAGGGATGAAAGCCGGCTGGGTGATTTTGGGCTAATCACCCAGGGACTGTGAGTTCTAATCTCACTTTAGGCATGAAAGCCAGGTGACAGGACAGAGCTGTGGTGGCACAGTGGTCAGAATACAGCATTACAGGTTAACTCTGCCTGCAGCCAGGAGTTCGATCCAGACCAGCTCCAGGTTGACTCCATCCTTCCGAAGCCGGTAAAATGAGGACTCAGATTGTTTGGCGGGGGGTGATATGCTGACTCTGTAAACTGCTTAGAGAGGGCTGTCAAGCATTGTGAAGCCGTATAGAAGTCTCTGGTTGCTTTTGCTAGAAACTATGACTCATGCAGCAAAGGCACGGAATATCCTAAACCCCAATTCTAGGATGGCCGGGTAGAAGGGCAGAAGATAGAGTCACGTGGCAAGAAGAGTCGGCTTCTCCTTCTTGACCCAGGGCATGAAAGATGCAGCTTGAGCAAGATGCCAAGGGCCAGGGAGGCAGAGATGACTCTGGAGGCAAAGGTCCCACCTTCTCAAAGGTCCCCGACTGGGCAAATCTGCCTCAAGTAGCCTCAGTGGCCGTCAAGCTCGAGATCACCTTTTGGTTCAGTGTAGGTTTGGGCGAAAGGTCAAGGAAACAGTCCAAGGGGCCTCTCCAGGAGCACTGGAAACTCACCAGCCCGAAATGTGATAACTTCCTCCAGTTTCTGTACCATCTTGTCGCAGTACTGTTTAACATGGGGAGCCACTAGGTCTACTATGATATACAGAACGACGAATCCGATCACAATAGTCATTGAAATCTGAGAGAAGGAAAGAGAGAAAGAAGGGTGGGTGGTGAATTCTTCAGCTAAGCAGGGACCCCCCCCCCCACACACACCGTTTTGTCATTTTCTGATTATCCTGCTAGCCCAGGAATGCTCAGCCTTCGTTTTAGTTAGAATGGGGAGAAGAATTGGAGGTGGGGGGAGGGGGGACACACACACACACACACACACACACACACACACACACACACACAGAGGTGAGATCTGGACAGACCCTTTTGGTCTTCTGAAAGCGCCTAAAAATCTAGTTCTGCTAACTTGCCTCAACAGGAGCACATGCTCTCATTCTGAAGAGTTTCTCTTGGCAACTTGAAGGTGTGTGGACTTCAACTCCCAGAATTCCTCAGTCAGAAATGCTGGCGTGGGAATTCTGGGAGTTGAAGTCCACACGTCTTCAAGTTGCTAAGATTGGGACTAAGATCCCACCTCCCTTTTAGGTGTGCCTTGCTTCCTGCCTCCCTGTTAAACCAATTTTCCTGTCGATATTTAGGGTTTTAAGGTTTTATCTTGCTTTTATGGTTGTAAGCCGCTTAGAGTCGCCTTCAGGCGAGAAGGGCGGCATATTGGCTTAATAAATAAAGAAATGGCATTTTGAAGAACACGGGCCATTGCAAAAAAACGGTCCTGCTCTTTGACCAGGGGATTACCAAACTAGCCTTGAATATGGTTCTGCCATAATGGTTGTTTGGGAGCCGCCCAGAGATTGACAGAAGATGGGTGGTCACGGAGATGTTTTGAATGAACGGACGCACGAATCAGTCAACCAAGCAACCAACCAACCAACCAGCCAATCAATCAATCTCTGAGTTAATTTCCCCCAAAGTATTTCCACCGAGATGTCTACCCTCAGATGATACCTCATCTCTTGCATTTGCCTTTAAGAATGTGGGAGGTTGGCCTTTTGGCTGATGCCACGTCAACATCATTCATTCATTAAGTTGCAGTCCGAAGGTTTAATGCTGGAGCCTCAACGCAAGAATCTAGTCCACTTACAGGTCAGTAGTAAATTGGGGCCAGATATAGGCTCAATGGGATTCAAGAGGGGGCCATCTATTAATTCTAAGCTGGTGACGAGCTTAACTCCGCCTGCCTGCTCTTCTCCTACAGCTGAGGGGGAATGCCCTTCCCACCCCGAGGGCAACATTGCCCTAGAAAAGCCAGGACTGAATTTATGACCGCTGATATGACAGCAGATCCTCCTATCCAGTCTTTTTGGTAGGACAATGAACCACTTACCCATACGATCGCACAGGAGAACAACTGAGGGGTCTCTGGGGCTGAGGATACATGAGACTTGTCAACTCTCCCGGGTCAGTTCATGGGCTCTCCGCCTTCCCTTTACGTGTGGACTAGGCTTCCCAACAGTATTGCCCATCACACCACCCCTGAGCCTAATCTAGGGGTAGGCATCCTTGGCTCTTTTATGACTCGTGGACTTCAACTCCCAGAATTCCTGAGCCGGCATGGGGGAACTATGGCCCCCTCATGACTCGTGGACTTCAACTCCCAGAATTCCTGAGCCGGCATGGGGGAACTATGGCCCCCTCATGACTCGTGGACTTCAACTCCCAGAATTCCTGAGCCGGCATGGGGGAACTATGGCCCCCTCATGACTCGTGGACTTCAACTCCCAGAATTCCTGAGCCAGCATGGGGGAACTATGGCCCCCTCATGACTCGTGGACTTCAACTCCCAGAATTCCTGAGCCAGCATGGCTCAGCATGGAAACCTCTCCCTTTCCCCTCAGCATGGCTGGCTGGGGAATTCTGGGAGTTGGAGTCCATGAGTCGTAAAAGAGCCAAGGTGGCCTACCCCTGGCCTAGTCAAAGCCCAGCTGTCTTACCTTCAGTACATACAGGGCACGGTCGGGGCTGAGGCGCAGGCCGTGGATGTGGACGATGAACTCCAAGGCATAGTCGCAGTAGGTGGATTGATCCACCCCCCTACGGAAGCAGAGAAGACCGGATAGAGGTGGAACAACGGAACAAAGCATCCATCCTTTTTTTAAAAAAAAATCCCTCTCATGACAAGAGATTACATCTCAATGCAGGCTCTTCCTAGTTTTCTCAGCCTTGGCAACTTTAAGAAGTTTGGCCTCAACTCCCAGAATTCTGGCAGTTGAAGCCCACCTGTCAGGCGTGAAAGACTGAATCCACACGTAAAGATCCGACAAAACCGGATTTAGTGCTCATCAGGCCTGCGCAGAGGAATCTTCCCAGCTAACGTTGAGCACTTGCTTGGAGTCAGATAAGGATCAACGGAATTCAAGGGAGGGTTGGACTTAGTTCATTTGTGGCTACGTAGGGATTCTAGGCTGATCCCTCTTTTAATTCCGCCCTCAAGTTCTTCTCCACCACCCGTCTGACAATTACTGAGGTTGAGAAACTCTGTTCTGCATAATTAATCCAGCTGTTAGTCCAACAGATTCCAGATCATGGACCTCACTCTTGCAGCAGGCTAATAATTCGGTAACGCAGTGCCACACACATATGCACACGCGCACCCACACAATCCACCATTAGAGAAAGCTCTCCCAGGCAATCTGGCCGGACTTCACCCTGCTGAATAATCCGTTTCAAAATCACAAGTACCTGTTGGAGACTTTTATCACAAAGTAATAATCGGGAGCGGCCATACTTTGGGGGATGATATCGTAACATGGAGAATTTTTCTGACAAATCCACCTAAAAGGAAAAAAAAGAGAGAATTCACCTGTTGTTTAGAGTTTGATGGTTGGTGTCTGAGTTGGTAGATTCTTGTAAGGTAAAGGTTCCCCCGCACATGTGTGCTAGTCGTTTCCGACTCTAGGGCCCGGTGCTCATCTCCGTTTCAAAGCCAAAGAGCCAGCGCCTGTCCGAGGACGTCTCCATGGTCATGTGGCCGGCATGACTAGACGCCAAAGGTGCACGGAACGCTGTTACCTTCCCACCGGAGTGGTCCCTATTTTTCTACTTGCATTTTTACGTGCTTTCGAACTGCTAGGTTCGCAGAAGCTGGGACGAGTGACAGGCACTCACTCTGTTACGCGGCACTCGGGATTCGACCCGCCAAACTGACGACCTTCTGATCGACAAGCTCAGTGTCCTAACCCACTGAGCCACCACGTCCCCATGTAGATTCTTGACTGGGGTACTGTTTCCTTCTTGATTGTTGGTCTAGCCCAGGGGTAGGCAACCTCGGCTCTTTTATGACTCGTGGAGCCAAGGTTGCCTAGCCCTGGGCTAGCCCAACCTCTATCCAAGCCTCTTTCACTGGAGGTGAATGAAACTGATCCGCCCACCCCAAACAGACAGCGTGTCTTTCACAGGAGAACTTACACAATTCCGGAGTTGGTTCCAGAAAGGACCGGGAACCCTTCTTCGTTGGTTTCATTACTTTCTACCTCGGCTCTCGCCCATATCAAAGCGGACCCGTTACTAGGGAAAGACAGATTGAGACCGTTGGCCTTTGCAAAGGCCCACACGGGAGTCCTCCACTCCTTACTGCCACACGCTCTATGTGGGGCCGCCCTAGAAGACTATTTGGGAAGCTACAGCTGGTGCAGAATAAAGCGGTGTGCACAGTTCGGGGGGGGCAGGGGCAAGGGCTACACATATAACACCGTTTCGCACGAACGGCACTAGGTTCCCAGTTTGCTTCCGAGTCCAGCTCAGACTGGGGCTACGCAGCAGCACCTGTTTGTGTTGTATTTCACGATCTCTTCCTGAGTGAAGTATCTGATGTTGCTCTGCGAAAAGGCCCCTCCACCAATGACGCTAAAGAGGTAGCTGTCAAGAGAACGGGGGAGGGGAAGTTATGCAGCCCTCTTACACAATCCCCCTTTTGCGTAAATAGGATTCCCGACAACTGCGATGAAACCACACCTCTCTTTTGGGGGGTGGTCTTCTCCCCCCACCCCACCCGATGTCAACGCTGCTAACATCGGATGTTCTTGCTTTGATAACATATGGAGATGCGGCTTTTTTCTTTCCTATGCTTTACTTTTAGAAGTAGATGATAAGGGGCGGGTGAGGAGGAGGAGGAATGTGATGGGAGTTAGTTGGACGTAACAATAGTGCAATAGTGTGTGAAAGCAGGGGCTTGTGAAATAAGGGATGATGAGAAATGGCGGGTTGGAGAACAGGAGGGAAAGCCTGCGTTTCAAACTAATTGTAGAATGTGATTTATGACTGTTAATTAGAGAAGGGAATTGTGCTTTGATACGATGTCCTCACAGGAGGGGAATTCAGATTTTGGCTTCCACCACATAGGTGCCATTGCCATGCAACTTGAATAAAGATTCTTTGAGGTAAACAATGCCTCGAAGTTCTTTGAAGAGTTTCAACTGTCGGAGCCATGACACCCATGTTCTAGATAGCAGAAACTGAACACACACACACACACACCCCGCTGATAGTCAAAGCAGATTCTATAGGTTTCTCAACCTCGGCGATGTTAAGTTGCGTGGACTTCAACTCCCAGAATTCCCCAGCCAGCTTTGCTCTACACACCTGAAAGAAACCCTGCTTGAGAGAGCAGCTAAAGCGCTGGGTGTGCGGCACCAAAGAGTTGGACTTTTCTTGCACCAGACATGGACATAACTCCCACGACCTACCACGTTTGTGGGCCATACAGCCTTGTGTTCCTCCATATCAGGAGTGGGGAACTATGGCCCTTCTATGACTTGTGGACTTCAACTCTGCTGGCTCAGGAATTCTGGGAGTTGGAGTCCACAAGTCATTAAAGGGATTACAGTTCCCCACCTCTGCTCTATACGGTATTTTGCTGCTTTGCTTAGGAAAAAAAAACAAACCCTGAGACAATGGCAATTGTTGTTGTTAGTTGCGAAGTCGTGTCCGACCCATCGCGACCCCATGGACAACGTTCCTCCAGGCCTTCCTGTCCTCTACCAACAATGGCAATAGCCATGAAGAAAACGGTTCTGGGCAAAGATTCACCACTGTGTGAAATCTGTTCAAAGCTGACACCACTCCACACATGTACAGAGAGAGGGGGGGGGAAGAGGAAGAGAAAGCGAAAGCGAAAGCCTTCTGATACTGATGTAAGAGTTTCCTAGAACCAGTCTTCTTCCTCTTTGCCCTGGAAAACCCACTTGTGAAGCAGATTAGCTGTTGAGGACACATGCCACTGTCTTATTGCCCAAACCCCAAGGGCGATGCCCAGAGAGCCCCATTCTCCACCCCACTCCCAATTCTCAGGTTTACAAGGCCTGAGACCCTTCCCCACCACACCCACCTGCCATGGAATTGTCCTGAGTCTCCTGTCACCATGTCTTGGATCAAGAAGCTTGGGTAGAACACTGCAAGGAAAACAAGGAGGCGTCTTGCTTCAAGCTGCCAAACTAGAGTAGAGTGGAACACAACAAGGCTACTAGCACCATTCCCAGCCTGACTCTTGAAAGGTTTCCGGCATGTGATTGGCTCAAATCCAACACCAAGCCTTGAAGGAACTGGAGGAGGAACTAGATTCACACATTTTTGCAGCTGGAGGAGGAGGAGGAGGAGGAAGAGGAGGATTATTGGGGGGTTCTTGGTGCTCTCTGAGCTTGGTTGGTTTTTTGCAGATGTTTCATGACCCATCTTGGTAACATCATCAATACCAGAAGGGTTTGCAGTGTGGAGGAGGAGGAGGAGGAGGAGGATTATTGGGGGGTCCTTGGTGCTCTCTGAGCTTGGTTGTTTTTTTGCAGACGTTTCATGACCCAGCTAGGTAACATCATCAATACCAGAAGGGTTTGCAGTGTGGAGGAGGAGGAGGAGGAGGAGATCCAAAGCCACTTACCATCGCTGAAGAAAAAACAGGGCATTTCTGGATCTGGCTCAACGCAGTCGAAGTAGCGCTTGTTTTTCTCCGTGGTATAATTCTTCGTATACGTGATGTCAAACGCCAATCTCTTGCCTGGGGGGCATCCAATATAAATGTCCAATGTATCAGTACCCTGGGGGCCAACAAAGAAATAGGTGAGCTATGAATTTATAAATATTCCTGTACAGAATCCATTTTACAGATGTTCCTAAGTAGTGGTAAAAATAACTTAAGATATGAACTGTAGCGCATGATCGGAAGGGAGGGAGGGAAACTTCCCCAAAACAGAGGGAGAGAAATATTCGTACAGTTTCAGGATCGGGTTCTAGGTCGATGTCCAGAATGATATAGGGTGTCTTGCTTAAGCAGAGGGTTGGACTAGAAGACCTCCAAGGTCTCTTCCAACGCTGTTATACTGTTACTGCCAAGTTCCTCTATGGCAGAGCGGTGGTCAAACTTGCACATTTCAACTCCCAGAATTGACCAGCCAGCATGCTGGCTAGGGAATTCTGGGAGTTGAAGTCCACAAGTCTTAACGTTGCCAAGCTTGGATAGCCCTGCTCAGGGCTTTTTTTTTCTCATAGAACGCTCAGAACGGAGTTCCGGCACCTTTTTTGGATGGAACCTTGTAGGGTAGGTAAGGGTTAGGGTTATATGACATGTGTGAGTTCCGGCACCTTTTTTCTTTTACAAAAAAAGCACTGGCCCTGCTCCAAGGGAAGAAATTCTAACTGGGAAGTCTTGAAGGTCTGATATCCATTTCATTACTAATTTTATTCTGTATTTTCAACAGCTTTCATGTTCGATGGTTTTAAATAAGTCAGTCAGTCATTCTGCGTTGTCTCCTTGCTGTTTGGCTGTTGGAAGGAAAAGGAATGGGAAAGAGATGACCTTCTCGGGGGAAAATAACATTACCTTCAACTGTGGTGCCAGGCTTGCATAGTGATAACAGGCCATTTCCGAATGGACAACCTAGGAAAAGTGGACAAAGGTTTAATGGGCCTTTCAGAGGAAGAAAGTAGAAAGACCACTTTCACCAGCCACAAGTTAAGTCAGAATAGGCCACTCTTCGGCAGAAGGGAAAAGTAAAATGGCTGGAGATTTAGAGGGATCAAGCTGGGTCCAGGGTTATGGCACTCGGGTACAAGCTGGCAGCTGCGAGTTCTAGTTATGCCTTAGGCAAGAAAGCCAGCCGGGTGACTTTGGGCCAATCACCAGGAGACTGGGTGTTCTAGTCCCGTTTTAGGGATGAAAGCCAGCTGGGTGACTTTGGGCCAACCACTAGGAGATATGAGTTCTAGACCTGCCTTAGGCATGAAATTCAGCTGGGTAACTTTGGGGCAGTCACTTTTCCTCATCCCAGCCCACCTCACAGGGTTGTTGTTATGGGGGAAATAAGAGGAAGGCGGAGTACTAGGTATGTTCGCCGTCTTGAGTTACTTATAAAGTGATAGAGGTGGGATAAAAGTCAAATCAATAAATCAATAAACCAAAACCCAGAGCTAACATATTATCAAATAGCGATGCGTAGATTTTCAGAGCTGCCGCTGAAGCCTGTCAGCTCACCTTTATGCCAGCGGAGCTTTTCAAAAGATTTTTCCCACTGAGCTGCTGTTTTGGGTATTTCCCATTGTCTTTAATGGTTACCTGTTTGGGGGAGGGGGGGATAGAAGTCAGGTATAGCTTAAATTGCCTAAAGAAAGATGCTGATTCTTTCTGCCATTCTCAGACCAGACGTTCCCTACCATTGTTTCTCAACCTCGTATATGGGTTTCAGCTCCTAGAATCCCCCAGCGGGCCTGGGAGCTGAGGTCCACCCATCTCAAAGTGTCTGAGGTTGAGAAACATTGCCCCACACTAACAGAATCACAGAGTTGGGAGGGACTCCGTACCAACCCTGGAAGAGACTGGACAGCCTTTTGTCTGAAATGCTATAGGGCCATGGTGGCGAACCTATGGCACGTGTGCCACAGGTGGCACGCGGAGCCCTCTCTGTGGCCACGCGCGCCGTCGCCCCAGTCCTAGGCCTTCAGCTGGGTTTTATAAAACCTTTTCGCTTTAGGCCTCCGCCGCCGTGTGCAAAAAAAAAAAAAAGTTCAATCAATTGAAACTTCTTGGGAGAAAAAAAAAGATCTCGCAAAGTTGGAATTGAACTTTTTAGTCCCACCCAGTCTGCCGTTACCACTGTAGCCACGCCCACCCAATGGGCCACGCCCACCCAGTTGGACACACCCACCTAATGGGCCACGCCCACCTGACATCCGATGATACGTAAGTGGGTTTTGGGTTGCAGTTTGGGCACTCGGTCTCTAAAAGGTTCGCCATCACTGGTATAGGGTTTCCTGCCTGAGCAGGGGGTTGGACTAGATGACTTCCAAGGTCCCTTCCAACATCATCATCATCATCATCATCATCATTATTATTTCAGATCAACGGTTGTCTGATCTATTCTTGAAAAAAGATAGGCAGTTTTCTCGTTGAAGCTGTACGAAGGATGGACAAAAAGTCATCCTTAACTTTCCACTGACTTTCATTTTCAACATGGCAACAATGCCTTCCCTGTCCCCTCCTGAACGTGGGGATATGTATGCAGTCTACTGCGGGGGTCTCCAAACTTGGCAATTTTAAGGCCTGTGGACCTAAAGCCTGGCTGAGGAATTCTGGGGGTTGAAGTCCAGGGGCCTTAAAGTTGCCAAGTTTGGAGACCCCTGCACTAAAGAAGATGTGTGGACTTCAACTCCCCAAATTCCCCAGCCATCATGCTAGTGGACTTTAAGGTGTGTGGACTTCAACTCCCAGAATCCCTCAGCACCCATGCTAGAGAGCTTTAAGAGGGGTGGACTTCAATTCCCAGAATTCCCTAGCCAGCCATTCTGGGAATTTAAGTCCACTCCTCTTAAAGCTCTCTAGCATGGTGGCTAAGTGATTCTGGGGGTTGAAGTCCACAGGCTTTAAAGCTACCAAGTTTGGAGACCCCTGCGCTAAAGAACTATTAAGTCCTCTCATCTGTCAACCATTACTGGTCAGCTACCCAGGGCATATTTCAGTTCAGAATTCTGTCCTTTTGACCGTCTTAGAAAATGGATAGCAAGGGTAGGAAAAGACAGATGAAACACAACCAGATGCTGATCCCGCAATCAAAACATGGGGGAGACAGTAGCACATTTCTTTTCCGATGGGGAATTATCCAAGAGGCTGTAATGGTGGCTCACTTTGCAGAGTGCCGTTCAGCAGAGGGTACCTCTTTCCATCCCAGCGCTCTATGTCCCCAAACTTAGCAACTTGAAGACATAATAATAATAATAACAACAACAACAACAACCCGTGGCTGGGCCTGGAGAGCTAGGCCTGGATCTTGTGAAGATCTTGTGGGACTTCCAAATACATTCAGATCGCCATTTGGAACACAACACGCCAGATATAGCAGTCGTAGAGAACCGAAGCGTACAGTTGATTGATATCGCTGTACCAGGAGATGCCAGAGTCAAAGAAAAAGAACTGGAAAAAATTACGAAATACCGCGATCTGGCCATTGAAACTGCGCGATTATGGATGAAACACCTAACAGTGATACCCACTGTCATTGGGGCACTGGGAACTATGTCCAAAAACTTTGCAAAATACATCAAGAAATTGCAGCTTCCTGCAATAACTCCAGCAAAGCTACAAAAAACTGCGCTACTCGGAACATCTTACATTTTAAGGAGGTACCTGGTTGATACCTAGGATGCTGGCAGCAACCCGTGTCAACCATTAGTGCCAGCCAATTTGAGTGTTCAGATGACTGAGTTTCATGTTTTATGAATAAAAGTTTTATATAATAATTATAATAATAATAATAATAATAAAGTTGGAAGGGACCTTGGAGGTCTTCTAGTCCAACCCCCTGCTCAGGCAGGAAACCCTATACCATTTCAGACAAATGGCTGTCCAGTCTCTTCTTAAAAACTTCCAGTGTTGGAGCATTCACAGCTTCTGGAGGCAGGTTGTTCCACTGGTTGATTGTTCTCACTGTCAGGAAATTTCTCCTTCGGGACTTCAACTCTCATAATTCCTCAGCCAGGCAACTTTTAAGTCCACAGGTTTTTAAAAAGTTGCCAAGTTTGGAGATGCCCTGCTCTGGGAAGCGACAGCACCATTGGCTTGGTCGTCTCTAGATGACAGGAAGTGGGGATGTTCGTTCCAAGTTCAATTTTGTACCTTTTTGATAAGCATTGTTGCGAAACCCCAAATCCCCAACCAGGCACGGGACGGAGACATATCAAATTAAATGAATAATCTACAAACCTACACCCTATTGCAAATGAACAGTCATCTGAGCCTTACGCGGTATAACACCGATCCTCTGCTGATAAGTTCCTGCCTCTGCATTACTGCCTGGACGTACTCGGGATGGGCCAACATGACAGACAGCCAGATGTGGTGGAGAGAGTTTTCTTCGGCAGTCTCTGTCACTGTAGGCAAAAAAAAAAAGCACAACGGCTGACGATGTGCGTGCGCACCCACAAACACCTACACAGGCCGTTTGGGACCTTCTCGGGCTCAGATAAACCGCCTGGGACCACACCAAAAGCAAAGGGAGAGAGAGAAATGGTCCTTTCTGCTCCCGAGACCCATTCTAAGCAGCTCGTAGATCCAGATAAGTAGCTAATAGAATTCGTTTTGACTGTGGCTTTTAATCTTGTTTTTAAGTTTTGTTAGCTGTCCAGAGTCATGAATTTGAGCTGGCAATTCCTGTAAATTGAACGAGGGAGGGAAGGAGGGAAGAGAGGGATGCTCCCCCAACAAGCCAGCAGTCCTTACGGCTCTCTCTGGCTGTGCTGATGGTCATGTACACGTTAAAAGAGTAGGCTGTATCCTTGTCCAGATAGATTTTTTCGGGTAGATCGTTATCTGGAATCAGGTTGTAAATTTTGGCATAGTTGGCCATGTCAACATAGACACCTCCCAACGATTTCCAGTTGCTTGCCTTATAGTTAAAATATTCCTGGGGGGGGGAAGAGAGAGGGAGGGAGAGAGAGACCAAGTAAGTTCCAGAAGGACTGATTTTATGGGGTTTTTTTCACCTTTACGTTCTTTTGTGGTCACGAAGCCCAGGAGAACAGGAGAATTTAGCAGCCTCCCACGACAAGCCAACCCACAGCTGCACTTTTGTTGCACGTTTTACTGTTTTTCCGCATTTCCAATTTTTGTCGGGCTGGGAAAGAGGTTTAAGTAGAGCAAAGGCTGAGGAATTTATGTGCAGGGTTTTTGTTGGTTTCCTTACGGCCTCCTCTTTTTGGTTCTTCCACCAGCGCCAAGTGGGGTCGTGGACAGGGTCTGCGTAAGGCTGAGGAAACAAGATCAAATGATTAAACGAACATGCAATATATCACCTGTTCCAACTGGTCTGCTATGGTTATATAGGTGACATATATCAACAATATATTAGTTTTTGAGGGCTTTTTTTTCTCCCCCTGATCATTTTTTATTCTTTTTGTTTCTTTTAACACTACCGTCTAACGCAGGTGGTCCTCGATTTACAACAGTTCGTTTAGTGACTGTTCCAAGTTACACCAGCCTTGAAAAAAAGTGACTTATGACCCCTCCTTCACACGACCGTTGTAGCATCCATCCCCAGAGTTAACGTGATCAAAATTCGGACCTTTGGCAACTGACTCATATTTACGACAGGGTCACGCGATCCCCTTTGGCGACCTTCCAACAAGCCAAGTCAATGGGGGAAGCCAGATTCACTTTACAACCGTGTCACTAACTTATCCACTGCAGTGATTCACTTAACAACTGTGGCAAAACAAAAAGTTGTAATCTGGGGCAAAGCTGATTTAACAAATGTCTCACTGGACAACAGAAATGTTGGGCTGAACTGCGGTCGTTAAGTCGAGGACTACCTGTACTTTACACCCACCCACCCCCTTCTCTCTGTTTCTTTCCACCCAGCGGGTTGTCAGAACGGGACACGTCCCTTTTTCCAGAGACGTCGCATGATTTTTCTCCCCAAAGGCGGTTGCAGGGAGCCTGGAGGCCAGGCCATGTGTCTCTCCAGCCACGGGTGGCCCTTTCTGTGCCCAGAGAAACAGGTTTGGTGCTCACTCTGTGATACGACGAATGCAGCTGAAGCAACTGGTAGACCAGGCCCTGGTAGACGGTGAGCGATCTCTCATCGTGTAATCCAGATTTCTCCATGATGTCTGGAGGGGTGGCCCAGTAATGCTCCACTCGGGAAAAGCGCTGCGGGAGCGGCAGATCCACCACGCGCAATGCGGCGAAGGGGCAACGGCGGGTGAATCGGATGTAGTCTTTCCCGCTGGGAAGAGAGAACCAATGGCCGACGTTTGCAGCCTTCCGAAGAGGAACGCTGCTGTTGGGGAAGCACCATGACTGGCAGGGCGGAGGAGGGATCAAGGGCACAGCTAGCCTAGCGTCACTGGGGAACCACAGAAGGACTAGAATGGACCCCAACCTCAGGGAGTTCCTGGCAGCCTTATCTATTTGTTCCCAAGAGAAAGCTGCCAGACTGGGGAGATTCCCGTATTATACGCAGGACATAATAGAGTAGTTAAGTCTGAATTCTGCACCTGTGGCTCTAGTCCTGCCTTTGTCATGAAAGGCTGGGTGACTTTAGGCCAATCACTAGGAGAAAATGAGTTCTAGTCCTGCCTTAGCCATGAAAACCAACTGGGTGGCTTTAGGTGAATCACTAGGAGACAGTGAGTTCTAGTCCTGCCTTAGCCATGAAAGCTAGCTGGGTGGCTTTAAGCCAATCACTAGGAGAAAATGAGTTCTAATCCTACCTTAGCCATGAAAACCAACTGGGTGGCTTTAGGCCAATCACTAGGAGACAGTGAGTTCTAGTCCTGCCTTAGCCATGAAAGCCAGCTGGGTGGCTTTAGGCCAATCACTAGGAGACAGCGAGTTCTAGTCCTGCCTTAGCCATGAAAGCCAGCTGGGTGGCTTTAGGCCAATCACTAGGAGACAGTGAGTTCTAGTCCTGCCTTAAGCATGAAAGCCAGCTGGGTGATCTTGAGCCTGTCCCTTTGTCTCTCAGCCCCTCCCAACGTCAAAGAATTCCTGTCGGTAGAAAACCAGGCAGCCTCACTAGGAAGCAGGGCCCGAGATTTACACCCTCTCCCCCGGATTTTCAAGGCCCAGCCTTCAGCTTCCTCACGTGTGTTTTGTGTTTTTTTTCCTGCGGAAGGTCCTGGTTTCTCAGGGCGGGGGTGGGGGGGGGAAACGTGGTCCACTCTAGACGAAATCGAACATCCAACTGTACTTGCTGAGAAGGGACCACAGAGGGAGGAGACCCAGAAGTGGTCAAAGGAAGGAGAGCAGGGCCATTGGCAAGGCTGGACCTAGAAAAAGGCAGAGCCCTTGGTCTTCCACTCACTTGAAGGTCATCTTTTTGTGAGGTGTGCTGATCAGCAGATCGTAGGTCAGGACCGGATCTTGAGGGAAATCCCTCTTCAGGAATCTTTCCCTGCGACCATCTACCATATAAACCAGCTGCAAAGAGAAAGAAAAAAGGACGCTGATGTAACAACAGCAGATGCAAAGCCGTTACAGGCAGCCCCTGACTTACGAGCTTTCGTTTAGCGACCCTACTAAACTTACAACAGGACTGCAGGAAGAGACTTCTGTCTTTGCACTTACGACCGTCACAGCATCCCCCACGATCATAGGATCAGAACTCAGCTCCTTGGCAGGTATTTACAAAGGTCGCAACGTTCCAGAGTCCGGGAGATTGCCGTTTGTCACTTTCCCAGGGATCGGCAAAGTCGATGGGAGAAGCCACGATTCTCTCGCCAAGCACGGGGTTTATTGAATAACTCAGTGACCGGCTTAACAACCATGGCAAAAGGAATCGTAAAGGGGGTGTGTGTGTGACTCACTTAACAACCGCCTTGCTTAGCAACAGAAATTGTTAACCCAATTGCATTCATCATTCAAGGACTTCTTAAATGTCCTCTCCTGGCAAGGATGAAAAAAAAAAACGTCTGGAGCACTTTACGCTGGGAATCTAGGCCTTCTGATTTCAATGATTTATTTGAATTAATTGTGGTGGTTGTTAATGAGACAGGACGTCCTCGACTTACAACACCTCATTTAAGTGACCGTTCAAAGTTACAACGGCACTGGAAAAAGGGACTTGGGACCGTTTTCCATAGCTCCGGCCTTTGCAGCGTCCCCAGGGTCACGTGGTCAAAATTCAGGTGTTTGGCTATGGGTTCATGCTTAGGACGGTCGCTGTGTCCCAAGGTCACGTGACCCCCTTTTGTGACCTCCTGACAACCCTGTGGCTAACTTGACAACTGCAGCGATTCATGTTAACAACTGTGACGAGAAATGTGGTGAAATGCGGCAAAACTCACTTAAACAAATGTCTCACTCAACGACGTAAATGTTGAGTCCAGTGGTGGTCGTGAGACAAGGACTGCCCGTAATAATAAACAGGAGGGCAGTCAGGTGCCTGGTGTCACCTCTGTGAGATGGGCGGCAATAGAAGACAAATAAATAAATCATTAAGCAAACCCCGCCAGCTCCTCGTTCTAATCCATAAGAACCCAAAGTGCTTTTTTTTCAGGAGGCAGTTGGACTTTCTTGTTTTTCCTTGAAGGCGTTTCCCTTCTCATCCAACAAGCTTCTTCGGCTCCAAATGGATGGCGGGGAATGGAAGGGCTGATACTCCTTTGCAGACAGCTGGTCATTTGCATCCTTTTAGAGAGCCGTTGAGGCCACTTGGAGGTTTGTCTGGGTCCTCAAGGTCACCCGAGTGGTGCAAATGGGCGTGGAGCCTTCTTGGAACTGATGAAAGAAGGATCCACACCCATTTGCACCACTCAGGTGATCCTAAGGACACAAGCAAACTTCCAAGTGGCCTCAAGGTCTCTGAAAAAATGCAAATGGCCAGCTTTCTGCAAGAAATATAAATCCTTCCCTTCCCCACCCTCCAGCCAGAGCTGAAGAAGCTTCTTCGATGAGAAACGAAACGTCTTCAAAAAAAACCCAAGGAAGTCCGGTTGCCTCCTGAAAAAACCCTCTTTGGGATAACTACGACCTGGATGATTGAGAATCTCCACAGTCAAATCCACAAGGACCTTGCCAGACCCCTTTGCGTCCGAGGAACTTCCTGGAGGTCCCAAATGGCCTGTCTCACCCACCTCGTGCAAGCCTTCCTTGGTGTAGAATATGCTGACGATGGAGTGTTTGGCTGATAGGGGGTATCTTGTAGACCCCCTCATCGCTTGGAGAGCGCCAAACTTATTCCAGGCATCGGAGGGATAAACCTTTTTGAATGCTATGCCATTTTCAATCGACACCCAGAGCTATGATGAGAAGAAGAAGAAGAAAAAAAAAAGGCGGGGAGGGCAGAATTCGTGCAAAACTACTTGGCATACACGTATCTGAGCTAGAAGACACAGATTTAACAATCCCAGATTTCGAGACCTAAGGACATTATCCTGAAGGAAATCCCTCTTCGTCATTCTTTATTTGCCATGAATGTCCTTTATATAAATCAGCTGGGGGGAAAAAGAAAAAGAAAAAAAAAGAAAAAAAACCCAGCGAAATGGACACCGGTTTAACAAGCGTAGATTCAAAGACTTAAGTCATCTTCAAAGACTTCAAAGACTTAAGTCATCTTCTTCGGTCCCTGGCTTACAACCGTTCGTTTAGTGACCATTCCCATTCATGAGGAATATAGACTTACCTCCTCCCGGTCTGTCACAAGGGCAAAAGGCCCATTAAAAGAGAGAATAAAATCCTTGATGGGAGAGTCGCTTGGGAAGTTGGAAAGGTAGATGTAATTCGTCATATCTTGGCTGGAAAGGAGAGCAAAAAAAAAAGAGGGGGGGGAAGTCCCGTCATTAGGTTGACCAGGGGGGTCAACTTCAATTTGGAGAGCCAGTTTGGGGTAATGGTTAAAATGCTGGCCTAGAAATCAGGTGACTGAGAGTTCTAGTTCCAGTTCTTGTCTGGCCTCAGAGGTGAAAGCCGGCTGGGGGGACTTTGGGCCAATCACCAGGAGTCGGTGAGTTCTAGTCCTGCCTTAGCCCGGAAAGCAGCCTGGGTGACATTGGGCCAAGTACTAGGAGTCGGTGAGTTCTAGCTCCGCCTTAGGCATGAAAACTGACTTTGGGTCGATCACTCAGTCTCAGCCCAACCACCTCACTGGGTCGTTGTAGTAGGGAAAACAGGAGGAAGGAATATTAGGTATGTTTGCCACTTTGAGTTATTTATAAAAAAAAATATAGGTGGGATAAAGTTAATTAATTAAACAAACAAACAAATAAAATGTCTCGTCCTTCTCCCAAAGGTGACTTTTTCAAGAGCAACTGGACTTTCTTTGTTTTTCTTTGAAGGTGTTTCGCTTCTCATCCAAGAAGCTTCTTCAGTTCTGACTGAATGGTGCAGGATGGATTTATATTCCTAGCAGTCATCTGGTTCTTAGCTCTCTCTCTGAGAGTCGTTGAGGCCACACGGAGGTTTATCTGTGCCCTCAGGGTCACGTGAATCAGAGTGCAAAGGGGTGAGTGGAACATTCTTGGAACTGCAGAAAGGACCGTATTGAAATGACTCTGAGAATAGAATAGAATAGAATAGAATAGAATAGAATAGAATAGAATAGAATAGAATAGAATAGAATAGAATAGAATAGAAAATACAATAGAGTAGAATAGAATAGAATAACAGAACGGAACGGAACGGAACAGAACACAATAGAATAGAATAGAATAGAATAGAATAGAATAGAATAGAATAGAATAGAATAGAATAGAATAGAATAGAATAGAATAGAATAGAATAGAATAAGAATAGAATAGAATAGAATAGAATAGAATAGAATAGAATAGAATAGAATAGAATAGAATAGAATAGAATAGAATAGAATAGAATAGAATAGAATAGAATAGAATAGAGTTGGGAGGGACCTTGGAGGTCTTCTAGTCCAGCCCCCTGCTCAGGCAGGAAACCCTATCCCGTTTCAGACAAATCTCGTCCTTCTTATATTCCTGTTTGGTTCTACTGGCTAAATGATCCCTTCTGAGTCTATGACAGTTCACCGTAGGAATGACAAGCTTACCTTTCCAAGATCACGTTCCCCCAAATATAAAAAGCCCTACTGAAGGGGTTGTAAGCCAGGCCTCGTGCGATCAGGCGTTTTGTTGTGTACACCTCAGTGCCCAGGAGCATCACAAACCCTTTGTCAGAGGCTGTTGAGGAGAAGAGAGAACTGCCAAAAGGTTTTCCGCAGCGTTGGCGGGAAGACTGCAAAGGAAAACACGAGCCATCCCTCCTTCCTCTCTTTTGCTTGGGGTCCTCCTGTTTATCTGAGGACCATCCCTCATTTGAAGGCTGCTCTTCCTGAACCTCAAGTCCACCTGGAACTCAGAGGACAGGACAGCTCCTGAACAACAGACTCAGCAGAGAGTCGGGGTAGGAAAGGAACGGTGATCATTGCTGATTAAAGAGAATATTTGCAGCTCAGGGTTGAACTGGGGGATGGGGGTGGGGTGGGGTGTCCTTGGTGTTCTCTGAGCTTGGTTGTTTTTTTGCAGACGTTTCATGACCCAGCTAGGTAACATCATCAGTGCTAGAAGGGAGTGGAGTTTGTAGGGAGGAGGAGGAGGAGGAGGAGGAGGAGGAGAAACAGGGGAGGAAGACTCTGGGGGTTTTGGTGCTCTCTGAGCTTGGTGGTTTCTTTGCAGACGTTTCATGACCCATCTAGGTAACATCATCAGTGCTAGAAGGGGGTGGGGCTTGCAGTATAAAAGAACAGAAAGGAGGAGGAGGAGGAGGAGGAGGAGGAGGACGACGACGACTAGGGGGATCCTTGGTGCTCTCTGAGCTTGTTGTTTCCTTGCAGATGTTTCATTACCCAACTAGGTAACATTATTATTGCTGGAAGGAAGGGGGGTTTTAAGAGAGGAGGAGGAGGAGGAGGGGGAGGAGGAGGAGGAGGAGGACTAGGGGGATCCTTGGTGCTCTCTGAGCTTGTTGTTTCCTTGCAGACATTTCATCACCAGTGCTGGAAAGGAGTAGGGCTTGTTCGCTTTTTTACATACTGGCGGCCTGTCCTGTCAGTCCCTGGATAAAGCTGTGGTTTACTGTTACAAACTCAGAGAAACAAGCTAACAGTATGGCTGGCTGAGGAATTCTGGGAGGGGAATCCACACATCCTCAAGTTGCCAAAATTGGGAAACCCCGCATTAAGCAGGGGCCAGAAATGCACCTTCTCTGTTGCAGCAACTTCCCTCTGAGACAAAATTTCCTTCCCCCACCCCTCGAAGATCCGGATGGCCTCCATTTTGCTATGGTTTAGAAAAGTAGTGAATACCTGGCTCTTCTCCCAGCCCCCCCCCTTTCTTTTTCACCTGCTCTGTTATTTTTGCACCTTTTTGTTGGTTCTGTTGTGATTTCGTTGTTGTGAGCAGCCCAAAGGTATTGAGAGTCGGGGGGGGGGGCATAAGCATTGAATCAATGGGGGTCGTGATGTTTTATCACAGAGTCTGCCAGATGTTTAGACTGGGTTGGGCATTCATAACCACCCATCGGATCCCTCCCAAGGACCAGGTGAGTTTCATAAACCACAAGCAGTATGGTTCTTACCCTTAGGTATATAGGCAGGGATGCGATACAGTTCTTGAAATTTTTGGTGCTCTAGAAACGGAACAAAGAGAACCAAGGTTAGACTGAGTGTGAACGCAAACACATTTCCTGACAGTGAGGACAATCAACCAAAGGAACAGACGTTGCCTTTAGAAGTTGTGGGAGCTTCATCACTGGAAGCTTTCAAGAAGAGTACTGGACTGCCATCTGTCAGAAATGGTGTAGGGTCTCCTGCTTGGGCAGAGGGTTGGACTAGATGACCTTAAAGGTCCCTTCCAACTTTGTTATTGTATTGTATTGTATTGTATTGTATTGTATTGTATTGTATTGTATTGTATTGTATTCTATTCTATTCTATTCTATTCCATTCCATTCTATTCTATTCTACTCCATTCTATTCTATTCTATTCTATTCTATTCTATTCTATTCTATTCTATTCTATTCTATTCTATTCTTCCTGTTCTGTTCTGTTCTTGATATACATAAATAGTTTGGAGTCACAGTTCAACAGCCAGCCATGTAAAGTGTTTCTCCCTAGCCAGGGGAGCTGGCAAAGATAGCTCACAGTCGTATTGACCATGCTAATATCAAACAACCCCGTCACCAGGTAAGCGTCTTTTTCCCAAGTGTCTTGAAATGGTTCCAACCAATCCTGCATTGCACAGGTAGTCCTTGATTTACATTAGGTTTTTTTAGTGACCACCCAGTTGCAACCCCACTGAAAAAAAGTGATTTGTGATCATTTTTCACACTTGCAACCGTTCCAGCCTCCCCACAGTCAGATGATCCAAATTCAGACGCTTTGCAACTGGCTCACATTTATGGTGGTTTGCAGCGTCCCAGGGTCAGGTAAGCCCTTTCTGCAACCTTGCGACAAGCCAAGTCACAACCGGGTTACTAATTTAGGAACTGCAGTGATTCACTTAACCACTGTGGCAAGAAAGGTCGTAAAATGGGGGCAAAGCTCACTTAACAAATGTTTCGCTTAGCGACAGAAACGTTGGCCTCAATTGTAGCCCTACATGGAGGAGTTATGCTTAAAAGGAGTCGAGCATTATTACTTCTATCGTATGAAATGACGAAAGTTGCATTGTTTGACTTCCGCATCACCAGCAAATGGAACTTGTCCTCATGTGTCAGAGAGGCCCATAAGATGGAGCAGGCCGCTTCTGGAGAAAAGAAAAGAGAGGTCAGAATTTGGAGAAATGCATGGAAGCGTGTAAGGCCACACCTGGAATACCTCAGCCAGTTTCGGATGTAAAAAAAACACGACGTTAAAAAAAGATGTCGAGACTCTATAAAGAGCGCAGAAAAGAGCAACAGAGATGGTCAGGGGACTGGAGGCTGAAACATATAAGGAACGGTTGCTGGAATTGGGGATGTCTAGTCTAAAGAAGAGAAGGACGAGGGGGGACATGATAGCAGTGCTCCAGTATCGCAGGGGCTGCCCCGAAGAAGAGGGAGTCAAGCTATTCTCCAAAGCACTTGGAAGGCAGGACAAGAAGCAACGGATGGAAACTAACCAAGGAGAGAAGCAACCTGGAACTAAGGAGAAACTTCCTGACGGTTAGAATAATTAACCAGTGGAACAACCTGCCTCCAGAGGTGGTGAATGCTCCAACAGTGGAGGTTTTTAAGAAGAGACTGGACAGCCATTGGTCTGAAATGGTGTAGGGTTTCCTGCCTGAGCAGGGGGTTGGACTAGATGACCTCCAAGGTCCCTTCCATCATCACCATCACCACCACTGCCACCACCACCACCACTACTATTGCTATTATTATTACTATTACTATAGATGCACCCATCCCAAAGTGTCGCCACCTTTTCCCAAAATCTCCACAGCAGCTGAAGCCTACAGAAACGACCCAGAGGAAGGGAAAGGCAACTTTTTAAACATAGAAAAACACTTACTGAACATAGAAAAGCAGACGGTCCTCTTCCGTTCCCTTAGGGACTGACTCGCCTTCACCACTCCATCTAAAACAAAAAGGAAAAAACACACAAACAGGAACAAAAGAGTTCTTCCTTCCCTGGGCATGGTCTCATGCCTGGCTGCCATGCCGCCATGTTATTTGACAGGTGGTCCTCGACTTACAACACTTCCTTTAGTGCAGGGGTAGGCAACCTCGGCTCTTTTATGACTCATGGACTTCAACTCCCAGAATTCCTGAGTCAGATACACACACACACACACACACACACACACACACACACGTAAAAAGTTGAGATTCGATGTTAATGCCTTAATTTACTGCAACAGGGGGAGTCGGAAGTCAACGTCTCTTTTCCCTCCTCCCCCCTTTGTCCACACTTTTCTTTTCCCCCTTCCTCTACCATTGTTCCTTTTCTATGCTTTTCTATTTTCCTATTTTATAAGTGAATAAAAATCATTTAAAGCATAAAATGGGGCAGAACTCACTTAACAAATGTCTCTCTTAACAACAGAAATATCTGGCTCAATTGTGGCCGTTGAGGACTACCTCTACGAGACGATGGGGGAGCAGTGTCTCTCGGGCTAGGCCCTGTTCACTGGAGCCCGCACCAAGTCTAATACGCTACCTTTGCAAGTTATGAGGAAGAATTCCCCATCCTGAGAACCGCCACCCAGGGCGATCACGTATTCGCTGTTATTGTGAGGGAAAAAGACAGGAACGAGCTTCTTCACGCAGACGTTGTTCAAGACCCGTGTCCACAGTTCTAAAGGAGCAACAGAGTGAGAAAGAGCAGATGTTAATAGCACTTTACAAGGCCTTGGTAAGGCCACACTTGCAATAGTGCATCCAGTTTTGGTCATAACCTTTAAAGCCCTACATGGCTTAGGCCCGGGGTACTTGCGAGACCACCTGCTGCCATTGTCAACCTCCCATCGCCCGGTTCACTCCCACAGAGTCGGCCTCCTCAGGGTGCCGTCGGCCAGGCAATGCCAGCCAGCGACCCCCAGGGGGAGAGCCTTCTCTGTGGGTGCGCCAACCCTCTGGAATGAACTACCCCCGGAGCTGTGGACGGCCCCTGACCTTTGGTCCTTCTGCCGTGACCTGAAGACCTGGTTGTTCCAACAAGCGGGCCTGGACTGACTACGGTTTTTAATTAGGCTTTTTACTGGGTTAAATTGTCTCGTAATTATTGCATCTGTTGTTTAATTCTTTTTTAAATTTTTTACTTTATGTTTTTTAATTTTTATGGTTGTGAGCCACCCTGAGTCCTCAGGGAGGAGGGCGGCATATAAATTTAATCAAATCAAATCAAATCAACCATGATGTAAAAAAAGTGCAGAGACTCCAGAAAGAGTGCAGAGAAGAGCAACAAAGATGATCAGGGGACTGGAGGATAAAATATATAAGGAACGGTTGCTGGAGTTGGGTACGTCTCTAGTTTAATGAAAAGAAGGACTAGGGGTGACATGATAGCAGTGTTCCAATATCTCAGGGGCTGCCCCAAAGAAGAGGCAGTCAAGCTGTTCTCCAAAGCCCCTGAAGGCAGGACAAGAAGCAACGGATGGAAACTAACCAAGGAGAGAAGCAGCCTGGAACTAAGGAGGAATTTCCTAACGGTGTAAAACAATTAACCAGTGGAACAACCTGCCTCCAGAAATTGTGAATGTTCCAATGCTGGATGTTTTTAAGAAGAGATTGGACAACCATTTGTCTGAAATGGCCTGAGCAGGGGGATAGGATAGGATAGGATAGGATAGGATAGGATAGGATAGGATAGGATAGGATAGGATAGGATAGGATAGGATAGGATAAGATAGGATAGGATAGGATAGGACAGGACAGGACAGGGTAGGGTAGGGTAGCAGCTGGAAGGGACCTTGGAGATCTTCTAGTCCAGCCCCCTGCTCAAGCAGGAGAACCTATACCATCTCAGACAGGTGAATGTCTAGTCTCTTCTTAAAAAACCTCCAGTGATGGAGCGCCCACGATTTCTGGAGGCCAGCTGTTCCACTGGTTGATTGTCCTCACTGTCAGAAAGTTTCTCCTTAATTCCAGGTTGCTTCTCTCTTTGGTCAGTTTCCAACCATGGTTTCTCATCTTGCCCTCTGATGTCTTGGAGAATAGTTTGACCCCCTCTTCTTTGTGGCAGCCCCTCAAATACTGGACTATTGCTATCATCGCCTATTTCTTCTTTTCTTTAGACTAGCCAAACCCACGTCTTGCAGCCATTCTTCATATGTTTTAGTCTCCAGGCCTTTGATCAACTTAGTTGCTCTTCTCTGAACTTTTTCCAAGGTCTCAACATAGCAATAGAGACTTAGACTTATATAGCGCTTTACAGCCCTTTCTAAGCGGTTTACAAAGTCAACCCAACAATCTGGGTTCTCATTTTGCTGACCTCGGAAGGATGGAAGGCTGAGTCAACTTTGAGCCAGTCTGGATCGAACTCCTAACAGTGAGCACAGTCAGCCTGCAATACTGCATTCTAACCACTGTGCAACGACAGCTCTTGAACCCAACCCACCCCCCTATGGGATTCAAGAGGACTTTACTCCAAATATGGGGAAATCACACTTCCACATGTAATTATAGATCATTCAGTCCCGAGGTTGGATCTTAATAATGCGTGGAGTAAAGCAGGAATGCGAGGGATCAAGTGGGCTGAATTGATTCTCTGGCAGAAAGCTTTTGATTTTTACTGATTATGGACCTTCCTGGCAAGACCATGCTGGCAGAAGCTCCTGGAAGCATTGCGGCGGGCTGACATACCAGATCCTTCGGTTTCTCGGTGTAAAATTGGATAATGCCCTGTAAAGTAATAGACCAGCTGATTTTGTCGGATGAAAAGAGTGCTTTCGGTAGCGATGGTGTCTACAATGGAAGAGGAGAACGTTCCCTGCGGGCACAAAACGGAGCCGATCCAGCAGCTGTCGATGCCCACCTGCGGCAGAGCAGGAGACAAAAGGCAAAGAGCTGGGTGTGCTGTCTGCTCTTGCCCGGGGGCAGCAGCCTTTCATCCCCCCAGGGCTGCAGAAATGCAGGCAGTCCTCGACTTACGACCACAATCAAGCCCAAAGTTTTGGTCCTTAAGCCAGACAGTGGTCAAGGGAGCTTCGCCCCCGCTTTACGACCTTTCTTGCCACAGCTGCTAAACAGATTGCTGCCATGGTTTAAGTTTGTCACAGGGCCATGAAGCGAATCTGGCCTCCCCGTTGACTTCGTTGGTCAGCAGGTCGCAAAAGAGGGATCACCTGATCCCCGGGACGCTGCGACTGTCACAAATGGGAGTCGGTTGCCAATGGTCTGAATTTTGGGGACTGCTGCCACGGTCATTGCAACATGTGAAAAACGGTCATAAGTCATTTCCCCCCCCCCGGGATGTTGTAACATTGAATGGTCACTAAATGAACTGTTGCAAGTTGAGGACTACCTGTCATGATAAAAAATTTTCTCCCTCTTTACCTCTATAATGTCAAATGTTTCAAAGTTCGTATCTGAAATGATGACAACTTTCTTCTCCGGGATCCCTCCCAGGATAAGCACGGGGGCTTGCTGGTACGTGGCCCACAAAGGGCGCGACGGGTCACTCAGCTGCAAGATACCTTTCAAGCTGTACAACTGCAACCAACCAGAGAGGGAAAGAAAAAAAAATGGTCACTGCTTGCCCATCAACAGAACGTTTAACTCCACGATACAAAGCCAGAGATCTTTAGGGACTGGAGCCTAAAACATACCAAGAACGGTCGCTGGAATTGGGTAGATCTAGTTTCAGGGGGGGTCTTCAAACTTGGCCCTTTTATGACGTGGACTTAGGAATTCTGGGAGTTGACGTCCACAAGTCACAAAAGGGCCATGTTTGAAGACCCCTGGTCTGGTTTAATGAAAAGAAGGAGGAGGGGTGACATGATAGCAGTCTTCCAGTATTTGAGGGGCTGCCGCTAAGAAGAGGAGGGGGTCAACCTATTCTCCAAAGCCCCTGAAGGCAGGAGAAGAAGCAACGGATGGGAACTCATCAAGGAGAGAAGCAACCTAGAACTAAGGAGAAACTTCCTGACAGTGAGAACAATTAACCAGAGGAACGGCTTGCCACCAGAAGTTGTGGGTGCTTCATCCCTGGAGGTTTTTAAAGAAGAGACTGGACAGCTACTTGTCTGAAATGGTATTGGGCTTCCTGCTTGAGCAGGGGGTTGGTCTGGAAGACCTCCAAGGTCCCTTCCGACTCTGCTAAGCCACAGATTTTAGTTGGATCACAGCCCTCTTTGCCGTAGGCGAAGCTCAACTGCACCTATTTTCCAGTGGAGTCCGTTTTCTATATGTGAGGAGATGGGAAGGTTTGGGTCAGTTTGGTTTGGTAGTGGTTAAGACGCTGGGCTAGAAAACAGGAGACTGTGAGTTCTAGTCCTCTGGCCAACGGAACGTTCTTAAAGGGATGGCTGGATCGATGGAGATTCGCAGTCAGCCAGGTCATAATTATCCCAAAGGTAAAGTCAAAGAAAAACAAGGAAGTCCAGTTGCCGCATGAAAAAGCATCTTGGGGATGGCTGGATCCACAACTCAAAGCAACTGCTGCAGCAACCTTTGTCCAGGGCAGGGGTAGGCCAACCTTGGCTCTTTGATGACTGGTGGACTTCAACTCCCAGAATTCCTGAGCCAGCCGCACTGAGGGGAAAGGGAGAGGTTTCCAAGCTGAGCCAGGCCGGCTCAGGAATTCTGGGAGTTGAAGTCCACGAGTCATGAAGGGGCCAAAGTTTCCCCCATGCTGCATCCGGAATTCTGGGAGTTGAAGTCATGAAAGAGCCAAGGTTGCCTACCCCTGGTCCAGGGGAACCAAAAGAGGCATTTGACCTATGGAATGCAAGCGTGCTTATTAAGACCCCTGGCTCTTCCCAAGCTTCATATGTCTACATTTGCAAACCCCAGAGCCACAGCAAGTCACCTTTTTCCCAATCCTGAATTTTTCTGATCTCTCGGAGTATTCCATAAATCCATTTATGTTAATGTTGAGCCTAGGAAGAAGAGGGGAAGAGGAAGCATCTGCATTTACTACGTTTAGGGATAACTGGTCTGCCAAAGCAAATTATACTCTGTTATGGCAGTTGGCTCCAAGAGAGCTGCAACGAAGGGGAGGGGGAAAAAAAAAAGAAACGGGAGAGAAGGGAATCGAGCAATTTAGAATAAAATGATCTTAGGGCCACAGCGGGAGACCTTCTGGAAAGGGAGGCATCGACAGGTTCGGTCCCAACAAAATGGTTTGAGAGGCAGTTTGATCTAGTGGTTGAGGCAACTGGGCCAGAAAGCGGGCGACTGTGAGGTTTTAGTCCGGCTTCAGCTATGGAAAGTCAGCTGGGTGACTTTCGCCAGGAGACATGAGTTCTAGTCCCGCCTTAGGCCTGAAAGCAGTCGGGCGCCACTGGGCTAATCACTAGGAGAGGTGAGTTCTAGTCCTGTTTTGGCCACAAAAGCCGATTGGGTGACCTTGGGCCAATCGCTTTCTCTCAGCCCTACTCACCACACAGGGTTGTTGTTGTCGTTGTTGTTGTGGGTAAAATAGGAAGAGGGCGGTGTGTTGGATTTGTTCACCGCCTTGAGTGATTTGTAATAAATAAATAAATGAATAAATAAATGCAAGATAAAAACAAAGAAACAAAATAAATGGTATGCAGGAATGAATTCCTCTGCTGGAAGCTTTTAGCAACAGGGATGGCTAGAAAGACCATTATCCCCAGCCTCTTCTTACCTCAAGTTGAGCACAGGGAGCCCAAAGCCGTTAGTCCTCACCAGAACACGGTTCACAACGCTGCCGTTCAGGAAGGGCATCGGAGCGAACCAAAACATCTTGCAAACTTCCTCGCTATCACAGTGATCTGAATGTGGAGAGACAGAGGGTAGCACGTCACACAGCCTGGGCTGCTTCCTGAAACACTGACATGAGCAGAAATCTACCCTGCGTTACGAGACGGAGGCGCAATTTTTACATTCTGTTCATAAGGACGATGTACAGGTAGCCCTCGACTGACAAGCAGCTCATTTAGCGACCGTTCAAACTTACAACGGCACTGAGAAATGGGACTTATGACCGTTCTTCGCAGTTATGGCTTCTGCAGCATCCCGATGGTCCCGTGATCAAAATTCAGGTCTTTGGCAAGTGCTTTACATTTATTGCCGTGTCCCGGGGTCACAGGTCAGAGTCACTTAACCACCGGGTGACTCACTTTATCAACTGCAGTGATTCACTTAACAACTGTGCTGAGGAAGGCCGTAAAGGGGGGCAACGCTCACTTAACAAATGTCTCATTTAACAATGGAAATTTTTGTTAAGTTGTCAGTTGAGGATGACCCGTACACTGGGCAGACTAATTGCCATAGGCTTGTGGCAGACAGGCCACCTACCAAGTGAAGTCCCCCTTGTCTTTAATTCTGGCTGGTGCAGGCAGTCCCTGATTTACAGCCATTTGTTTAGGGACCGTTCGAAGTTACAACAGTAGTGAGAGGGGGAAAAAATGGCTTCCAACCGATCCTTGCACTTACAATCGTGGCACCATCTCCACAGTCTTGCGGTCAAAATTTGGGAGCTTGGGAAGCGGCCTCTATTTATGACCGCTGCAGTTTGCCGGGGGGGGGCCTAGGGGTAACACATCTGTGGCTCTCCCAGCTGCTTCTGACAAGCAAAGTCAAAGGGGGAAGACGGATTCGCTTAACAGCTGCACGATTCAATTAATCACTGCAGCGATAGGCTTAACAACCGTGGCAAAGGAGGTCCTAAAATTGGGCGCGACTCGCTTAAGGACTGTCTTGCTTAGCAACAGAAATCAAAGGTGCAAGTTTTTTTAAAAAAAATCCGGGTTTATACCACAACATGCTAATCCCAAAGGGAACATCCCACTTTGGGAGGGTGCGCCCTGCCACCTCTCCCAAACGTCAGCAGCTAATTCGCTTTGATTTTGATTTTAATTCCCACTGGAACTGGGAAGGAAGATTTAGGCTGTCAGAGCGGATCAAACGTGCCCTGGTTTTTCAAAGACCACGAGGAACACCTGCTACGTGGACAGGAGAGAAGAGCTTCTTCACTTCTCCAGCCCCACCGTGCCAAAACCCACCGTACATCCGGTGTGGGGCAGTCTTCATTTCGATCCGTAAACGTTCTTGTTTCTGGCGCACGGGGTTGACGGGTTCTTCAAAAGAGATCCTCACAATGGGTCTCAGCCCGCTGTAGTGGCCCACCCGAATAGCTACCTGTTCGCTCTGGAAGGAGAAGGGCAGAGAGTCTCTCACTCTCCCAAGCAATTCTTTTTTCTTCCTTCCTTCCTTCCTTCCTTTGCTTTTATTGTTGCAAGCATTCTAGAGTAGCCCTCATGGCGAGAGGGTTGGTAAATACCTTGAATAAATAATAATAATTCTAAGCAAATGAACTTGGAGGACTGGGTGGTGCTGGCTTCCTACAGCACTGGCAGGCCCACTCCAGATGTAACCCTCCTTACCCTTCTCCAATTACTGAAGGGGGAGCCCCATTCAATAGCAACAGTAGTAGCAATAGCAATTGCATTTAGACTTATATACCACCTCATACCTCTGGGGCATACATGCAATGTGGAAGTACTCTCTGGGTGGTTTACAATGTAGAAGCATTATTGGTATATTGCCCCTAACAATCTGGGTCCTCATTTCACCGACCTCGGAAGGATGGAAGGCTGAGTCAACTTTGAGCCTGTATGAAGAGACTGGACCGCCGCTCGTCTCAGACAGTATAGGTCTCCTGCTTGAGCAGGGGGTTGGACTAGAAGACCTCCAAGGTCCCTTCCAGCTCTCTTCTGCTTGACTAAAGCAGGGCCCTCCCAAACCTAATTCCTCTCCTTCTCTCTGTCAAGGAACCCTGACCAATTTCGCACAGGTTTCATCCTTACCCGATAGACGCAAACTAGAGTTACTTTCAGGAAGTATGGAAATCCATAGTAACGCTTTAAAAAAAGAAATAAGAGTCATTTTCAGATATCAGACACAGCACTATTTTTTCATAAGACTCGAGAGAGCTCTTATCATCTAGATCTGTGAGTAATTCACCAAATTTCCTGACAGTCAGAACAATTAACCAGCAGAACTACTTGCCTCCAGAACCTGTGAATGCTCCAACACTGGAAGTTTTTTTTTTTTATTGAAAAGTTTTAAAATACAATTTCCCTTTAAAAAACCCCCCTTCCCCCTCCCTCCTCCCCTCCCTACCTCCCCCCTATCTCCCCCCCCTCCCCCTCTCCCTCCTCCCTCCCCTGCCTCCCCCTCCTCTACTTCCCCTCCTCCCCCCCTCCCCCCCCCCGACTTCCCAGAGCAAAATACAAGGTATATATCTAAAAAGCAATCATAAACAATCATATACTAACAATTATAAACTCTAAAATCCATCACTCTCTAGCTTATATAGAGTAAACCAATCCTTAACAATACTAAATATGTATAAAAAACTAAAATAAAAGAAAACTAGCATCATTCCCATCTATGTTCTTCCACAATTCACTATTACCTAGACATATTCTCACTTACACATCACAAGCACCTATCCCTATTAACCTCTCTAGCCAAAATAGGCTATAATAGATAGTTCTTACACAAATTAACCCGCATTAACCCACAAAACTTTCTTCCTCTTCCTCTGTAGTAAATTGTCCATTAATTCCAAATTGAACATTCTGTTACCAGACATATCATCCCAAAACTCTTAAAAACACAACTACCACTTGACTATAAGTATATTGTGGAAGTTCCATAGATTTCTACTGGTCTTATTTCTTTTTTGAGCGTTTTAAGGCAGCACGCGTCACCCTCTGTTCTCTAGGATCATCCAAAAGAGTTGCAGCTTGATCTCCTCCTGTACCCTTCTCGTCTATCTGTCCATCTTCATCCTCTTGATGTTCTCCTTCTCCAGATCCCTCTGCAGCTTCCAGAAGTGTTGATGGGGTTGCTTTTAAAACATTGTTGTAAAAATCATGCGCTTGCTTCACAGTACCCAAACAGTACCTTTTGCCATCATACATGAAGCTCAACCCAGCTGGGATCTCCCATCTGAACCTTATATCTCTTTGCTTGAGCTCTTGCACAAGAAATATAAAGTCCTTCCTTCTCTTTAAAATCTTTGGAGGAATTTCTTTTAGAACCAAAACTTCTTGACCAGCAATCACAACTTTAGTATCATAGGCAGCTTGTATAACTTCATCTCTAATTTCCCTTTTTACAAAATAAACCACCACATCTCTAGGCAACTTTCTCTGCTTAGCAATCCACGAATTCACACGATACACTTTGTCCATGCCTTGTTTTATTTCAGATGCTGGATGGCTCAATACCCCCTCAAAAGCCTCAGAAACCAGCTGCTTTAAATCTTCCTTAATATTCTCTTTTAGGCCTCTAATTCTAACAGCAAACTGCATCTGATAAAATTGAGCCAAACTCTGTTCGCTATCCATTTTGTCTTTTAAATCTTCAATTTCCAATACTTTTGCTTCTAATATAGCATTCCTTTGAGTCAAGTCTTCCACTTGATCATCCAGCACCTCCACACATTTAGCTACTTTATGCACTGAGGACAAAATGTCTACCTTCATCTCTCTAAGTTTCTGCTCCATCCTTTCTTCCATTCTCTGCTCCAATTTCTCCAATTTCTCCTCCATCTGTGCAAATTTAACACCCATTGACTCCAAAATTAACTGGGTATGTTTTTCAAGATCCTTCGATGTCAATACATCAGGAGAATGCAACGCCTGCAGTAATGATTGTTGTTGCACCGGAGAATTTCCAGCACTCCGAAAAGTTCTAGGGGGAGGTTTAGCCGCCATCTTTTACTTACAATTGTGACGCACTTTCACTTTAAGTTTTAAGCAAAGTCCATCAAGCTTGAGAGTAAAATAAAATAATCCTCTTCATCTCTTCATCTTTCCCTCTTGTACTGCTCTGCCTGCTCTTTTCCTTTCATAGTCTCTCCTTCAAGCAGGGATGGTCGCAGACGCCTGGCTCTGCTCCATAAAGTCCGGAGCAGAGACGCTAGCCAGCTGGGAGCAGCCCAGGCTACAGGGGAGTTCAATCCTTCAGCCGCCCAAGCTCCAAGCTCAGGCGGCCCCGGAGAACTCGACCCCTACCTGGGGGCTCACCCCCTCCTCTTCTCCCGAGGAGGGGGCTTCAAATTCGCCCGAACAGTTGATCGGCGCTGTTTCGGGCGAAAAATCACACAGCTGAGCCGCGGGCAGCCCGGGAAGGCTGTCTCCGGCGCCGCGGAGCCACCGGAAGTCAACACTGGAAGTTTTTAAGAAGAGACTGGACAGCCATTTGTCTGAAATGGTATAGGGTTTCTTGCCTGAGCAGGGGGTTGAGCTAAATGACCTCATAAGACCCCTTCCAACTACAACAACAACATCATCATTATATTACTATTATTATTCCGCATTTCTGAACTGTCCATCTGTCTCGGTTTGATAGATAGCTAGATAGCTAGATTATAGATAGATAGATGATAGATAGATAGATAGATAGATAGATAGATAGATAGATAGATAGACAGACAGACAGACAGAGTTGGATAGATACACAGAGAGAGAGAGAGAGATGAAAGAGACAGAAATGAATGAGTGATGTATGGATAGATACGTAAATGATGGATAGGTGATGAGAGGATGGATGGATGGATGGATGGATGGACAGACAGATAGATAAATAAAATCAGGCGCAAGTCATTTAACAACTGCCTTGCTTAGCAGTAGATATCCTGGTCCCCATTGTGGTTACATATGTGGTCTACCCATATATGTTGTGTAAAAAAAGAATTTCCATTTGCCTGTCTTCCATGCTTTATTCAGGATCCTTGCATGCTCTTTTCTGCTCTCCTGTCTTTCCCATACTTAAAGGCAAGAGGTACTTACAGCATCTTTGTCATCGGGATCTACCGGTGAGTCTTTGAGTTCACGGAAGATGGCGGACACGTTGAGAACTTCTTCCTGGTTGATGAAGCTGCTTGAGAGGGCTTTGAGATTCATAGTGTCAACAAGTGAAGTGTACCATTTGCATTGTCTCAGCGAGAGGCAAAGCTTCAGTTGGAGGAGGAGGCAAAGCAGGTTGGGCAGAAAAGGTGGCCACATCATGGATGCTTCTGGCAAGAGAGACCTAGCAGAAAGCAAACAAACCTGGCATTCAGACGTTCATTTGGATAGCCCCTTTTCAAATAGGAGTCCTTGACTTACAACCTCGACTGAGCTCAAAATTTCTGCCATCAAGTGAGACATTGGTTAAGTATGTTTGACCCCATTTTACCACCCTTATTGCCCCAGTTAAGTGAATCACTGCAGTTGATCAGTTAGTAACCCGGTTGTTAAGTGAATCTGCCTCTCCCATTGACTTTGGTTGTCAGAAGTTCGCAAAAGGGGATCACTTGATCTTGGGACACAGTAATGGTCATAAGTATGAACCAGTGGCCAAGCATCTGACTTTTGATTACATGTTCTTGGGGATGCTGCAAAGGTTGTAACTGTGGAAAACTGCCATAAGTCACATTTTTCAGTGCCGTTGTAACTTTGAGCGGTCACTAAATGAGCTGTTATAAGTCAAGGACTACCTGTAAGATTCCGAAACAATTATTTTTGTTTCTACTTGGAAACCGCTTCCAGACTTTGCACTTCAGGTGGGGAAAAAAAGAAACTTTAATTTGGAGTTTTACCGATTAATAGGTGTGTTGTTATAGAAATGGCTGGTTTATATTATTATGAAAAAGTAAAAAATTGAGGTTTGATGTTATTATCCTATTTATGACCATTTCTCAGTTACCTCCTTTGCAGCATCCCCATAGTCACGTGATCAGGATTCAGATGCTTAGCAACTGCTTCATACTTATGACCAACTGCTGTGTCCCGGAGTCACGCTTTTGCATCCTTTTGATAAGCAAAGTCAACGAGGAAGCCTAGCAACTGTGTCACTAACAGCTGCTGTGTTTCACTTTACAGCTGTGGCAAGAAAAGTTGTAAAATGGGGCATCACTCAACTGATGTTTCACTTAAGAAAGGAAACCTGGGGCTCCATTGCGGTCGTAAATTGAGGACTGCCTGTACTTAGGTTTAATCCAGGGGTCTTCATACTTGGCAACTTTTTCCTCTGTCCTTGTCCTATTAGACCTCTCGGCGGCTTTCCATACCATCGACCATGGTATCTTGCTGCGGCGTCTCAGGGGATTGGGAGTGGGAGGCACAGTTCTTCAGTGGTTCTCCTCCTATCTCCTGGGACGCTCGCAGTCGGTGTTGGCAGGGGGGCAGAGATCGGCCCCTAGGTCTCTCGTTTGTGGAGTTCCTCAGGGGTCGGTTCTCTCGCCTCTCCTGTTCAACATCTACATGAAACCGCTGGGTGAGATCATTCGTGGTTTTGGAGTTGGGTATCATCAATATGCCGATGATACCCAACTTTTCTTTTCGACCCCAAACCACCCCAGTGATGCCCTCGCTGTGATGTCCCGTTGCCTGGAGGCGGTTCGGGTCTGGATGGGGAGGAACAGACTTCAACTCAACCCTGACAAGACTGAGTGGCTGTGCATTCCGGCATCCCGGGACATTCAAAATGTTCCATCTCTTTCTATGGGGGGTGAGCTTTTACCCCCCGTGGATAGGGCTCGCAACTTGGGAGTCTTCCTAGATTCACGGCTAACCCTGGAAGACCATATAGTGGCCGTGACTAGGGGGGCTTTCGCCCAGGTTCGCCTGGTGCACCAGTTGCGGCCCTATCTGGACCGGGATGCCCTGTGCACGGTCACTCATGCGCTCGTGACCTCTCGCCTTGACTACTGTAACGCTCTCTACATGGGGCTTCCCTTGAAGACCACTCGGAGGCTCCAGCTGGTACAGAATGCGGCCGCGAGAGTTGTCTTGGGAGTTTCCCGGTACTCCCATGTTACACCTTTGCTCCGCGAGCTGCATTGGCTACCAGTTGTCTTCCGGGTGAGGTTCAAGGTCTTGGTTATGATCTTCAAGTCCTTACATGGCATGGGGCCGGGTTACCTCAGGGACCACCTGCTGCCGGCGTCAACTCCCCTCCGCCTTGTGCGTTCCCACAGAGAGGGCCTCCTCAGGGTGCCTCCGGTCAGAGAATGCCGGCTGGTGGCCCCCAGGGGGAGGGCCTTCTCTGTGGGCGCTCCGGCACTTTGGAATCAACTGCCGGTGGAGCTCCGGATGACATCAGACCTCCGAACCTTCCGTCGCGGCCTGAAGACCCATTTATTCGAATTAGCTGGTCTGGCCTGATGGGGGAATATGGGTTTTAAAATAGTTGTTTTTATTATTGTATTATTGTTTTTATTTGGGCATTGGTTTAATCTTATTTTAACTTTTGTATCGTAATTATATATGCCCTGTGAACCGCCCTGAGTCCCCAGGGAGAAGGGCGGTATATAAATTAAATAAAACCTAAACCTAAACCTAAGACCTGTGGACTTCGACCCTGGCTGGCTGAGGAATTCTGGGAGTTGAAGTCCACAAGTCTTAAAGTTGCCAAGTTTGAAGCCTCCTGCTTTAATCTTCCTGGAGTCTCCCCATGTCCGGGCTGCAGAAACCACTAGAGGGCGGAAAAGAGAAAACTCTCTCTGCTGCCATCCAGCGGTCCCCCAAGCTGGTGCAGCTTAGAGACGGAAACGCTGGCACGATGACGTCACCGGAGCCCGATGACGTCACTGACCTCGCCCCCTTAAACAGAAACGGGGCTACTTCGACGCCGTGTCACGTCAAAATCGCCTCCGCTTGCCACGCTTTCCGCTTTACTTGTCACTGCACGTTTTTTTATGTTCGTCAGAAAAGTTCATTTCTAACTGTACATTTCCCCTGCTCTCTGCACCTGTTGTGATAACTTATCTGGTAACCATAGTGAATCCCATATGACTAGCTATGTTATGGTTTAAGTCTGTTTAGTGCGCATGTCTAGAAGAAGTTCCCAGAGTTATTATCTGTATTGTTTTTCTTCACTTTGCTGTTACTGTCTGTTACGTTAGGATGCAGCTAGCTAGCTCTGTATAATATATATTTAGTTTTTATATTTTGTAAGTAAAAGGTATTTAGTAAGATTATGCGTCGTGTTTTTTCTTGCCTTCCTGCAAGTGTATCATGCATTCTCCGAAGCACGGTCCGTCGCCCTCTACAAAGGTGATTTTTACCTTGACATTTTGGTATCGAGGATGGTTTGATTTATGTTTTTGGAGAAGCATGTTTCTGCGGCTGTTATCAGTTAGTTAGTGCTAGTGGGGCAGCGGTGATTAACTGCTGAAACATGTCAGGAAGGAAGCCACGGCTGGAAAGGAGTCTTTCTGTTGGGCATCTCCCTTCGACCTTAAGAACTCCGATAGCTTCGGCCACACGCCTTGGAGAAGACGCGCCTGCTCCTGTCCACGATGCAAGGTCAGTCACTCCTTTTTCTACTTTTCCAAGCTCCCTGGCAGCTGCTTTTGAAAATGTTCACACTCCAGGGGCTCAGGATGAATTTCAAAGGCTTGGAGTGAAACTTAAAGTTCAGCCGAAGAAAATTCCTTCTGCTCCTTCAAGCCCCAAGCAAACTATGCGAGATAGGGCTATGCAAGGCTACTGTGAACAAATTGGGGTTTTTGAAAGGCATTTGCAGCAGGCAAAGAAATATGTGTCAATGGTTCAGCAATATGAGAGGAATTATGAGCATGAACCGGCCATATTGCCACACCCACAAGGAGAAGCCATATTGCCTCCTTCTTCCCCAAAGCTAAAGTCACGCCCATCATTGAGTGTCATGCAAGACGAATGGGAACCGGAGGCTCCTATGTCACATGATTATGGGCTGTCCCAAAGGACATACAGAGCCACAGTGATGCCTGAAGCAAATGTTATAGCACCATCTACTGGTGAAGCTGCATTAAGACATAAATTGGAGCTCTCACTCTCGCAATTGTCTATGGAGGAGTCTTTGCTCAGAGATACAAGATTTCTGCCATCATCTGAGGCTCCAGTCCCTGATGGTGCTAGGATTCCTGTTACTATTGCTTCTCCTGTTAATATTGCTTCTATGCAAGCCCCTCTACCTGGCAGAACACAGCCATATTTAACCCACATGCAATTGCCACCGGGTTCTTATATGCGAAGGCCAGTGTCATCTGCAGATTATGCTAATGCACCAGTCCCAGCGCCTGCGCCTCCTGCTGGCCAGGGTGGAATAGCAGCTCAAAGACAGTCACAGCCAGCACCAAGACTACCGGCAGCTTCAATGCAACTGCCGCATGTCCAGAGACAGACGCCACTGGTGCCCCCTGCAGGTTATGGTCGGATTGCACAACCTGCACAGCCAGTACCTCAATTGTATTTTCCTCGTCAAACACCTTCCATTGTACCACTGGCTGGTGACTCAAAATTAAAGAAGTCAGGACAGAATTACAGGGCATGGGTCAGCGAGGTTGGACTTTTGTTACGCAGAGAAGGTACTCACATGATGGTGTTTAATCCTCCTGCCCAGCCATGGACTCCTGACATATGGGACTTGGATAATAGAGCATGCACAACATTATTGATGTCAATGGACACTGAATTGCAGCTCACGTTTTCACAAGATGCAACTGCCCAACAAATTTGGACTCAGTTAGAGGCATGTTATCGGCCTACATCAATTGAGTCTACCTGTTTACTTTTGTCTGAGTTCCATGGTTCCAGATTAAAACCTGGTGAACATATTGGAGCACATTTGACTGAAATGAAAGGTATTAGAAAAGAACTGGGTGAAAAAGGCTATCCTATTGATGATTTTCAAATGATCAGCATTATCATCAATTCTTTGAATCATGAGTGGAAAGATGCTATTTCCAAGATTAATCAAGTGCCTATTGCTCAACGCACAGTGGATCATGTATGCAGAATCTTAGCTGAAGAAGAGGCAGTTATGCAAGCTGCGCCACATTTAAGGGAACCACCTGCATCAAAAGCTTCAGCAAGGCGTGCCTTCCGTGGAAGGACCTACGTTCCAAGGATGCCAAGATGCTACATCTGCAATCGTGTGGGACATGCCACCCGGGATTGTCCCCAACGAGTTCCAGCGCCCGTCACATACCAGCCCAGAGGAACAGATTCCAGAGGAGGCAGAGGTAGAGGCGGACGACAAAGTCGTGGTCGTGGTTCCAGGCGTGATCCACATGCTCCACTTGTCACATTGGTTGTGACCAACGATCCACAGCCTCAACCAGAGTATGACAGACGACTTCTTTGGACTTTGGACAGTGGAGCAGCATTACATGTAACCTACAGAAAAGAGCTTTACACTGAGATGCACGAGCCTGAACCTGAACTTCGTGAACTTTACTCTTTTTCCAATCATCCTGTTCAGGTCATGGGAAAAGGAACTGTCTATATTGAAGAGCTTGATGCTCTCATTCCAAATGTTTACTATGTTCCGTCTGCCAGTAGTAATTTGCTTAGTCAGAGTCATTTGTCTAGGTTTTCTCATTTTCAGGTCCACCATCTTGAAAAAGCAAGTTATATAGTCAAAGATGGAGATATTGTTGCTGAAACCATGTTGATTGGTGGTGTTTATTACTTAAAACCAAAGCCTAAGCAGCAAGAGCAGGCAAGTATACACGTTCCAAAGAGCACAGGCCCAGAGAGAGACGTCCCAGAGAGAGATCCTGTTGCTACTCCAAAGGTTCCTAAAGATAATAAAAATACAAAAAAGACACAGGTTGCTCACAGCAAGCCTGGGGTTCCTAATAAAAATGCTAAAGTTGAGAATTCACTAACAGGTAAACCTTTGCATTCCAGGTGTATCCATAAGTGGCACAGAAGATTGGGTCATGCCAGTTTCCGTATTCTGAAGAAGATGCCAGAGTTCGCAAGAGGTTTGGATCTAAAGGGGTGTAAGGTGTTTTTGGACTGTGCTGTCTGCAAGAAAGCCAAATCCAAGGCAGCAGCAATTCCAAAACGCGCTACACGCCTGTCAACACGCATTTTTGATTTGGTACACACTGACATAGTTGGTCCTTTTGCACCAACACTTGGTGGTAAAAGATATTTCTTGACAATCGTTGACAATTATTCTAGATATGGATATGTATATCCTATGAAAGAAAAATCTGAGACCTTTCAGATCTTTAAAGACTTTGCTAGTCTTGTCTATACCCAATTCGAGGTCAACATTGCCAGAATCCAGAGTGATCGCGGTGCTGAATTCATGTCTCAGCGTTTCCAGGACTGGATGCGTGAGAATGGGATAGTACATCAGACATCTGCTCCTTATACTCCAGCTGAAAATGGAGTGGCAGAACGCAGAAATGGAGTTCTACAAACCATGATGCGTTGCCTCCTTGAAGATGCTAACCTTAGTCTTCCATACTGGGGTGAAGCTATCAAATATGCTAACCATATCGTCAACCGTACTTGGAGTAGTGTGATAAATCAGACCCCTTATTTCATGTTGTATGGACACAAGCCTGATCTCTCACATCTCCATATTTTTGGTTCATATGCTATGGTGAATATTCCTTTAGCCCAAAGAAAGAAAGGGGGTCCTGCAGCAAAAAGGATGAGATTTATGGGCATTGATGATAATTCAAAATGGAGCAAATACATTGACTCTCATCATGTTATTGTGGTTTCACAATCTGCTACTTTTGAGGAAGATGCTGACTGGTCCAGGATTCATTCTAACGATCCTGGAGTTTATTTTCCTAGAGATGATGTTGCTGATGCCACGCAACCTGATCAAGATGCACAGGAGAATGTTCCTTCCACGAGTTCTTCTCAACCTACTGTTCCGTCTTCGCAAGCCGCCGATGTTGCTGCTGGCGACGATGATGAAGACGAGGACGACACAGAAGAAGAATGGACGGTTGGCCCGAGACGTTCCAAGAGGACCACAAAGGGAATCCCTCCAAAACGGTATTCGTGGCAAGTAACAAAAACACCTGTACCTTTGATTTGTAATGTAACACTTCCACCTGAGAAGTTCACACAGATCAAACATCTTCCTGAATCAGAACAGGATAAATGGTTTGAGGCAATGCAGGCTGAAATGGACAGTCTAAAAAAGCTCCAAGTGTTTACACCTGCAAGCCCTCCAGCAAACAAGAAAGTTATTGGTACTCGATGGGTCTACAGGATCAAAAAGAAGCCGAATGGTGAGTCGTTGTACAAGGCCAGACTCGTAGCCCAGGGTTTCGCTCAACGTTATCCTGAGGACTATACAAATACATACTCACCCACGGTGCGGACTGAAAGTGTGAAAATTGCTTTAGCCACTGCAACTATCCTTGGCCTGGAAGTTTTCCAGTTCGACGTTGAAACGGCTTATCTTCACGCTGATCTTGATGAAGACATCTACGTCAAAGGTCCTCCAGGTTTCAGACAGCAAGAAGGGGATACCTGGTTTCTACACAAAAGTCTTTATGGTCTGAAACAGTCTGGTTTAATGTGGTACTTATGTCTTTCTGACAAACTAAATTCAATGGGCTTTATTAAGTCCGAAACAGATGAATGCGTGTTTACCAAAAGATCCGGTAATAGGTATGAGATAATTCTTGTTTATGTCGATGATATTGTTTATATTGGTCCAAATAAGCAGATGAGTGAGGTTTTTGCTAAAGCTTTACAAAAGTTTTTCACGTTGAAGTGTTTAGGATGTATTAACACTTATTTAGGTGTTCAAATTGCCAAAACTCAGAAGGGGTTTAGTCTCACACAAGGAGAGAAGATTGAACAACTGTTACATCACTGTAACATGGAGGACGCTAAGCCTGTGAGTATACCCATGCAAACTGACTTTCACATTTTGGCACATGAACCAAGTCCTGAGTTCGAGGATCAAACACTATATCGCTCAGTCATTGGGTCACTGCTATATATTAGTAGTTGGACTAGACCCGACATTGCACTTAGTGTTAATCTTTTATCACGACACGTAGGCAAGGCAAAACAGTTTCATTGGACATGTGTTAAAAGGTTATTGAGGTATCTAAAACACACCAAAGACATGAAGTTGTTGTTGGAACCCACACATACTGACTATGCAGAGTTATGTTGTTTTGCAGATTCAGATTGGGCGAGTGATAAGAAGTCACGGAAAAGTACATCAGGTTACATGATGTTCTTAAATGGATGTCCTGTTTACTGGCATGTGCGTAAACAGAATTTTGTTTCTTGTTCCTCTACAGAAGCTGAGTATGCTTGTGTGTCTGATGCATGCAATTCTTTAACCTGGTTTGATGCTTTGGTCACAGATATCTGGACACATCCGATTCGACCAATCACAGTAATGGAAGATAATGAATCTGTGGTTTATATTTCTGAAACACGTTTTACAGGTTCAAGGTCCAGACACATTGACATCCGATATCAAAACATAAGGCAACTGGTTAAACAAGGTTTTGTGACGTTACAGTATGTGCCTACACGTGATCAAATTGCTGACATGCTGAACAAACCACTTCCTACAGCCCAGCATGAGTATCTGCGTGAGAAGATGTGCCTTACCTGAGTCTTCACTTTGCTGACGAAAGAAGGGGAATGTCACTGCACGTTTTTTTATGTTCGTCAGAAAAGTTCATTTCTAACTGTACATTTCCCCTGCTCTCTGCACCTGTTGTGATAACTTATCTGGTAACCATAGTGAATCCCATATGACTAGCTATGTTATGGTTTAAGTCTGTTTAGTGCGCATGTCTAGAAGAAGTTCCCAGAGTTATTATCTGTATTGTTTTTCTTCACTTTGCTGTTACTGTCTGTTACGTTAGGATGCAGCTAGCTAGCTCTGTATAATATATATTTAGTTTTTATATTTTGTAAGTAAAAGGTATTTAGTAAGATTATGCGTCGTGTTTTTTCTTGCCTTCCTGCAAGTGTATCATGCATTCTCCGAAGCACGGTCCGTCGCCCTCTACAAAGGTGATTTTTACCTTGACATTACTGAGGGGGGGGGACCCTGCCCTGTCCTTTCCGCGCCTTCCCCAAACTCCGCACCGCCGTTTAAGCCTCCCCACACCTCGAAATTCTCCCCTCAACCGGCGCCACCAGGCGGCGCGAGCATATTTTTTTGTTTTTTTTAGAATCCGCTCGGCGCATGCGCCAAACTCCTCCCAGCCAATCGGGCGAAGCGCGAGCCGGCCGGCTCCGCGCGCACCGCCGCCGCCGTTGCCAAGGGAGACGCTCGATTGACGGCCGCGGCCGTAAAGCGCGGGGGCGGCTTGCGGCCTTTTCGCGACGGTCCCGCCGGGTGCAGATTCATGGCTTCGGCGGTGGCCATGATGGCGGCGGCCGGCGGCCCGGTGCTGAACGGGGCCGATGCGGCGGGGCTGAAGGAAGCGGCGGGGATGTACGAGCAGCTGCGGGCGGAGTGGAACCGCAAGAACCTCAGCTTGAGCAAGTGCGGCGACTTGCTGGGCCGCCTTAAGGTGAGAGGAGGCCGGCGAGGGGAGGGGGGCGGGGAGAGGGGGGGGAGACTAGAGACCGCTCGGTGGGAACTTGGGAGGATGCTTGAAACTGCCGTTGGGGGGAAGACTAGAAACAGACAAAACGGGGGAAGCAGAACTCGGTCTGAGCGGGGGAGGCGGCGAGAAAACCGGGGATCCGGAAGCTTGAAGAAGGCAGCCGGGGGGTGACTTGGGAGGGAGGCTGTGGGGCAGGGGTCTTCAAACTCGGCCCTTTTATGACTCATGGACTTCAACTCCCAGAATTCCTCAGCCAGGTACGCTGGCTGAGGAATTCTGGGAGTTGAAGTCCATGAGTCATAAAAGGGCCGAGTTTGAAGACCCCTGCTGTGGGGGATAGGCGGCATCTGGGGGGGGGGGTTCCTCGATTTACGACCACAAGGGAGGCCAACCTTTTCTCCTGCTGAGCGTGAGACATTTGTTAAAGGAGCTTGGCCCCCTTTTACCACCTTGCCCGCCGCTGTTGCTAAGAGAAACGCTGCCGGGGTTCAATTGAGACCAGAGTTCTTAAGTGAATCTGGCTTTTCCCTATTGCAGCGTTTCCCAACCTTTAGGAACTTGAAGATGCGTGGACTTCAACTCCCAGAATTCCCCTGGGGAATTCTGGGAGTTGAAGTCCACGCATCTTCAAGTTCCTAAAGGTTGGGAAACGCTGCCCTATTGGACGTTGCTGGTCAGAAGGTCACAAAAAGGGGATCCAGCGATCCCCGGGACACTGCGACCGTCATAAATATGAACCGGCTGCCAAGCATCTGAATGTAAATGCCGCGATCGGGAGGATGCTGCGACGGTCGTTAAGTGTGAAAAACGGTCCTAAATCACTTTCTATCGGTGCCGTTGTAACTTTGAACGGTCACTAAATGAGCTGTTGTAAGCGGGAGGACTACCTGTATGTGGTTGCGTGGCGTAGGGGGGACCGGGGGTGGGGTGGAGGGGGGGGACAACAGGGCCAAGAGATGCTGGTTGGCGAAGCTCTTTCTCCATAAGGCCCAAATGGCCTTGCTTTAAAAACGATGTGCCTTTCTTTTTATTTCTCTAATTAACGTATTGTCCCGTAATCGATTTTAGTGTTGCTGTTATTTTAACCTAATTGTTGCTCTTACGGATTGTAAGCTGGAAGACAGATGGGCGGTTCGAAGTTTGATAAATAAAAGAAGGCCACTGTAGGGAATGTCACACCGAGCGGCATGCAGCAAGAAAACAAATCCTAAAAAAACAAACAAAAACCAATACAAAGTCGTGGAACATTAAAATATGAACATATATATATATATCAATCGTGCTCTCTGACTTTGAGCAGCTTTATGAATCTTTAAAAGATAGATAGATAGATAGATAGATAGATAGATAGATAGATAGATAGATAACCTTTATTGCCATTTTTCACTGTGGGCACAATGGCACACATTAAAAGTAAAGTTTAGTTGCTGGCTCTCAAAGTGTACACATACATGGCACACATTTAAACATACTATATACAACAGACATGTCAAACACAAGGCCCGGATGCGGCCTGCAAAGTGGTTTCATGAGGCCACATGAAGCCATCCTGGAAACAGTGAGGGAACGGCCCCCGCTGCCTTGGCCCTGGCCCAGAGACCCTCCTTCTGCTAGAGACCCTCAGATCTGCCCCACTTCTGCCCAGGCCCCCATAGGCACCCTTGATGCCAACGATGTAGAGCTGGCCACGCCCACCCAGTAGGCCATATGCACTCTAGCCACGCCCACCCAGTAGGCCATGCCCACCCTGGCCACACCCACCCGGCCCCCTGAGGGCAACCGCCATGCTGATGCGGCCCTCAATGAAATTGAGTTTGACACCCCTGATATACAACATATGTATAGACCTATACCCTTACATATTACTAACATATAAATATTAATCACTGTCCACCTTGAATAGATACCAAACGGTGGCCGAGCAGCCCAAAGGGGACACCCTCACCCCCCCTTCAACTGACCTTAATGCTGAAGATGGACAAAACAGAATAGTTTTCCTAAGAAGAGTTGGGGGAACCATCTTGTCTTGAGGAGGATTGTTCCACAGATCAGGGGCTACCCCCCAAAAGAAAAAGGCGTTTATAGAGCCATAAAAAGCACAGTTCCAGAAAGACTACTCCCCAAACGGTGAATGCAACTTTATTAAAACTGATTTTTTCTTTTGGATCTTTGAATGAATACTGTCGGGGGGTTCGGAATCCCTGGAAATGGAGCAGCATGTAAGATATAGTAATAAACAAGCAAATATAAATGACATTTCAAACTGGGGAGGGAGGTGAATGATTCAGCTTGCTGTTTTTTCCTGTATTTAATTTCTCTGTTGAGTCACACACTCCGAACGGAGAGGATTGCTCCCTCCAGCCCAATGCTTCAGCCAGGAGGATTCCTTGCTAAAGCAAAGTTACCGGACGAACTTGTCCATCGTTTTTATCAGCAAGAGTGGATTGTCTGAAATTAGAGGCTCGGCATCTGGCAGCTGTCAGGGGTTCTGTTTGTTTATTGTTAATACATTGCTGTTTAAAAAAAATATTTAAGGTAGCATACAGGTAGTCCTCCATTTATGACCATAATGGAGCCTGCCCATTAAAGTCGTAAGTCATGATGGTTGTAAAGGGGATCATCATACGACTGACCCAATTTTACAACCTTTTTTTTTCCTTTTTGCAGTGGTCTTTTATTTGCTGTGCCGTGTTTTGCTGAAAACGGGCAGTAAACAAAGTTTTTTGACAGAATATAAATTGTGGCCATGGGATGCTGCAAATGGAAAGCTGGGCTGGTTGCCAAGTGCTCAAACTGAGGTCAGCTGATCTCAGGGGGGAGGGGTGGAACCGGGTCTTCAGTACAGGCAGTCCTCGGCTTACAACGGTTCATTTAGTTCCAACAGCACTGGGAAAAGTGACTTATGACCATTTTTCACACTTAATGACTGTTGCAGCATTCCCGGTGGTCACGTGATCAGAATTAAGGCACTTGGCAACTGGCTCATATTTATGACGGTTGCAGCGTCCTGGGATCACGTGATCCCCTTTTGCCACCTTCTGACAAGCCAAGTCAATGGGGAAGCCAGATTCACTTAACAACCGGGTCACTAACTTAACGACTGCAAAGATTCACTTAGCAACTGTGGCAAGCAAGGTCGTAAAATGGGGCAAAACTCACTTAAGAGCCGTGGCGGCGCAGTGGTTAGAATGCAGGATTGCAGGCAAACTCTGCCCACTGCCAGGAGTTCGATCCTGACCGGCTCAAGGTTGACTCAGCCTTCCGTCCTTCTGAGGCTGGTAAAATGAGGGGCAATATGTCGGGGGGGGGGTAGTATGCTGACCCTGTAAACTTGGGCTCTTTTATGACTTGTGGACTTCAAACGCCCAGAATTCCCCAGCCAGCCTTCAACTCCCATGCTGGCTCAGGAATTCTGGGCGTTGAAGTCCACAAGTCGTAAAGGGGGGGGGCTACCTAGTTCCCCACCTCGGTCGCAGGGGATCGTGGGGCGTTGATGGTGTTTTCTGTATCAGAGGAGATGGTAATACACTGCGGTGAGCTTGATTGTCTGCAAGCCTCTTTCTCTCTTCTTGCGTTTCAGTTGGCTCTGCTTGAGCTGAACTTCTTGCCCACCACTGGCACCAAACTGACTAAACAGCAGCTTATTTTGGCAAGTGAGTACTATACGAGCCCGCACGTAGTTTGACCGGGTGCCTTCTAATTTTGGAAGAGGTCTGGAGAAATTCTGCCCTAATCCCTGAATTCTGACCACCAAGCTGAGCAGCGAACAGACTCGTCCTTCCATGTCAGAAAGCCTTGTCCCTTAAACTACCGCGTTTCCCCCCAAATGAGAGCCAAATGGGAAATAAGCCCTAGCGTGATTTTTTTCCCCCAGGATGCTCGTAATATAAGCCCCACCCCCAAAATAAGCCTTAGTTAAGACCCGCCAGCCAGAGGGAGGCATTTAGTACCGTATTTCCCCGAATATAAACCCTAATCTGAAAAGAAGCCCTGATGTGTCTTTTGGAGCAAACATTAATATGAGACCCGGTCTTTTTTGCTGGGGGGGGGGGGGAAACACGGTGTAGGCTGGTTAAATGTTTTTCACTATATTGAAATCCTGTTTGTTCAGGTCGCTTACAAAAGGGTACCCAAGTACAAGTAGTCCTCAACTTACAGTCATTTGTTTGGCGACCATTTAAGTTATGACGGCATTGGAAAAAACCACCCATCTTCACACTCCACCATCACAGCATCCTCACAAGTCACCCTATCAAAATTTCGGGCGCTTGGCAACCACCCTGTGTTTACGACGGTTGCAGCATCCCAGGGTTACGTAATCAGCATGCGTCACCTTCCCAGCCGGCTTCCACCAAGCAGAGTAAAAAAAAGGGGGGGACTGGATTCGCTTAACGACCGTGTGATTCGCTTAACAACTATGGCAAAAACTAGGTTGTAAAATCGGGCCGGGCTCACTGAACTGCCTTGCTTAGTCACAGGAATTCCGGACCCAGTTGTGATTGTGAGTCAAGGGCTGCCTGTACAGCTGCAGTCCTCCACTTAATGACCACAATTGAGCCTAAAGCATATGCTGCTAAGCGAGACACTTGTTAGGTGAGTTTTGCCCCATTTTACAACCTTTCTTGCCACCGTTGTTAACTGAGTCACTGCAGTCGTTAAGTGAATAACAGGATTGTTAAGCGAATCTGGCCTTCCCCATTGGCTTGGCTGGTCAGGAGGTCACAAAAAGGGATCACCACACTACACACACACACACACACACACACACACCACACACACACACACCACTGCAGGGCACTGCAACTGTCATAAAAAGGTCTTCAGTGCTGTTGTAACTTTGAACGGTCGCCAAATGAATGGTCGCTAAGTCGTGGACTATCTGCACTGCCCAGCCAGGAGTTCCTTAGTGGTCAGCCTGCTAAATTTCAGCCATGTCGATGGATCATGAGGCGAAGATTGGATCTTGGCTGAATTTTTTTGTAGGGTTCAAAACGCCTCACGTGACTCATTTTAACAGCACGGGGAAGGCCTAGGTCACGCCTGTGATAATTCCACCCTGCTGGAACGCAGGAAGTCGTTGCCTGTGACTTAATGAAAATCCAAGTCAACTGTTCCTCCATCCTTGTCATTTGCTCTGAATTGATTGGAGGACAGCGAGGTTTCCCCGCTGAAAGGCCAACTGTTGGCCCTGTGCTTTTGTGCTGTCCTTGCTTGTTGTGTCGTTGTTATTGTTGTTATTTCATGCTCTGCCTGTTCTTATCTTCCTTTTTCAAGGAGACATTTTAGAAATCGGAGCCCAGTGGAGCATCCTAAAGAAAGACATCCCATCTTTTGAAAGATACATGGCCCAGCTGAAATGCTACTACTTTGACTACAAGTAAATATTTTCGCCTTTTTTTTTGAGGGAATGTTTTCTTCCCTCGGGCGATCCCGAAAGCCGTGGGACGATATATCAAAACTATCAAAAAAATAAATCTGTAAAAGGTTGAGTCTCGGGTAGGGGTGAAGCTGCTGGACTAGGAACTGGGATGCCCTACGGTCTAGCCTGGCTTTAGGCATGAAAGCCAGCTGAGTGGCTTAGTCCCCTGTGTCTCAGCCCGTCTCCCTGGATTATTGTGCTAGAGAAAATTGCGTTAAGTAGACCACTTTTGAGTTGTACAAAATAAAAGCATCGTAGGAATCTAATATTAAGCAAGATTGGATGCCATTCTAGAACAAAGAAATGATAGGGGAGAAGCTGCAAGTTTGTGAAATTGGGAGGAGTTAGCCTACCAAGCTCCTTGTGATTTTTCCACATTATCCCAGGCACAGTGATCCCGTGTGCTCCGGCAAGCCTTCACTTCAGGTTGGGTGTGTTCAGCAGCCCACTTGAACCATAGTTAGCCAACTTTTGTACCTTCTATGGCTACAGGCACTTGGGTGAATTTAGTAAATCAGAGGACAGTAAGCCTTGGCAACTTTAAGATGTGTGGACTTCATCTCCCAGAATCCCTCAGCCATCACGCTAGGGAGTGTTAAGAGGAGTAGATTTCAACTCCCAGAATCCCTCAGCCATCACGCTAGAGAGCGTTAAGAGGAGTGGACTTCAACTCCCAGAATCCCTCAGCCATCACGCTAGGGAGCTTTAAGAGGGGTTGACGTCAGTTGTTGAAGTCCAGAAGTCTTAAAGGGCCCAAGGTTGAGAAACGTTGTTCTATGCCAGGGGTCTCCAAACCTGGCAACTTAAAAAAAACTTCTGGACTTCAACTCCTAGAATTCCTCAGCCAGCCAGCTGCTCCATACAACCGAAGACCCCACAAGCTGGAGAGGATCTTGGCTGCTGGAGGGGAGGGAAAGGCACCTAGTGTGGGTGGGAGCGGTGCCTTTTGCTAATTTATTTTATTCTAGGCTTTTTGCCCACAGGCCCTCCCGTCCTCACCACCCCCCCTCTTGACATGTTCCCCGTCTCTCCTTGCTCCTTCCTCAGAGACGAATTGCCCGAGTCGGCCTATAAGCACCAGCTGTTGGGTTTGAACCTCCTCTTCCTGCTGTCCCAAAACCGCGTTGCCGAGTTTCACACCGAGCTGGAACGCTTGCCGTCCAAGGACATCCAGACTAACGTCTACATCAAGCACCCTGTGTCTCTGGAGCAGGTAACCGCTCCCTTCCTCCCCATCTTTTTAATTGTGGATTGTTAACGTTTTGTCCCAGTTGCAATGTATGGCAGTGAAAGCTGGGCCGTAAGAAAGGCTGAGCGCCAAAGAATTGAGGCCTTTGAACTACGGTGCTGGAGAAGACTCCTGCGAGTCCCTCGGACTGCGAGGCGATCCAACCGGTCAGTCCTAGAGGAGATCAACCCTGACTGCTCTTTAGAAGGCCAGATCCTGAAGCTAAAACTCAAATACTTTGGCCACCTAATGAGAAGGAAGGACTCACTGGAGAAGAGCCTCATGCTGGGAAAGGTTGAGGGCAAGAGAAGAAGGGGACGACAGAGAAGGAGGTGGTTGGATGGAGTCACTGAAGCAGTAGGCGTGAGCTTAAATGGACTCCAGAAGATGGTAGAGGACAGGAAGGCCTGGAGGAACGTGGTCCATGGGGTTGCGATGGATTGGACACAACTTCGCAGCTAACAACAACAACATCTGTCCATCCATCCATCCATCATCTCTCCCTCTACTTACGTATCTCTTTTTCTATCCATCCATCCATCCATCCATCTTTCATCCATTTTATGTATCTATATATGTATCTATCATCTATCTTGAGCTTAAAGGGACTCCAGAAGATGGTAAAGGACAGGAAGGCCTGGAGGAACGTCGTCCATGGGGACTCGATGGGTCAGACAAGACTTTGTAGCTAACAACAACACATTTTCTCGCACAATCAGCCCGATGTTTAGACTGGATTTGGCATTTCCATCCACCTCTCGGATCCTCCCCAAGGAGCTGGGATAGGAAGATAGGGATGTTTGATGATGTCAGAGGTTTGAGTTTCTGTTCTTCCCCATATATTTTTTGTATGTGGGAGAGGTCTGATTCCTCTCACCTGTTGCTTTTCGCAAAGGGCCTTAAGCACGTGGTTTTCTCAGCAGAGAAGAGCAACAAAGATGGTTAGGGGCTTGGGTACTAAAACACGTGAAGAACGGTTGGAAGAATTGGGTATGGCCAGTCTAGAGAAAAGGACTTGGGAAGACATGATAGCAGCATTCCAGTATTTGAGGGGCTGCCACAAAGAAGATGGGAGGACAATTTCCAAAGCCCCTGAAGGCGGGACGAGAAACAGTGGGTGGAAACCAAGTAGAGAAAGAAGCAACCTGGAACTAAGGAGGAATTTCCTGATAGTTAGAACAATTAATCAGCGGAACGGCTTGCCTTCAGAAGCTGTGGGTGCCCCATCACTGGAGGATTTTAAGGAAAAACTGGACAGCCGCTTGTCTGAAATGGTGTAGGGACTCCTGCTTGAGCAGGGGGTTGGACTAGAAGACCTCCGAGGTCCCTTCCAGTTCTGTTAATCTCTATTCAACATGCCTGGGGACTGCAAATGGAGATGGGGCCAATCACGTGGCTAACTTGGGAATGTTTTGTTGCTGCCCTTCGGATGTGCGCATGTATAGTTTTTTTTAATTATACAGTGGATATTTTAACAGTTGCAAGCTGCACCCATAAATTGGTTTAATCAGTAAAATAATATCAAAATCCCCAAAGTGGGTAGATGAAAAACCTTATACATATTCAGGATGTGCCCCTCTCCGCCGGAATGGGACGAGCTGGCTCACCTGGGCAACTCACAACTCGGGACAACTTGCCGTGGGCCAGTTCAACAATTCAGATCTTTAAGCAGTTAAACTGACCTTGCCACTGTTTCTATTTTTGCCATTCCCATTTCATTTGGGCAATCCTTTCTTTCACGACTCCATTCAGCCATGCCTTCAACGTCAGTGTATCTCTTGGGCAGCAGCGAGCCATATCGTCATCCCTCCACTTTTTGTGAGACGGATTTCAGGGATGCTTTTGTTGTAGTTGTTGTTGTTGTTGTGACGATTGTGTAATCTGTTCTCCTCTTCAGTACCTGATGGAAGGTAGTTACAACAAAGTCTTCCTGGCCAAAGGCAACATCCCGGCAGAGAGTTACGCCTTTTTCATTGACATCCTGCTGGACACAGTCAGGTGGGCCTCGCTCCTTTCAGCTTGGGGACACCCGGGGTATTGGGGGAGGGGCCCCCCTCTTACTACAGGTAGTCCTTGACTTATAACAGTTCACTCAGTGACCATTCAAGGTCACAAGGGCGCTGAAAAGAGTGACTTATGACCCTTGTTCACACAACCGTTGCAGCATCCCTGCGATCCAAATTCAGACCTTTGGCAACTGGCTCACATTTACAACGGTCGCAGCATTCCCCCGGGGTCACGTGACCACCCCTCCATGCATCCTGACAAGCCACATCAAGGGGGGGGGAGGAATCCAGATTCACTCACAACCACGTTACTAATTTAACAAGTACTAACAAGTACGGCAATTCACTTTACGACGGGGGCAATAAAGGTCGTAAAATGGGGGCCAAACTCGCTTAGCCAATGTCAGCAACAGAAATGTTGGGCTTGGTCGTGGTCGTAAGTGGAGGACTACCTGCACAGGTAATCCTTGATTTACGATTGCCCTCGAGGCCAGAATTTCCACAGCTGAGCAGGCAGACATGCCGGAGTTTTGCAAGCTTTTTTTTTTTTTTTTTTGGCCACAGTTTTAAGTGAAACTCAGCCCTTGTTAACTGAGTCATCCGTTTGTTAAGCAAGTCCAGCTTCTTCCATTAACTGTGCTGGCCAGAAACTGAGGACCCCGGGGAAGCTGCAACCATCCTGGATACATGCCGGCTTGCCAACTGCCTGAGAACCAGCATTCCAGGCTCAGTTACGTCCAGGGGGGTGTCAGGTTTACAAGGCACACTAACCAGGATCGGGTTTGATGGGTGGCCGGGCAATATTTGTGCATTTTGCCAATCTGTAAACCATGGTTGTTTACAGTCGGAGCCTGCTGGGTTGTATCTTGGTTTTAAACTAAGGCCAGCTTTGAGAAATGCGGCTTGAAAGGGACTCCGGTCCAGCCCTTCCCCACCAGTCTCTGCCCGGCCTCTCTCTCCTCCCAGGGCCTTTCCTGGCTCCGGGCCTCTCAGCGCTTCTTTCCCGGCTGGGGCTGACCTGGGTTCTCCCTTCCTTCCTCCCCCCGCCCCAGGGATGAAATTGCCAGCTGCATCGAGAAGGCCTATGAGAAGATCCTCCTCAACGAGGCCACCCGGATGCTGTTCTTCACCCCCAAAAAGATGTCCGACTACGCCAAGAAGGTGAGGGGGCCGGGCTGGGCCAGTCGCCGGGAGGGCAGCTCCGCTGACCAGGGCCCAACTCTGCCCACGCTCCTCCTCGTGAGCCGTCAGCCTGGCCGTGCGGCTTCCTCAGCTGCCTTGGCTTCTTCTGTGGAGGAATTTCTTTCTTTTTCTTTCTCTTCTTCCTTCCTTTCTTTCTCTTTCTCTTTTTCTTTTCTGTCTCTTTTCCTCTCCCTCCTTCCTGACAACCCTTTTCTCTTTCTCTTGCCTGCCTGCCTGCCAGCCAACTCTTTCCTCTCCTTTCCCTTTTTCTTTCTCCCTTTCCTTTTCTCCCTCCCTCCCTCCTTCCTTCCTGCCAACCCTATTCTTTCTCCTTCCTTCCTTCATTCCTTCCTTCCTTCCTTTCTTCCTTTCCTTTCCTTTCCTTTCCCTTCCTTCCTTCCTTCCTTCCTTCCTTCCTTCCTTCCTTCCTTCCTTTCCTTTCCTTTCCTTTCCTTTTCCTTCCTTCCTTCCTTCCTTCCTTCCTTCCTTCCTTCCTTCCTTCCTTCCTTTCCTTTCCTTTCCTTTTCCTTCCTTCCTTCCTTCCTTCCTTCCTTCCTTCCTTCCTTCCTTCCTTCCTTCCTTCCTTCCTTCCTTCCTTTCCCCTCCCCTCCCCTCCCCTCCCCTCCCCTCCCTCTTCTCTTGTGGGCAAGGAATTTCCCTTGGCTGCCTTGCTGGGCTGCTCCGTCAGCCCCTCAACTCACGCAGCTTCTCCTCCCCCCTTCCAGCGAGGCTGGCTCCTGGGTCCAAACAACCACTACTGCTTCATGGGGCAGCAGCAGAAAGCGGAAGACGCCACCATCCCCTCCACAGAGCTGGCCAAGCAGGTCATTGAATATGCTCGGCAGTTGGAAATGATCGTCTGAACGTGCCCTCGCTGCAGGCTGGGACTGTGGGCTGTGGCTTCTCCTCTATATTTTGTTTTCTGTGTGACTGTGTGTGTGTGTGTGTGTGCGCGCGCGCGTGCCAGTTCCACTCAATCTGGCCAACTTTTGTCTTAAAATGGGAAAATGTCGTCGGAGCCCTCGGTGGGTGGTGCGGTCACTGTTTGAGTAAAGCTGATAAGCCAGGCTGGTCCACGTGTCGTTTTGAGTCATTTTGTTCCTTGATCCCAGGTGGAGAGAGGTCCTCTGAGCATGGAAAGAAAAGCTGATTGACCTCGGGCTTTTTTGACTGCAAAGGGAGGGTGGAACCTGCTATTTAACTTCTTAAGTATCAGGGCCAATTTATTATATGGTCAGGATTCTCTGGTTTTACCAGAAACAGATTTCCTTTGCTGTCTGACCAGATCCAAATTAAATAGCTCTCCCAAGACTGGCAATTGATTTTTCTTTTTTCTTTTTCTTTTTTTAAAAAAAGATCATGCTTCCTTGCATCTAGTGGAATAGTTGTAGGTTAAATACAGGGTTTGTTTTTTTCTACAAACGTGATCATCTTAAAAGCCAATTTAACTTCATGCTATGTCACGGTTTGTTTCTCTGCAGTTTGTCAAATAAGCTGGGCTTGCAGTTTACATCGGGAGTCTCCAAACTTTGGCTGGGCAATTCTGGGAGTTGAAGTCCACAAGTCTTAAAAAGTGGCCAAGTTTGGAGAGTCCTCTCTACATTGGAATAAACCCAGATCAAACAGGCACTTTCCAGCTGAACGGGATGTGTGATAATATGACCACAGTGGGAGAGGCAAACTCACTTGATGATTATCTGAGACTAAAGACCTCCAAGGTCCCTTCCAGCTTCTATTCTATTTTATTCTATTCTGTTCTGTTCTATTCTATTCTATAATTCTATTCCTATTCTATTCTATTCCTATTCTATAATTCTGTAATTCTCTTCCTATTCTATTCTGTAATTCTATTCTTGTTTATTCTATTTCTATTCCTATTCTATAATTCTATTCTGTTCTTTCCTATTCTATTCTATTCTGTTCTATTCTATTCTATAATTCTATTCCTATTCTATTCTATTCCTATTCTATAATTCTGTAATTCTCTTCCTATTCTATTCTGTAATTCTATTCTTGTTTATTCTATTTCTATTCCTATTCTATAATTCTATTCTGTTCTTTCCTATTCTATTCTATTCTGTTCTATTCTATTCTATAATTCTATTCCTATTCTATTCTATTCCTATTCTATAATTCTGTAATTCTCTTCCTATTCTATTCTGTAATTCTATTCTTGTTTATTCTATTTCTATTCCTATTCTATAATTCTATTCTGTTCTTTCCTATTCTGTTCTATTCTATTCTATAATTCTATTCCTATTCTATTCTATTCCTATTCTATAATTCTGTAATTCTCTTCCTATTCTATTCTGTAATTCTATTCTTGTTTATTCTATTTCTATTCCTATTCTATAATTCTATTCTGTTCTTTCCTATTCTATTCTATTCTATTCTATAATTCTATTCCTATTCTATTCTATTCCTATTCTATAATTCTGTAATTCTCTTCCTATTCTATTCTGTAATTCTATTCTTGTTTATTCTATTTCTATTCCTATTCTATAATTCTATTCTGTTCTTTCCTATTCTATTCTATTCTGTTCTATTCTATTCTATAATTCTATTCCTATTCTATTCTATTCCTATTCTATAATTCTGTAATTCTCTTCCTATTCTATTCTGTAATTCTATTCTTGTTTATTCTATTTCTATTCCTATTCTATAATTCTATTCTGTTCTTTCCTATTCTATTCTATTCTGTTCTATTCTATTCTATAATTCTATTCCTATTCTATTCTATTCCTATTCTATAATTCTGTAATTCTCTTCCTATTCTATTCTGTAATTCTATTCTTGTTTATTCTATTTCTATTCCTATTCTATAATTCTATTCTGTTCTTTCCTATTCTATTCTATTCTGTTCTATTCTATTCTATAATTCTATTCCTATTCTATTCTATTCCTATTCTATAATTCTGTAATTCTCTTCCTATTCTATTCTGTAATTCTATTCTTGTTTATTCTATTTCTATTCCTATTCTATAATTCTATTCTGTTCTTTCCTATTCTATTCTATTCTGTTCTATTCTATTCTATAATTCTATTCCTATTCTATTCTATTCCTATTCTATAATTCTGTAATTCTCTTCCTATTCTATTCTGTAATTCTATTCTTGTTTATTCTATTTCTATTCCTATTCTATAATTCTATTCTGTTCTTTCCTATTCTATTCTATTCTGTTCTATTCTATTCTATAATTCTATTCCTATTCTATTCTATTCCTATTCTATAATTCTGTAATTCTCTTCCTATTCTATTCTGTAATTCTATTCTTGTTTATTCTATTTCTATTCCTATTCTATAATTCTATTCTGTTCTTTCCTATTCTATTCTATTCTGTTCTATTCTATTCTATAATTCTATTCCTATTCTATTCTATTCCTATTCTATAATTCTGTAATTCTCTTCCTATTCTATTCTGTAATTCTATTCTTGTTTATTCTATTTCTATTCCTATTCTATAATTCTATTCTGTTCTTTCCTATTCTATTCTATTCTATTCTATAATTCTATTCCTATTCTATTCTATTCCTATTCTATAATTCTGTAATTCTCTTCCTATTCTATTCTGTAATTCTATTCTTGTTTATTCTATTTCTATTCCTATTCTATAATTCTATTCTGTTCTTTCCTATTCTATTCTATTCTATTCTATTCTATTCTATTCTATTCTATTCTATTCTATTCTATTCTATTCTATTCTATTCTATTTCTATTCTAAAGGCAACTGCAGTCCAGCCTTCTCCGACCTGGAAAGGCCAAACTGTCTTGAATTAAAATCTCAAAACTGTTCAAGTCACGCGACTGTGGGCAAGGCTGTCCGGGAACCGTAGTCCTAGATTGCAGAGAGTAGTACGGACACACATCTCCTAGCCACACTGACCTTTGTATCCCTAGTTCAGTGTTTCTCAACCATGGCAACTTTGAGAAAGAGTGGGGGGACTTCAGCTCCCGGAATTGCAGGAGTGGGCTAGTCTGGAGGAAAGAAGGGACTATGGCAACAGCATGATAGCCGTATTCCAGTATTTGGGGGGCTGCCACAAAGAAGAGGGGGTCAGCTTATTTCTTCCAAAGCACCAGAGGGCAGGACGAGAAACAACAGTTGGAAGCTGATCAAAGAGAGAATTAAGGAGAAACTTCCTGACAGTGAGGACAACTAACCAGTGGAACAGCTTGCCACCAGAAGTTGTGGGTGTTTCATCACTGGAGGTTTTTAAGAAGAGACCGGACAGCCATTTGTTTCAAATTATGTAGGGTCTCCTGCTTGAGCAGGGGGTTGGACTAGAAGACCTCCAAGGCCCCTTCCAGCTCTACTCCAATTGAATTCCCCAGCCAGCGAGGTTGCTTAAAGTGCCCTGGACTGCTGGCTGAAGAATGCTGGGAGTCGAAGTCCATCCACAAGTCTTCAAAGTGGCCAAGGTTGGAGAACAAAGGCACAGTCACAGCTCCCTGGTGGTGTACAAGGTTTATTGAGCAGGAAGCTTGGAGCAGTCGTAGCTCAGTCCTCGTTGGCTAAGTGTTGCTGTTTGTAAGAATCCAGGCAGAACTTGGTCCCGGCTACCAAGGAGACAGCTAGCATGGCTGTAGCCACCCAGGGAGGCTCCGTCAGGTGGTTAGCAGAGGGGTTGAGCCTGGAACAAAAGAGTCCAAATCACAAGGGGAAGAACGACAAGCCCACTCGCTTGGCGCCAGCTCGGCCTTCTTCGCAGCGCCCCCTCCAGGGGTGCCCTTGCAAAGAGGCCGTTGCCCGGCCAAGGTATTGGCAAACGAGTCTGGATGTCGTTACAGACCTTGATACAGGTAGTCCTCGGCTTAACAACCATTTGTTCAGCGACCGCTCGGTGTTACAACAGGACTTTAAAAAGTAACCTACGGTCCATTCTAGCAGGCGCAACCATCGCAGCATCCCTAGGTCAGGTGATCAAAATTTGGTACTCCGCAGCCACCACGTACTTAACAAGAGTTGCGGAGTCTTTGGGCCTTCCCACCCGCGGCTTCTGACAGAGGCAATGGGGCAATCCAAAGTTGCTCCACGGCTGCGTGGTTCACTTAACAACAGCAGTTCACGTGACCACCGTGGCCTGAAATTCTGGTCTCGAATGTGGCCATACGTGATGGACCAGCTGTACAGGCCGTTTGTCCCAAGCCTAGGAATGCCGTGTCTTTGTATGCACGTATAACACTATTGATATTAGAACCTGGTGGCGCAGTGGTTAGAATGTAGTATTGCAGGCTAACTGCCCACAGCCAGGAGTTTGATCCCGACCGGCTCAAGGTTGACTCGCCCTTCCATCCTTCCGAGGTGGGTAAAATAAAGACCCAGATTGTTGGAGGCAGAAGGTGCAGATTCTGTAACCGCTTAGAGAGGGCTGTAAAGCACTGTGAAGCCGTATGTAAGTCTAAGCGCTATTCCCCTTCCTTCCTGTTTATGGAGTCCTTCTTCCCTCCCTCCCTCCCTCCCAGTGGTTAGAATGTAGTATTGCAGGCTAACTCTGACCACCGCCAGGAGTTTGGTCCCGACCACCTCAAGGTTGACTCGCCCTTCCATCCTTCCGAGGTGGGTAAAATGAAGACCCAGATCGTTGGGGGCAATACGCTGACTCTGTAAACCACTTAGAGAGGGCTGTAAAGCACAAGGAAGCGGTATATAAGAAGTACTATTGCTGTATATACATAAAGACTATCCCCCCCCTTAAAACCTCTGTATTGGTGCCCATCGCCCGTAGCCAGCATAGAAATGCCCATTTTCCATTTGCACCTGGCCACGGACGGCACCAGTTCCTGCTCACCAGGCCAGAACGTTCTTGGGTAGCTTCCTCTGCTCCTGATGTTTGCAGTAGCATCTCCTGGGACACGAATCGGCAACCCTGAAAGCCGGCCAGTGGTGGACACGGGATCGGTCGGCCTCCGGATCTCGTTCGGCACTAGGCTGGGTGAAGGAGGCATTTGGCTCGAGGCTGGTGGGCTTGTCCAGAGGAAGGGACCGGTCCTGGACATATAATGAGCTACAGGTCAGCTGGTTCTTATACTGACCCAAGTGGCTAACAGAGAAATATATAATATATATAATATAATATATAATATATAAAAGTATAGCTTCAGGTCTGCCGTCTTATTTAAGAAAGTATTCAAACAATTTAACAATTCTTTTTTTAAAACACACACACACAATTGGGTTCACCTCCTGCCTCATCATGCTTTGTTTCACCCTGATGAATGGCAAAGATTCGTTGACTCGAGCGTCGCACAGAGTTCTAAGCCACGATATAGCCTATTGTGGGTAGTCCTCAACTTACGACCATGGTGGAGCGCCAAATGGAGGTTGCTAAGTGAGATGTTGAGTTTTGCCCCATTTTACGACTTTTCTTGCCACACCGGTTAAACTGAATCACGGCCGCTGGTTCCATTTGCAGCACCGCTGGGAATCCGGATTTCCCCCTGGACTTGGGCTTGTCGGAATTTGGCAAAAGGGGACGCCACGAGCCCAGGAGACCCGTCGATGGTCATAAATGGGAGTCCGTTGCCAAGCACCCGAATGTAGATCACGTGATCGTGGGGATGCCGCAACCGTCGTGAGAGTGAGAAATGGTCACGAGTTGCTTTTTCCAGTGCTGTTGTAACTGAATGGTCGCTAAGCGAACTGTTGTAAGTCGAGGACTACCTGTAATTTTATTTTAAAAACACCTGGCTGAAAAAAAGGGGCCGCCTTTGAAGGCTCGTGAACGGTGCCCTGGGCCGCAGCCTTTGGAATCTCTTCGCCTCTAGGTTGATGCTTTTTTTTTCTTTTCCCATTGCTCCTGCTTTTGAGTTGGGTAAGCTGTGGGGATGTGAAATAAATAAATCTCCCTTTTCAGGGTGCAAAGGATGAGATGTCAAAGTGAGGATCCACCCTCCCCGGGGGGGGGGAAGGATGTTAACCAAAACGATGCCTCTGGTCCCACCCTTGCAGCCGTAAGAGGGCCCTGTCCATCCTCCGGGGACCAAGGAAGTCCCAAATCTTTTCGGATTAGAAAAGGGTTTTTTTTCCTAAATATTCTTGATAGAAGGAGAGGTAGATAGGGGGCAATCGGGTAGGGGGGAAACGGGAAAGGAAAGAAAAAAAAGCCACGCATGGCCCAATCCACCGGACTCACCAAAGGCTCTCCGAAATAAAACGGTCTTGCAACCTTTTCGAACGGCGGGAAAGGTGGGAGCCCGTCCAAGCGCAGCTGGGAGTTCATTCCGAAAGGCCGAGGCCACTGCTTCGCGCCTTTGCCTTTCAGCAGCTTCCCTTTCGGCTGCCCTGGAGGCTTGAGCTTCTCCTTCGACTTGGGGGCTGCCGGGTTTTGCTTGCGGGCCTTGGGCCTCGTTTGGGGGGCACCGGCTGGCGCCTTCGGGTCTGCCGCGGGTTCCAGCAAAGCGCAGGCCGGGGCCCAGAGATAGATGGCAGAATTGGGCTGGACCTCCAGGGTCTCCTGGGAAGGAGGCTGACTTGAGCCGACCAACTGCCCTGGGGGTGGATCGTTCCCCAGTGGAGAGACGGCATGCTGGGCGGCGCTGCAGGACAGGCCCTTAACTGGGGACCTCTCCTTGGCCGCCTCTTCCGGACCTTGGGACTTCCTGCAGGATCTCTGGGGACTCCCGTGGATTTCCGCCACCACGGCTTGGTCCAACAAGAGGGCGGTCACTGGTTGGGAGGCTCCCTCGCCTTCTGCCCCTTTGCCCCCGGGGCCGGGCAGGTCAGTGCAGTTGGCCGCACCTTCTTCTCCGGCCCCGAGCACCTCGTCCAGCGTCACGTCGCTCTCGTCGTGCACTAGCCAATCGTATTTGGGGTCGCTGCTCAGGAAGGCCACCACTTGGGACACGGCCGTGCCAAATTTGGAGAGCTTTTTCCCCTGGCCTTTGCGGCGCTGGGGGTACGGAGTCGGGGGCCGGGGCCTCTGCCATTCGGCCCGCTTGGGGTTGCTGGCGGACAGTTCCTCCAAGAAAGTGACCACCTGTTGGGTGGGAGTGGCTGGGCCTGATTCCTTGGGGGTGACCTTTTTGATGTGCTCCAAGAACAGCTGGCGGAGGGGGGACAACTCGTCCGGATTGTTCCTCTCCGGCCCTTTGAAGCAAGGCAGCTTCTTGCCCGCCGTGCTGAGGTGCTGCAAAGCTTTGGGCAAGACGGGCACAGGGCTGGCGGGTGACTTCTTCTGGGGGCACTGCTTCAAGACGTCGGCATAGGAGACGCCGGAGGAAATGGCGCTGGGCTTCTGCTTGATGATGCTGGGGGGCCACTGTCCCGGTTGGATGGTCACTCTGTAGAAGAGGTTCACCCCTTTGTCCAAAAAATCCTGGTAGATGGATTCATAATTGACCACCTCTGGTCCTGGAGCCTCCGTGTTCGCCTCGGTCTTGGTGTGGCTTTCCGGGGCCTGAAGCTTCTCTGGGGGGTTGGTGGAGGGGCTGAGCCACTCCGTGGACAGCTGCCCAATGCCGGCTGGCCCTTGGAAGTCGCCATCGCTCCCAGGGCCACCGTCTGACTGTCTGGTCTTCTCCTTCTGGCCAGCTCCCCACGACGGTGGGACCTTCTTCGCCCCTGATGGAGCAAGGCAGCCAGAAGGAGCCGGCCTGAACATATTCTTCTCATTGAGGGGTCTCCAGCCAGGCCCTCCCAGGTTGTCCTCACCTGTCTTCAGCAGCTCCACGCCAGGTGTCGCTGCCCCCACCGGTTTCTTCGCCAAAGCCGGAGGTTCTGGCTGTTGCTCCTCATTCTCCACACCTTCCTTACCACTCATAATGTGTTGAATCCAACACACCTGAGTTTCCACCACAACCTTAGGTGGGTCTCCTCCTTGGCTCACTTCGGTCACTTTTCCGGGCTGAAGTAGCATTCCTCCCGCGCTCTTGGCCAGCTGGATGTTCTCTGACTTGGCCTTCCCTCTCGTCGGAGCCTTCTTGGCGCTCAGATCTTGGGGGTCAGGGTGGGGGGCTGCTGCCGGAGAGGGCCTGAGCATCATCTTCAGGCCTTTGGGGTCTTCTGGGAGCCCCGGTACGCTGGGAAGGTCAGCCCTGCTCAGAGAAGCCAAGCCCCATTTCTCTGCCCCGAGGTCCTTGTCGCAAAGGCTGGCCTCCTTCAATCCAGCACTGACCGAGTTCTGGGTCCACATAGAAGAGAGCTTGAGTTTTGATGTTTTGGAATGGTTCTTCCCCATCTCTGCCGTTCCGGACTGTCGGTCCCCTCCCCCTGGCTGGCTGCTCAGCGTCTGGCTGACCCCTTTATGTTCAGGGACTGGAGGACCAGGGGGCTGGCTGCCCAAATCATGTTTGCTTCTGCTTAATTCCTGTTCCGATCTGTTCGTGTCCGGGTTCGTTTTCTCCACCCCATCTTTGACCGATTCTGATTCTGGGGTGGCTTCGGATTGAACATTGCCCATTATAGTCAGTCATCCTGCGGAGAAAAGCAGGGAGTGAGAGGCCAGGAGAGAAGGGGACGAGTCGGGGGGGGGGGTTTTGCGGGGCTAGCAGTGCCCAAAATAGCATTTGGGGTGGAATTCCAGGACTCCAGCTAGGAGCAAAATATATGGCACACCAAGAATTCAGTTCAGATGAATTTCAGTGTTTTTTCAGCCTTGGCCGCTTGAAGATGGGTGGACTTCAACTCCCAGAATTCCCCAGCCACCTTTGCTTTGCGGGCTGGGGAATTCTGGGAGTTGAAGTCCACCCATCTTCAAGCTGCCAAGTTGGGAAAGCCTGCTTTAAGACAGGTAAGCCTCGACTTAACAAACAGTTCCTTTAGGGACCATTCAAAGCTACAACTTACGACCGGTGAGAACAATTAACCAGTGGAACAACCTGCCTCCAGAAGTCGTGGGTGCTTCATTCCCCCCCCCGGAGGGCTTTTAAGAAGAGATTAGGCGTTCCATTTGTCCGGAATGGTAGGGTCTTCCTGCTTGAGCGGCGGGTTGGACTAGAAGACCTCCGAGGTCCCTTCCAACTGTTATACCAGGGGTCTTCAAACGCGGCCCTTTTACGACTTGCGGACTTCAACTCCCAGAATTCCTCAGCCAGTCACGCTGGCTGAGGAATTCTGGGAGCTGATGTCCGCAAAGTCGTAAAAGGGCCGAGTTTGAAGACCCGTGTGTGATGCTGTTATTCTGACCCCATTTAGAGATGGAGGACCCTTCTCCACGGTTGGTTAGAGCAGCGTTTTCCAACCTTAGGAACTTGAAGATGCGTGGACTTCAACTCCCAGAATTCCTCAGCCAGGCACGCTGGCTGAGGAATTCTGGGAGCTGATGTCCGCAAGTCGTAAAAGGGCCAGGTTTGAAGACCCCTGTGTTATACTGTTATTCTGACCCCATTTAGAGATGGAGGACCCTTCTCCACGGTTGGTTAGAGCAGCGTTTTCCAACCTTAGGAACTTGAAGATGCGTGGACTTCAACTCCCAGAATTCCCCAGCCAGCATAGCTGGCTGGGGAATTCTGGGAGTTGAAGTCCACGCATCTTCAAGTTCCTAAGGTTGGAAAACGCTGGGTTAGAGCTGTCAGCAGGAGTTACCAGGGCAAAGATGCTAACTCCCACGCCCCCCCCCAAAACACTCACCCCTCTTCGGGTGGGGGAAGGGAGGAAATGTCTGTCCTGCCCCCTGCCCCCAGGAGGGCTGACCCTTCCCTTTCCCCGCCCCTTTCCCCACGGTTGCTCCACCCCTACCCCGGGGGTTTTAGCCCCCCCTCCCTCCTCCCAAATCACGCCCCTCCCCCTCACCGTCTGGCTTTGCGGCTGCTCCCGGACGGAGCTGGGGAAATGGAACGGGGGGGCGGGGCCGCAACGGATATAACGGGCGCCCCGCCCCCTGCCGCCCCCGCCCCACCCCCTCCCCCCCCTCCTCGCGGCGTTCGCGGCGGCCGGGGGCAGAAGCGCCCTGCCCGCGCCTTGCAGCGCTCGCTCCTGCGCCCGGAGCAGGTGGTCGCGGCACCGGGAGCCTCCTGGGTCTGCAGCGGAGAGGAGGAGGAGGAGGAGGAGGAGGAGGAGGAGGAAGAAGAGGAGGAGGAGGAGGAAGAAGAAGAGGAGGAGGAGGAGGAGGAGGAAGAGGAGGAGGAGGAAGAGGAGGAGGAGGAGGAGGAAGAGGAGGAGGAGGAGGAGGAGGAAGAGGAGGAGGAGGAGGAGGAAGAGGAGGAGGAGGAGGAGGAGGAGGAGGAAGAAGAGGAGGAGGAGGAGGAGGAAGAAGAGGAGGAGGAGGAGGAGGAAGAAGAGGAGGAGGAGGAGGAGGAGGAGGAGGAAGAAGAGGAGGAGGAGGAGGAAGAAGAGGAGGAGGAAGAGGAAGAAGAAGGAGGCGGAGGAGGATCGGGCATCCTCGCTTAACTCCATGCTGCGGCACCGCGCACCAGGAGAGGCTTAGAGCCGGCCGGGAAGGTGCGGGCGCCGGGCGCCGGGGGCGCCGCTTGCGGGAGCGCATCCCACAGGTGAGGCGTGCTCGGTCCAGGTCCCTTCGGGTCGCCGGTCCAGCCACGGCGGACTCCGGAGAGGCTTGGCCGCGCGTGATCGGTGCCGCGCGGGGAGCCAAGCGAGGGATGGAGATGCGCCTGGGATCTCTGGAGCCCAAGGGCGGGGGTGGGGTGGGGGGGTGTCAGCCTGGTGGGTCCCGTCCTTGCACCTATGGCCTGGCGTTAGCTTTCCAGCACGGGGGTGCGGGGTGTACGGGAGGGTGGGCGGGTGGGTGTCGGTCCCATCTCCCTGCATTGCTTTCCAGCACGGGGGTCTGGTGTATTTGGGGGGGGGCGGAGCGGTCTCATCTCGGTCACCTCTCTTCGCATTGCTTTCCAGCTGGGGTGCGGTGTGTATGGGAGGAGGGGGGTTAGTTTTCCAATCTCCTTGCGCTGCTTTCCAGCAGGAGGGGGCGGTGGGTCCCAACAGCGTCTGAAGCCGCCCAGAGGCCCCTCTTCCTGTCAGTAGGGGCCCCCACTGAAGGTGGCTTCTTGGCTGCCCTTTACCCTTCCGCTGCTGGATCAGGGGGGGTGGGGGGTCGGCTCCAAAGCACCCCCTCAAGAAAAGCTTGGCCAGGACAGGAGTGGGGGCGGGCAAGCCCTTCCTGGGCTTGGCCAGTTTCTGACTGCGGAGGAGGAATTAGCCGGCTGCCTCCAGACTTTCCGCTGGCATCGCTGGCTCCGGTGGCGAAGCGCATTTAGACGGCATCTTTGGCAACAGACTAAGGGGAAGGAGCTTTTCCCGGCATACCTGGGACCGTCGTGATTTGTCATTGGCTGAGGGAGCTGTACATCTGGCAGAAGGTGTTCTCCCCCCTTCCCACCCCCACCCCGCCTGGTGGGTGAGATCAAGAGAAGGAGATGGATGGGCACCAGGAGGCCCAGCCTCTCGGCCACAGAAGCTCCCTGGGCGGCCCGGCCAGCTCCACAAGGTTGTGGTGTTGGGAAACGTGGCACGAAGCAGCAATTGGTGTATTAGTTTTGCTCCTGTATGCAAAAAAAAAGAAAGAGAGAGGGCTAGATTTTATTTTGTTTAATTGTAATAAAATCTCATCTTCCCCCCCCCCCCCTTCGGTTTACAAGGTTTCATGGCTGGCCTTTAACTCTGTCAGAGTCTGGCAAAGTGTCTCCCTCCGTAAATACAGGCAGTCCTCGGCTTACGACCACAGTGGAGCCCAGGTTAAGCAAGTTAGTGGTTTGGCCCAGTTTATGACCCTTTTTCCCACACTTGTTATTAAGTCGGCCACACGGTTGTTAAGCAAGTCCAGCTTCCCCGTTGACTTGGCTGGTCAGAAGGTGGGAAAAAGGGGATCACGTGACACCCACACCCCCAGGACACTGCAACCGTCATAACTATGAGTCGGTTGCCAAGCATCTGAATTTTGGTCACGTGGGAGTGATGCGACGGTCGTTAAGTGTGAAAAACGATCGTAGGACCCTTTTTTTTCGATTGCCAAGTCACTTTTTTCAGTGCTGCAACTTCAAACAGTAGTCCTTCGTTCATTTAGTGACCGTTCAAAGCTACAACGGCACTGAATAGGGTGACTTGAGGCCCTTCTTCACAGTTACGACCTTTGCAGCATTTCCCAGGGTCAAAATTCATACATTTGGCAACTGGCATGTACTTATGACGGTTGCAGCGTCCCTGAGTCACGTGATCAGCGTTTTGCCACTTTCTGACAAGCCAAAGGTGGGGAAAGGAGAGGGCCAGCCCGCTGTAGAGATGCTGCAGCGGTCGTAAGTGTGGGAAAACAGTCATAAGCCCCTTTTTTCCAGTGCCGTTGTACCTTTGAACGGTCGCTAAATGAACTGTTGTACATCGAGGACCACCACTAGCACCTCTCACTGGCTGTGCTCACAAAATCCGCCACTGTACAGCCCCACACAAGCACATTTTAGCCTAACCCCTTCTGTGGCTGCCCTTGCGGAGGGTGTCAGAGTGCAGGGACAGTGACGGAACATCAGTTTAACCCCGGAGGGCCGGAAGAGGTGAGAAAGAAACTTAAGGTCGCTCTGTCTTGATTCTCCTCGGTATAAGAAGGGAAGCGAGAGAAAGACAAATTCTGTCGGGTTTTCAAGATGCTGTTATTTTGATCTGCCACAATAAAAGCAGAATCCAATTGGCTTGTGGAGTCGTGATTCCTCTCCCAGCCTACCTCTCAAGGCTTTCCGCGCCAAAATTGTGAGAGAGAGAAAAAAGGAAGGATACGATTAAAACTGGCTGGGGATATTTCAGGCGCCGGTTAGGCCCATGTTTCTGAACGATGGTCATTTAAAGATGGGTGGATTCTGGGAGTTGAAGTCCACTCATCTTAAAACGGCAGAGGTTGAGAAACACTGGGTTAGGGGTCATCCACAGGGGGAGTGACAAAGCTGCAAGTGGGGGTGAGTGTGATGCCAGCTCCTCCTGCAGATCTTCCCAGTCGTTCCTGGCAGCGATTCCTGCTAAGGAATTCTGGGAAATGGAGTCCGGACATCTCAAAGCCACCAAGCTTGAGGGGAAAAACTGCGGTAGAGCTCAAACAGATCTCACTTAGAGATCAAATGCATTGCATGAACCATTAGGGTGCGTATCGATGGCCTTTCCTTGGGTCTGTCTTTCGAACTCGGAGCTTTTTCTTCCTGCCACCGAACACATCAGGATGCGACTCTGAGACCTGGACTTCCCCTTGTGATCCCAGCTGCTTTGGAACAGCGGAAGGGGAGCAGGAAAACCAAACATTTATCCCAGAGTGAAGTTAAAAGGCAGGCTGGAAGAAGTGGTAGCCTTGGTCAGGATCACCTTGTGGTGCCAATCCCCTATCCCAACCTTTGGCGAACACAGGGGAGTCCTCCCACCTCTTTCGAAGCGAGACAGATGTTTGCCTCCCTATGACCGGTCCAAAGGTTTGCCACCTATGGCTCAGGTAGAGACGGGAAACCACCCCAGATCAAGTGACCGGCTTGATTGTGTGCAGGTCATCCTCGGCTTATGACCAGAATGGAGCTCAACGTTTCCGTGACTAAGCGAGACCTTTCTTACGCAGGTTTTGCCCCATTGGGTGACCTTTCTCACTAGAGTTGTTAAGTGAATCGTTTAAGCGACTCCGGCTTCCCCAATGGCTTTGCTGGTCAGAAGGTGGCAAAAGAGGATCATGTGACCCCTCTTGTGACCATGGAACCCAGCCTCGGTCGTAAGTGTGAAACGGTTGCCGAGCGTCTGAATTGCGGCCGCGTGACGGTGGGGACCCTTGCAAAGCTTGCAACGGTGAAAAACAGACATATAGTCACATTTTTCAGGGCCGTTGTAAATTTGAACGGTTAGTAAATGAACTGTTGAGGACCGTCTGGGGGATGGAGGGGTGAGTTTTTTTATTAGTCACATTATACGGTGGTTTTTGGTTTTTTTTAAGGGTTGAATCAAGAAAGGCAGGCGCCAGGCAGCTGCCTTTTTCCCTTGTGACAGCCCCTCTTGGGCTTAATATTGGCTTAATATTGGCTTATCCAATTTGCAACCCCTTGCCAAAGCTGGTTTCTCGTGCAACAGGACAAGTGGCCGGGCTTGGACTTGGGAACCAGCATCTAAAAAAAACAAAAAACCAGCCTTCCAGTGGCTGCTCTCCTCCCACCTAAGACACCCGCATTTTCTGCAGCAATTCCCATCTTACACACACACACACAATTTTTTTCCCCAGGGCGTTAGGACCAAGTGGAAACCTTCCCCCCCCCCCCCGTTATCAGGTTTAGATTCTTGTGTTCCCCCCCCCCTCTATTTTCTTCTTTTTTTTTGCAAGCTTTGCCCCTGCACTGCTGGTGTAAGAAACCTGGTCTTTGCACCCCCGTTTTTTGGTTAGTACCTCTGCCAATTAGGGCAGGTGGAGGGACCAGGAGGGGAGGGCCAGGCCCTCTAGGGAGGGGGGAGGGAGATGGGGCTGAGTTGGGGGGAGCAGCTACGAGGCTTAATGTGTGCCTTCCCCCCGGAAAAAAATGGCTGCTACTTTTCCCTCCTCTATATAGTGTGACGACCGACGTCAGCCTATATATATATATCCTATCGATCCGTGTCAGCCTATATAGCCTATCGATCCGTGTCTGTGCGTTCAGGTTGAACGGGTTGGCGGGGCGCGTGTGGGTCTCTTCGGAGGGGGAATATGCCAGCCGGCAGCCTGAGCTGTAACCCTCGCCCATCCTCAGTGAGTTATTTTATCTCGTATCTACGTGGGTGGAGGTTTTATTCCCCCCCACCCACCTACCTACCTACCTCTCTTAATAATTCGCTTTCCTGCTTCTCTAGTTGCATTATTTAGAATGAAGTTGATGCTGGCTTCTCCTCTGAGCCGTGGGAGATTCCCGAAGCTCCATTCATAAATATATATATATATAAAAAATCCGCCTGTTTTAAAAGCCGGGTTTTTTTTTTAACCACCCTCCCCGCGCGCCTCCCTCGGAAGCCTCGTTCTTTGATGTCTGGCTTTTTTTTTCTTTAAGTCCCTCTTTTTTTTAAAAAAAAATTATAATTATAATTGTAACCATCCTCTCGCTGGTGGAACTGGATTTTTTCCCCCTTTCCCTGCTTAAAATGATGTTCCGTCGAGAGGCGACGTCGGTGGCGAGCGAGGGTGGGTTTTTCCTCCCGCCGCCTTTTTTTTTTCTCAATGAGCCTTTCTCTTTGCCTTCGGAAAGATGAAGGTGGGTCTTTTTTTTTATGAATGAAATTCAATCCCACCCAAAAAGAGGGGAGAGAGAGAGAGAGAGAGAGAGAGAGAGGATGGAAGGAAAGAAGGAAGGAAGGAAAAGAGGGTGGGGGTCTGTTTGTGAATCGAAGCCGCTCGAATCTGGATTCATTCATAAAAAACAGCCAGGTTTTTTTATCTGCAATGGCCATTGTGGTGAGCTAATCGCTTTCTCTTTTTTTTTTCCTGGACGGGGTCCAAGGGGGGGTGGGGGGAGGGGGAAGGGGAGGGGGGGAGGGGGGGTTCTTGAGCCCGCCGTGTCATAGTATTTTTTATTATTATTATTATTTTTATTGTTATTATCGCGATCATCTTTTGAAACCCCTGAAGGTTCAAAAGAAAGCAAAGGCTTTTCTCTAAATCTATTTTTTGTTCTCCTATTACAACCTAGGCTTAATATCCATATTCGGCTATTTTATATATGTCTGTGTGTCTCTCTCTGTGTGTGTATGTATATGTGTGTGTGTGTGTGTGTGTGTGTGTGTGTATGTATATATGTATATATATATATATATATATATATATATATATATATATATATATATATATATATATATATATATATATATATATATATATATATATATAAAATCCCCCTCCCCGTTCACCTGTTGTTTATTCAAGAAAACGGGACAAAGAACCTAGCCTAGGTCATGTGACCCTCCATTCACAAAAATCCAGACCAGGGTTTCCATTGAGATGGGTTGATGGAACAGGCAGCTCAGCTTGGCCATAGAGAGACCGTATTTTTTCTGAGCTTGCTCTGTAGTCCCAGCGAGGGAGGAGGAGAAGAGGAGGAAGACGACGGAGGAGGAGGACCACGACAACGACGAAAGGGGGCGAGTGGGTAGGTGGGTTTGCAGATCTCAAGAAGAGACGGTTGACAGCCTTCAGCATCCTTCTCACTTGGAGGGGGGGGGCAGCAGATTTTATTTTATTATTTTTTCTTCCTTCCTTCCTTCCTAAATATTTACATCATCGCAGGCTACAATTCTGCAACAAGGTTTGAAACTGGATATATATTTATAGAGAGAGGGATGCACACATGCATATGTGCAACACTTGCGTATATATATATATATATATATATATATATATATATATATTATAAAACACGCCTAATTTTGCCTATGTTTATGGCCTAATCTTCGTAACCTCTCTTGCATGTTGGGGGGGGGGGGAAATCTCTAGGGCTTGATCTTAAAAGGGAAAGTGTGATGCCGACTTTTCTGTTGGCCACTTTTTCCCCGAAGAGGCTTTCTTTAAGGGGGTAGGGGGTATATGGATGGTACGTGATCAGTGTTATCTTTATTTGAGATATGGTGCCCAGGGCAAAGAAACCTTGAATGAGATTTATGTGCCTTTTCCAGTGGATCCAATCTCAGGAGCTCCAGGGCTGTGTGTACGTTTTCCTGCAGTTGACAATGATGGCTTGTTGTAGATGTCAGTTTGTTGGCTTGTTTGGGTGTGTACGTTGGGGGGGGAGGTTGGACAGGTGGGGATTGAGCTGAGTCTGGTCAGGTCTGGATTCCCGGTGTGTTTTCTCAGCCCTTCGAAATCACGCTGGCCGTTTTATCTGTGCCTGGGGTTATACCTGGCGAAAAGCTTTAAAAGTAAAGAGGCTTGGAGAAAAATGACATGGGAAATTCACTTTTCTTTTCCTTTCCCTTCTTTTTTTTGTTTTTTTTTTTTGCTGTGGCTTGTTGGTTTCACCAAATACACACACACACACACACACACACACACACACACACACATGTATGTTTGTGTGTAGGAATATAAAACCTTGCGAAGAAAAAGAGAAGATCTTTTGCATTAGAAAATGGGGTGGCTTGCTTTAGTCTGGCGTGCATTTTCGTGAAATTGAAAAAGGTTTGTATTTCGGGGAGCCTTCTCTTAATTTTTTTTTTAAAAGGAGGGGAGGGAAGAGATAATTCTTCTCTTTCCCCTCCTCTTCTTTTTCTGACCAGCAAAACGAGGAATACGTGTCTTCACTTTGCTTCTTGATCTTGTAATACATAATGTCGTTTTCCATGGCAACGCGTTGTGATGTCACCTGTATGTTGAAAATACTGTGAGACAGATAGATAAAGATAGATAAAGATAATATTGGGGATTGATATTTCTGGGGTGTTTCCCCCCCCTTGCCCTTTTGAAGGAAACCAGCATATCTCTTTGATTTTTGAGGATGGCCCCCAAATCACCATCCTTGTCCTGGATAATCCGGCACTGCTGCAAATGTTTGTGGGCGTACTGGGGAGTTCGTCCCTTTCGTCTGGCAATGTTAATCCTGGTTTGTTTGTTTCTTAACCCCTCCCCTCTTTTTTCCCCCCTCTTTGCGCCAGGAAAACATGACAAATGTCGAAAAGGCTCAAGGTGGGGTTAGAATTGAGGTGGTGTTTTCCCCTCCCCCCCTCCTCCTCCTCCTCCCCCATTTCAGTTTCACCTTTCCCCAAATTTGGGGTTTGTTTTGCTTTTGTTGGTGGAGTTCCTTAAAGATGGCTTGTCTTCAGCTTGGGATTGCGATGCAATTGTTTCTGTAGGCCGCTTCCTTCCTTCCTTCCTTCCTTCCTTCCTTCCTTCCTTCCTTCCTTCCTCCCTCCCTCCCTCCCTCCCTCCCTCCCTTTTCTCTTTGTCCATCCTCCTTCCTTCTATTCTTATTCCCCTCTTTCTCTTTCTTTCTTTCTTTCTTTCTTTCTTTCTTTCTTTCTTTCTTTCTTTCTTTCTTTCTTTCTTTCTTTCTTCTTGTTTATTTTTCAGGAGAACAGTGCTGTCTTTTTCCAAGCCCGTGAGCTGGAACAAAAACAAAGGTCCTTGGCTATTAAAAACCAGGTTTGGTGGTTAGTGTTGAGCTCGGCCAGTGTCAAGATCTGCGCAGGTGCTCATGCCTTCGAATTCATTTTGGGAAGAGACCAAGGACCGATGGCCATCGCCGATCTTTGGCTTCAAAGCCTCCTAAGCCTTGGGGCTTCCTTGGCTCAAGGGACGTCTTGGCCAAAATTTCATAAACCCCCCCCCCCAAGAAATTCCCGCCCATCTTCACTTGCACTGGAGAAAATCGATGCCGACGTAGCAGTACCACAATGGTCCCACATCTGTTTTGTAACGACAACTCAACCTTAACTCGTCCTTTCGAGCTTCAGCGCTCGATCATTATCTGGTTTAGGGAAATCATTACGAAATATTGAAAAAAATTTTCTTCCAAATTCCTGTTTTTGTTTTTTTTGAAGCAAATTTTTCATCCAAAGTGCTTAGGAAAAGTGGATCGTGGATAACTGAAAACATTCCTCTTTTTTCGGTCTTCCCTGCCCAGGGCGGAAAGCCTTTTTGGAAGAAAGCTGCAGTGGGACGTGCAGGCCTTCTCCCACCCCACCCCACCCACCCCCCAAAAATCAGGAAAACATTTCAAGGAAATTAATGGATTGAATTCCGGAAGTAGATAAACCTCATTGCCTAAGTGGGCGGTGATGATTTCATTTCGGCTGATCTGTGAAATGGGCATAGCAGCGTTTTCCACTGTGACGCCCTGCCAATAATTTTCGAAATTTTGCACCCAGCTGCTCAAATGCATTCACCATTATTCCACTGTGGTCCAGTGGAAATTGTCATCTCAAAGACTCAAAGGCTATCCTTTCAATTTTAAAAGGTCCCTCCTTCCTTCCTTCCTTCCTTCCTTCCTTCCTTCCTTCCTTCCTTCCTTCCTTCTTATAAACAATTTTTGGGCCAGCCCAGCATCGAAAAGTATATGTAGACAATCTTTTCAATTCTAAAAGGTCCCATTCCTTTTCTTTCTCTCTCTCTCTCCTTTCTATCCTTCCTTCCTGCCAACCCTTCTTTCCCTTTTTCCTTCCTTCCTTCCTTCCTTCCTTCCTTCCTTCCTTCCTTCCTTCCTTCCTTCCCTCTCTATACTACACATTTTAAAACCAGCTCAGCATCAAAAAGAGCCGATGGTCAATCTTGCAATTTTTATTTTTTTGTTTAAATGTTCAGGCAAGTCTCATGAACAAAACAGAAGCTTTTCCACCCATGTTCCAGATCTTCCCATCATCCCCATCCAGAATGACTATTGGCTGGATGGGATACAACCGAGCACATCGTTTCTCCATGTTTGCATTGCCCAGAACCTCCATTTCCTGGTTCTCTAAAAAAATCCTGGCTCTTCTAAATCTCTGCCGGGGGCAGGGAGGGTGTCTTCTAGGATATCTGGCTGAAGAATCAAGGACAATCTGTGAGGTCCTTGGTGCTCTCTGAGCTTGGTGGTTTTCTTGCAGACATTTCATTAGCCTAGTAGTTAGCATCTTCACTGCTAGGCGGGAATGGGGCTGGGTCTCTATTGATTAACCCCACTCCATTCTAGCACTGATGATGCTACCTAGTTTGGTAAAGAAATGTCTGCAAGAAAAGCATCAAGCTCAAAGAGCACCAAGGACCCCACAATCCTCTTTCCTTCTCCATTCTGCAAACCCCACAGCCTTCCAGCACTGATGACGTAACCTAGTTGGGTCATGAAACGTCTGCCAGAAAACCACCCAGCTCAGAGAGCACCAAGGACCCCATAATCCTCCTCCTCCCTTTCTCCTTCTCTTCCATTCTGCAAACCCTATTCCCTTCCAGCACTGATGACGTAACCTAGTTGGGTCATGAAACATCTGCCAGAAAACCACCCAGCTCAGAGAGCAGCAAGGACCCCAGAGTTTAACTGTGAGCTACAAATATTCCCTCGTATCGGCAAGGACAGTTTCAAGGTTTGAGCTTCCGAGGAGCGTCAGACCTGCCCATAAGACACGGTTGGGAAATGGACGCATATTTAGAAGCAACCACGAGGTTGCTATCTCATCAAGTTCCATCTTGATTCTCCCAGAAAACAGGAGAGGGAATGGGCCGTAAAGGGTCTGCTTGTAGAGTTCGTCCATCGTTTGATGGGGTGATTTGTAAGAAGCAGCAAGGGAAAAACAGGGTCGGCAAGTCACTTAGAGGCCGTGGATTTCCTGTCTTGGACCTTACTCGCTGCTCGTGGTGACGTTTGGCTTTCTTCTGTGTGGTGAAGAAGGATGAGGCTCTTTGCCAGCCTGCAGCTGTCCCAGGTTTCTGAGATTCAACCAAAGCCTGGAGAAAAAAGGTTTTTATACAATCAGCCGGCAAGGGCCCCACCAGGAGATCCAACGGAAGGACGTAACTCACGGTCCTTTGACTTGTGAGCCGGACATCCTTTTAAACATGTTAGGCGGCGTTTCCCAAGTCAGTCGTAGGAAGGTGAAGGTTGACGGGGGTGGGAGAAAGGGGCTGGGGGCAACCGAGAGGGATGGATGGTGTGCGTGTGTGTGTGTGTGTGTAGAACCTGGCATGCAAAACGAAGTGCACATTGAGGCGCCGTCTGCAAGTCTCTCGTCCTTCCCAGAGGATGGCAGTGTGAGACAGTTGTTAAGTAAGTTTGGCCCCATTTCACCACCTTCCTTACCCCGGTTGTTAAGTGAACCCCTGCCGTTGGTAAGTTAGCGAGACGGTTGTTAAGCAAATTAACGTTGCTCGTCAGAAGGTCGCAAAAGGGGATTATGTGAGGCCCCCCCATCATAAATATAGGCAATTACCAAGCATCTGAACTTTGATCACGGGACCCTGGGACGCTGCAATGGTCGTAAGTGTGAAAAAAAGGTCATTTTTTTCAGTGCCGTTGTAACTTCAAATGGTCACTAAATGAATTGTGAGTCTAGGACTTCCTGTATATTTTTGTGTGTGTGGGGGGGGTGGATTCTCGCCTGGGTCAACACAATCTGTTCTTTGCATGCGGCCCCTTCCCACCTATGTGGCAGCACACTCTCCCCCCCCCACGTCAATCATTTATTTATTCACTTTAATTATTTGTAAAATTTATTGGCTGCTCCTCCTAAAACGGGGCAGGAAAACCGGTGTGTTTTGTCAGAAAGGGGTCCCGTGTTGGGTTTTTTCCCCGAGTCCGTCTTCGTGATCCCAAAGCTCTAGAACCTTGTTTAAGAAATAAAACTGAACAAGGAATAACACCCACTCACACAGACACACCTACAAGCACCTCTCCAGCATCCGAGAGCTGAGGTGCTCAGCCTCTAGCCCAGCGTGCTGACTTTTTGCTTTAGAGGCCATCATTCGGGGTTTAGCTAACCAAAGTTGAACGGCCGCCCTTTCTTGGTGCAACTTTGACGCAGTAGCCGGGGCTGAGAGTAGTTAGTTACCTGTTGTTATCGTTTTTTTTTCCTTTTTTGCCATTTGTTTGCATTTCTTTCATGCTTTGTTTCTCCGGGCCGGTGTGTGTTGGGTGTGCATTGTGGTCTGTGCGTGTCCTTTCCCCTTTGTGCGTTTAATCTGTTTGCCATAAAATGCACGGGGGGGGGGGTTCCCCTCCCACCAATGAACTCAGTTGCTAGTTTTATTCCCCTTTAGTGCCCGGTTTGTTTGCGTGTGCATTTGTGTCTCTGTGCGTGTGTTGTGCCCCCTTAGTGCTCAGAACGCACCTTTTTGTTACATGGGGCTGGTTGGAGAGCAGCCGATGAAAAAAATTGGGGTTGGTAATTGTCAGCATCCGTCCTGGGCAAGAAAATTAAAATGGCTTAATAGGCTTTAATGAGCAAAAAAAAAAAAAATCAGGAGAAAAGAGGCATGACTGGAAACGGAATCGAGCATGTTGACGTCCTTACACAGACCGTCGTAGAAATGTTTAAAATGTTAGCGAAAAGGGGAGAAGCATATAAGAAGAGAGGAATATTGTTAATGTAGCTGCCTGAGGAATCTAAAGGATTTTCACTACGGATTTTATTATTCTGGATATGAACAGGTTGATGCGAGATAAAAAGCGAAGGCTGCTTGGCTAAAACTAAATTTGATTTAATGTTCAGAGAGGTTCTTTTTTTCCCTTTCTTTCGATTTTCCCTACTTTTCCATTCCGGCATGTTGCTTTAATAAGGAATTGTTTTTTTAAAAAAAAATTAATAAATACGTGTCATAGATAAATTTTGAACTGCACAGATAGGAGCTTTTAAAATGACATTTCTTCAGTGGATTTCTTTTATTATTTTGTGTTTTTACTCCAAACCTGGGGTAATGTGCATCTATATTTGATTGAAATAGAAGCGATTAATTAGTGGATAGCTGATCACTGATGGATTTGCTGAGAGCGTTCATTTTCCGTTTGTTTCCTAAATAAGAATAATGATAAACGATTCGAGGTTACGGAGGAGAGGGGGAAGTGTTTGGCTTGTGGACCCCTGCAAGAAATAAACTAGAACTCTTGATGGATGCTGAAAATACTTTTCCCAAATACTGCAGGATGCGTCAAAATCCAGCCCAGCCATTATACCACAAATTTGTCTTCTGTCTTGACCTGTAACTGATTTACAGTTGCCGTTCCAGCCTTTACAAACTTAGTGCCTTCCAGATGTTTGGGCTTCGACTTCCAGAATTCCAGGATGAGGATTTGGAAGGCAAACATCTGGAAAGATTGGGGAAACTGGTGTGGATGTATTCTATCTGGAGAGCGTTCGAGGCGATGGCCTTAGCGATGGGTGACTTCCATCTCTTCGTCAAATGTGCATCTGTTTTATCACACCTTGAGGAGGGAAAAAAAGAAAAACAAGTCAGATCTGTTTTAAATTTCCCATTTTGAATTTAAATTTCCTAGAAAAAAAGCCTTCTGTTTTAAATTTCCTGTTTTAAATTTAAATTTCCTAAAAAAACCAACCAGGTCTGGATTGGGTTATTCATCTTAATCTACCTAGATGTTTGCTTGCCAGACAAGATGGCGGCCATCTTTAGCTGCTGTTCTGGTGGTGCCTTTGGGCGAATCAGGACCCGGGAATTTAGATTATTTATGACCCAGAGGGGTGCATAGTGAAATGAAGCATTAGCTTGGACCTAAAATGAATCTGATCTTTGCTGGTAGAAGTTGGCGGCTTGTATCCTTTGTATAACGGAGGGACTGCGGAGATCTTCTATCTAGTCCAAACCAGGGACCGGTTCCGTGGAGAGAGGTTTTTTCCTTTTAAAAAAAAAAAACAAACAAGCAACTTTTTATTAATTTTCCAATGGTACAATTATATCTTTGAAAAACAACGTGGTGCCTGGGTTACAATAATTCCATTATTTCTTGTAGACTTCCACTCCCAGAATCCCTGAGTCAGCATGGCTGGTTCGGGAATTCTGGGTATTGAAGTCCACAAGTCATAAAAGAGCCAAGGTTCCTTATCCCTGGGCTAGACTTTCCTGGTTCCTGCGATTTTTTTTATTGTATGGTTTAGCCTCCAGCCCCCAAATCAAGGGAGTCTCAAATACATTAAGCTAGAAGGCCTCTATCCTGATTTGAGTTGCTGGCTGGGGGGATTCTGGGACTTGAAGTCCAACCCATATGGAAGGTCCCGGTTAGATCCTCTGCTTCAATCCAGCTGTCTGTGAATTCTTTTCCACCAGCTCAAACATCCTTCGCTCCCATTTCAGGCAGTTTAATCATTAACGTGGAGAGCAAGATGTTGAAAAGCATCTGTTTGCTGAAGGATGAGATTACGACCAGGCCGGGTGGCTGAAGCTACTGTGCAAACGGTGGAGAAACAGAGGAAGCTGGAGAGGGAGAGAGAAGAGGGGAGACCGTGTGTCTCAACCTGGATCCCCTTCCAGATGGGGGGGACTACAATTCCCAGAATTCCCCCAAAGTCCAGACATCTTAAAAGACGCTGGCCAGGAAATTCTTGGATTAAGTAAGGCCAGCCCTATTTGGCCAACTGAATTAGAGTTAAGGCTTGAATCGGAGTTTCTGGATGAAGCTCTTGTTTTCCTTCCTTTATTTGTCTTTTGTTCAGAAGTTTTATGAAGCCTACAGAACCACAGCCCTATGGGGGAAGCCAGCCTGAGAAAGTATGATTGGGCTAAAATCCTACAGAGGACTAGAATCTCAGTCCTCCCATAGCTAGTTCAACACCCAGCCTCCCAGAATTCCCATCTTCACGTTTTGTTTCTCGGGTTGCCCTTGTATAATTCGATTCATGCAGGACGCCACACCCAAAGCTCAAGTTAACAAACCAGAAATGTTGTGTTGACCAGTTTTGTACAAGCAAATAAGCCGTATGGTGGCTTAACACAGTGATTCTCAGTTTTGGCCAATTTAAGATGGGTGGGCCATGATGGCTAGGTAATTCTGGGAGTTGAAGTCCACACCTCTTCAAGCAACCAAGGTTGAGAAACACTGATTTAGATCGTCCTCTATGGCAGCTTGGAGAATGTCAGTAGGTGAATCATTCTTCTGTTGTTGTTGTTTAGTTTGTCAGGTGAAAAGTTGGATTTGTGAGTCACTTCCATAAATCCCTATATTCCTATTGAGCAGGGGTCTTCAAACTTGGCCCTTTTATGACTTGTGGACAGAGAGGAATTCTAGGAGTTGAAGTCCACAGGTCATAAAAGGGCCAAATTTGAAGACCCCTGCTATTGAGCTTCTTACCTTTGAGGAGTTCCTCAACCAGTTTGAGGAATTCTGGGAGTTGAAGTCCACATGTCTTCTGGCCAAAGCTTAACATGATGGCCTTTTTTGCACACATTAAGACAAGAACGAGTTTTCCATAAGGGGATGAATCGTCAACTACTCAACCTCATTTCGGCTTGTTCCGCTGTGTTCTGCAAATCCATCCTTTGCATGAAGGTGAATTTTGTAGAGTTAGGAGAGATGTTAGCCCCGTATAATAATGCTACCTTCAGCAGGCTGCTTGGCAAGACAAATCTTTTCGCTGTCTCTTGCTTCCTTATGTTTTTGTTTAATTTCCACTGCTCGAGAGACAGGTTTCTCGAATTTGGGGTTTCAGTCTTTCGGAGTCTTGTCTTTTTCACTTTTGTGGCTTTTGCTTTTGTAGATAATTTTATAATATGCTGTTAATTTTATAATGCGGTGATTTGGTCACCACAGTATAAAACAGATGTTGAGACTCTGGAAAGAGCACAGAGAAGAGCAACAAAGATGATTAGGGGTCTGGAGGCTAAAACATATGAAGAACGGTTGCAGGAAATGGGTACGTCTAGTTTAACGAAGAGAAGGACCAGGGGCGACATGATAGCAGTGTTCCAATCTCTCAGGGGCTACCACAAAGAAGAGGGGGTCAACTTATTCTCCAAAGCCCCTGAAGGCAGGACAAGAAGCAACGGGTGGGAACAAGTCAAGGAGAGAAGCAACCTAGAGCTAAAAGAGAAATTTCCTGACAGTTAGAACAATTAACCAGTGGAACGGCTTGCCTCCAGAAGTTGTGGGTGCTCCATCCCTGGAGGTTTTTAAGAAGAGACTGGACAGCCACTTGTCTGGAATGGTATGGGGCCTCCTGCCCGAGCAGGGGGTTGGACTAGATTCTAGAAGATCTCCACAGTCCCTTCCAACTCTGATGTTCTTTTAGATGGTTGGTTTTATTTACAATACATGAATTTAAAAATCCGCCTGGGGAACTTTGCTGCAAAAGATGGGTTGTAGGTAAAATGCCTTATCTTTGCAGGTGAAATCAATTCTATCCCCATGTGAATATGAGGGGGGAAAATATCTGAACTCCCTTTTCCTATTCTCTGTGTGGGTGGCTTAATAAGTAATGAGAATATTTAATGTCCACGTGGGACCTGTTTTTCTTCTGAAGTCTGCTTTGCATATCATGATCTGTTCTCACGTGGAGAGGAGATGGCTTCCAGGTGAAGGAGGCAGGTTCATGGTGGGCCTTAAGCAAGCGGTACTCTACCCCTTAGGCCGCCTGGTCTTTCTCCAGGAGAAGAGATTGTGCTACCCAGAGCAGCTTGTAGAAGCGAAGCAGGTGCATTAAATAGACTCTTTAGTTACCACTAACCGGAACTTTATTCCACGTGAACCTCGGAGTAGAACCTTGAACTATCCTACAAGTAAACTTGAATTTCTGAGGTGGAGATCATGTTTAGATCAGCCTTCTCCACTCAGGTGCCTCCTAGAGACATAAATGCCACAACCCCATCTTCCCCAGCTTACACTGCCTTGGGATCTGGGGGGGCTGCTGAGTTAGCGATGGAGCCGTAAGCTTGGTGGACCTCACTTGTGGGGAAAGCAACGGCTCAGGTGGATTGTTGGGTTGGCCTGGCTTTGCCCTGATCCTTCCTCTCTGCTGTTTCCTCCCAGTTACATGGTTCGGGTGCGTGCTGTGGTGATGACCCGAGACGACTCAAGCGGCGGTTGGGTGCCCATGGGTGGTGGCGGCCTAAGCCATGTGACCATCTGTAAAGCCCCGCACCCTGACGAAGGGCAGCGCTGTCAGTACCTGATCAACGGGGAGCGCCTCCGGGACCAGACGGTGAGGTTGACAAGATGGGGAGACGGGACAGGGGGAGACCGTTGCAAACCAAAGAGATTAAGATTACCCTTCCTCTCCTTCCAGGGCAGGAGGTGATGGAGCAGGGATCCCCAGTCTGTGGGCCGCAGCCCACTACCAGTCCATGGCCTATTCATAACCGGGCCACTGGCTGGTGCGTGTACATGTGTGCACAGCCCCACTCACACAAGCATTGCAGGCGCTCGTGGGACCCTCTCGCATGAGCAACGGGTGCTTGCACGCATGTGCGCCTGCATCTACCCTTCCCACAAGACCACCCCCTCTTTTCTCCCCTCTGGGCCGCCAATTCAGAAAGGTTGGGGAACTCTGTGATAGAGCATGAGGGGGGAATGTTGCCTTTAACCCAGTAAGTCTGCAGCAGTCCTTAATTTAGGATATTAATTTTGCTCAAGTGACTTCCCCATCAGCCCCAGCCTTAACTCCAGGGACAAAAGTCAGCCTTTCTCCACATTTAGCTCAATGAAGTCTTGGTGGGCAGCGTGAGGTGGGGGAGGGAGGTATCCTCCAATTGTTCTTCCCATCATCGACTCTTCATCCTCCTCATCCTCCTCTTCCTTCCTGTCCTGCAGACCATCTTGGAGTGTACCTTGAAAAGGGACCTGGTCTACAACAAGGTGAACCCCATTTTCCACCACTGGAAAGTCGGGGACAACAAGTTTGGCCTCACTTTTCAGAGCCCTGCAGATGCGGTGACTTTTGAGAAGGGTGTGCAAGCCGCTCTGAAGGAGATCACGGAAGGTGAGGGGAGTACAGGAAAAATGGGGGGGAGGCAAGAGGGGGCTACCATGCTATGCATCTGAGCCATTGTGGAGTGTGGCAACTTCCTTTCAGCCCATTACAGTGGAAAATTTCAAGTTCAAAGTTGTCAGCATCAATCAACTTCTCACAGGTGTTTTTTTTTCTGACTCCACCAATCCCTGAAATAGGAGTAATTTGTAAACACGTTGTAACGTTATGGTGATTACTACAGAGAATTATTGAACTGTTGAGTAACTGCACTATCTTCTACCAGGGTTTTGCCATACTCAAAATGGACTCAGGAAACATAGGAGAATTTCCTGAAGTAATTTAGACAATTTAGGAGTTCATTCTGGAATTATTATTAATGATGTTGTTGTTGTTGTTCATCATACAGTCAGCCAGATGTTCAGACTGGATCTGGCGTTTTTATCCATTTATCAAGCCCTTCCCAAAGACCTGGGACAGGCAGATGTGGATGTTTGATGGTGTTAGTGGTGTCATCCCAGGATGTTCTGAGTAAAGCTGCCTTTTGCAATTGACTGATGGTGACTTTGTCAATGCCGAAAGTGGAGCTCCAGTTCTCTTGGAGCTCCAGTTCTCTAGGAACCTATCACTACTGATATTATTATTACTATTGGAAATGTATAATAGCCGGCAGCTCCCATAGACTCACGGCAGGATGCAAATCTAGGTCCAAAACACACACAAACCCACAAAAAAATTAAAAACAAACAATTACAAATCAAACTAGAGGCACTTTTCCTAAATTTTTTCATAAGCTGGCCAAGCCCTGAAGAATGCATTTTCATTTTTCCCCCTCACCTTTCCATATTTCATTCAGGATAAAGGCCTAATCGTATTTTTTTAAAAAAAGGACTTTGGTATAATTTTGTGCACATATTTAGATTTTTTTTACTTCCATCTTCCAGGTTCTTTTTCACCTTGCTCCAGTGCCACTGGCTCCTCTTCCTCCTCCGAGGATGAAGCAGCTGGTCGGGACGAAGCCCTTACTGTGAGTCGGTTTTCTACTTCAAATGGAATGTTCCTGATTATTGTAAAGCGATTTTTCTCATGCGTGTTAGCCAAGGAAGGCTTGAATTGAAAAACAACTCTTTTTTTAAAGAAAGTTTCTGTCTTTTGGATGGCCAGAGTGTGGTTCAAATCATGCTCCAGTGCCTGATAATACAGGCGGTCCTCGGCTTACAATCATTCTTTTAGCAACCATTCAAAGTTACAATGGGACTGGGAAAAATGACCTGCCATTGGTCCTTGTTGTTAGGGAATTGCACAGCAGGTGTCCAAATGAAATCAGAGACACTGACACAAACTTGCAGTTTTATATAAATAAATATATATTTACATCAACATATACAGCAAACTAGATCATGAGATAAACGGGAATCATGAGGTAAATGGGAATCATGAGGTAAATCACAGAGCAGGAAAAAAAGGCAGGAAAAAAAGGGAAACTTCCCCTCCACACCCAAAGCAACCAATCACAGTGCAGCTTGCCTCATGCAAGAGTCAACACTCTTCAACGAGTCAACCATAACTGTGCGTTCTGGCTTAACCCCATTGCTCCAGCTCCTAAATTTAAATATCTACTGCTACTACTACTGGCACTGATGATTTTTATTTTATTTTAATTCCATTTATATCCCGCCCTTCTCCGAAGACTCAGGGCGGCTTACAAGCTTAGCAGTAGATGTTACCTAGTTTGGGAAATGAAATGTCTGCAAGAAAACCACCGTTCAGAAAGCACCAAGGACCCCTCATTTCAGTCCTGAGCTACAAATATTTTCCTTTATTGGTACTTTTCGAAGAGCAACACTGACGGCATTTGCACAGCAGGTGTCCAAATGGAGTCAGAGATGCTGACAGGAACTTGCAGTTTTATATAAATAAATACATTGTACATCAATATACATAGCAAAGTAGATAATCAGGTAACAGGAGAATCATGAAGTAAAACATAGAGCAAACAGGGTACATGGAAGAAAAAGGCGGGGGAAAAGAGGAAACTTTCCCTCCACATCCACAGCAACCAATCACAGCACAGATTACCTCATGCAGGAGCCAGCACTCTTCAAACAGTCAACCATAACTGTGTGTTCTGGCTCCCTGCACAACCCCACTGCTCCAGCTGCTAAATTTAAATATCTCAACACTCGTACTTACAACTGTTGTACCACCCCCTGGTCACGTGATCACAATTGGGGCACTTGGCAACCAATTTGCCTTTACAACCAGTTGAGGCAATTTGTAGTCATGTGATTTATTGTCCTTTTCTAGCAAAAAACACCCCCATGCAAAAGAATGGATTTGCACTTGCAACCATGGATTTGCTTAACGACCATGATGATTCACTTAACGGCCATGGTAAAAATGGTGGTGAAATGAGATCTGACTCAACTTATGACCATGATGATGTACAACGGAAATTCTGATCCCAATTGTAGTTATCTCTTGAGGACTACCTGTAGCAGTAGCATCAGTGATACTCGGTTGTCATTTCTAAGTGTTTGAGGTCACCATGAAACCTGGACTTTCACAGCCAAAGAGTCCAAATTGGCAGAAGCTGTGGGCGTCTTGACCAGGTTTCTTGAAAAATCCATTTTTAAAAAAAAGATTATAGGTAGTCCTTGACTTATGATGAGTCACTTGGTTACAACCAACCTGAAAAGGGGCACTTATGACTTGGATTCAAATTTCCAGTGGTCGGGCCCCCTTTCGGACATTCAGCAGCCTAGCGGCATTTCCTGCCCTTTGTAGCATCATCTGACCATTGTGGCAAAACGGCATTCACTTGACGGACAGGCTCCGTTATAGTCATATGTCAAGGATTACCTGTAAAAGTTGGTTCCTCATTTGGGCTCAAGTCTACCTTGTGCTAGGGGCAACTGAATGAAAAGCCATGAGGACGTGCTCTTGGACTCAGCATAACCTCTGCATTGTGGCTTCTTTCTCTAGGTGCGCACGGACAGCGAGTCTTCCTCAAACAGCCAGAAGGAGATGCTCCCCAAACCCATCACCATTGTGACCAGCGAGTCCTCCTCCACCTGTTTCATTCGCACCCCTATTTCTGAAGAGTTCCCCTTCAGTTCAACACAAGGGGCAACCTCAGCTGGACCAGTGCGTAGTTAGGATCATTATCTCCTTCTCCTTCTCCTGTTTCCTTCCCCCTTTCCTGCCCTCTCCTCTCCTCCCCTCGTCCTCTCCTTGTCTTTGTCCTTCTCCTCTCTCCTCCTCCTCCTCCTCCTCCTCCTCCTCCTCCTCCTCCTCCTCCTCCTCCTCCCTTTGTTGAATTCCCAGAGCTTGATTTCCATCCTCTTCTTCTCCACCTGCCCCCCCCAGGTGCAAGCCGAGCCCTTGCAGCAGCTGACTCTCCCAGAGGAGGAGGAGCTGGAGAGCATCAGCCCTTGTCCTTGGGTCACCAAAGGCTACGAGGACTACCGGCGGGCTGTGGTTCAGAAGCACCAGCCAGACCCCGAGAAGATCGACCTGTGCGTACACTTTGAGAAGGGCGGCAGGGGCAGCCAATCCCCCAGAGAGAAGGAGTACAGCTTCCCCCCTGGAGCCGAAGGGCGGCTCAAGGACCCCAAGACCTCACCCTCCTGCCGGATCCATGGGGCCTCCTCCCCCTTGAAACATAAGCCACTGAAGGAGCAGCAGCAGTCACCGCAACCACCCTCCGGAGTTATCATGGGCGTGGAAGAGGACACGGTGCCCTCGCGGTGCGTCTACTGCCGGGACGTCTTTAACAATGAGGAGAACGGGCGGGGACAGTGCCAAGATGCGCCGGACCCCATTGGCCACTGCGTCTACCAGTTCACTTGTATGTGGTGCGCTGAGAGCATGCTGTACCACTGCATGTCGGACTCGGAAGGGGAATACTCGGACCCTTGTTCTTGCGACACCGGCCACCCGTACTTCTGCATCCGCTGGCTGGCTCTGGCCACCCTCTCCTTGGTGGTCCCGTGCATGTGCTGCTACCTACCCCTCCACGCCTGCTACTCCTGCGGCGAGCGCTGTGGTTGCTGCGGTGGCAAGCACAAAGCCGTCCGGTGAAACTGAGCAATTCCTCGGCGCCCCGTTTGGGTTTTTTTGCCATCCAGGCCGCGGAGGGCGTAAGCCAGGCGGCTTTCCTCCGAGACGGAGGCTTGCTGGGGTTCCAGTCCTTCCCCCAGCCAGCTCCCCCACACACACACTCCCTTTCATTCCTTCTGGGGGGAAAAGGACCCCTGGTGAGGATGGTTGGTGGCCCTCCCAGGAGAGCTCCTGGGACGGTTTTCTGTTCCAAAATTGGGACTTTCTTTATTGCAGGAAAGGACAAGCAAGAAGCACAGGTGACCCTTTCTTGTAACTCTGCAGTCAGATGTTGTTCTGGGTACCCACCAGGCATGTATTTCCCCCCCCCTCCCTGCGATGTTCTCTCTAGGGGTCGTGTTTTGGGGAGGGTTTATTTTACGGAAGGGGAGGAGGAGGAACTCGGGAAAACAAGTAAGAGGACTACGCCGTAACTTAGTCCAAAGTTTACTATGAACTCCGAAAGCGTCCCGCTTTTTTCCAATGTTGGTATCGTTCATGAGCTCCGCCCATCCTTACTGTGTATGTTTGGATGAGTCCAAGGCAGGCTTGGGCAACCGCCACCGAGAAGGACCTCACCGGCCAGCCGTGTATTTTGACAAATTCAGTCAGGCAGGTAAAACATTCCTTGCCCCCCCCACTTCCCCATGCCACCCCCAAATGTCTTCTTAAGATTGAGACGTAATAGCGTTGCCCGTAGGAGCCAGGCTGGGGGCCTCACCAGGGTGAGGAGAGGACGGTTATTTTTTCGGATCGCGTTTTGTTCTCCTTTTCCCTTCCCGGCCCATTGTAGCCCACCGGTAGTCCTCGATTTACCGCCACAATTGAGCCCAAAATTTCTGTTGCTAAGTGAGACATTTGTTAAGTGGGCCTGGCCCTGCTTTATGACCTTTCTTGAAACTCACAGTTGTTAAATTAACAACAAGGTTGTGAAGTGACTCTGGCTTTTTCCCCCTTGACTTTGCTTGCTTGGGACGCTGCAACCGTCGTAAATAGGAGTCAGCTGCCAAGTGCCCGAATTTTGATCGCAGGACCACGGGGACACTGCAACGGTCGTCATTGTGAAAAACGGTCCTAAGTCGCTTTTTTTTTTCAGTGCCGCTGTAACGTTGAGTGGTCATTAAATGAACTGCTGTAAGTCGAGGACTACCTGTATATTTTTTTTTGCCTGATGTTTAACGATGTGCTGAGCATGTCTCTGTCTTCAAAGGCTGCTTTCCCCGAGTGAACCAGGAGCGCTTGCGGGTGGGGTGGAGGGTCCGGAAGACGGGACTGGTGGATTTGTTTCCTTGTCGTTAAGTGAGCCGTTCTCCCAGCCCCTCCCCCTTCTCCTCTTTCACCATTCCAGCTGGACCCGAATATGAATAGACTAGAGCTGGAAGGGACCTTGGAGGTCTTCTAGTCCAGCCCCCTGCTCAAATGTGAACATGAGGATGCTGCTACGGTCGGAAATGTTAAAAAAAAGGTCAATGGTCACTTTTTCCAGTGCCGTTGTAACTTTGGTCACTAAGTGAATTGTTGTAAATGGAGGACTACCTGGAAAGGTACTAAGTCTACAGCTACAAAGAATTTCTGTGGCTAAGCAAGGCGGTTGTTCAGCGAGTTGCGTCTGATTTTATGATCTTTTTGCCATCATTACTAAGTGAATCCCTATGGTTGTTAAGTCAACGATGCCGCTGTTAAGCAAATCCGGCTCCTCTTCCCCCGCCCCCCCCATGACTTTGCTTGTCTGGAATCAGCTAGGAAAGTCGCACAACGGCGATCATCATAAATACAGACAGTCCTCCACTTACGACCACATTTGAGGCCAAAATTTCTGTTGTTAAGTGAGACATTTGTTAAATGAGTTTTGCCCCATTTGACCACCTTTCTCACCACAAGGGTTAAGTGGATGAGTGGAGTTGTTAAGTCAGTAACTCGGTTGTTAAGTGAACCTGGCTTCCCCATTCCCTTTGTTTATCAGAAGGTCGCAACTTACAACTATTGTAAGTTGAGGATTATCTGTACAGGCTGGTTAGCGAGGTGCTCAAATGTTGACCATTTGACCGTCAGGATGCTGAACGTTTGTAAGTGCAAGGACAGATTGTAAGCCATCTTTTTCAGTGCTATTGTCACTTTGAACGGGCCCTCAACGGATGGTTTTGTAAGTCAAGGACTACCTGTAGATAACCTGGTTGAGCAAGGGGGATGGACTAGAAGACCTCCAAGGTCCCTTCGAACTCTGCTTTTCTGTTAATCTTTCTTTCTCTCCCTGCTTTACCCGTTGAAACTGGGCACAAGTTTTTTTCTGCACGTGTCTGGGTGGCAGACCCACGCACAACACACAATGCCTGATGCAAACGCACAACATTTTTTAACCAGGTTATATTTCTGTTAGAGGCTTCAAGGAAGAGATGGAAGTGGGTAAACTTTGGTTCATAAAAGATGGGGTTTGGCTTAGCTGGAAAGATAAGATCTGGTTTGCATACAACAGATCTTAGGTCTTCAGGTGGGCTGAGAAATTTCCGCGCCCCCCCCCCTGAATCTTAAAAAACCTCTTCCTTATTTGTCAACAATATTCAAGCCCAGCCACCAGTGCAATAAGAGCACTTAAAATCCCACAAGTTCTATTTTTCAGAAATCCTCTAATTTAGCTCCATTTAGGTTGACCTTTTTCCTTGTCCTCCCTGACTCAAAGCAAAAAGCAACATTTTTCTTTAATAACCCCAAGCTTCTAAACTGCAGGAATTATGTATGCAAAATAATCTGATAGGCAGACAGTACAGTTTGCATAATTTATTTAAAGCAGATGTGTCGATTTCCTCTAGCAAAAGGCCGGATGGAAGACGTGTTTTTTTTTCTTTTTAAAAAATAAGAATAAAAATGCCCAGGCTGTGTTTTAAAATCTGACCATAAGGGTCTTGATGTTTTGTAGGCGAGTTTTCAGCATCTAGAGGAGGTAAAATTATAGGCTGGTTAAGAGCTGGTGGAGGGGTGTCCAGCCTTGGCAACTTTAAGACCTGTGAACTAACTTCAACTCCCAGAATTCTCCAGCCAATCATGCAGGCTGGAGAATTCTGGGACTTTTGAAGTCCACAAGTCTTCAGTTTTTCAAGGTTGGATATCCCTGACAAGCTTGGTTCATTCCTCAATGCGGTCATTTTTTAAAGTCTGGTTGAAAACATTTAAATTGGCAGTTTTTTAACCTAAAATGTAAAAGGACAATTCTTAATTCTTAAATGTTTTAAGTTTTCTGCCTTGCCGTTTCTCTTCAGGCTGTCTTTGTCAGAACCCAACGGAAGAGTTTTAACGAAAGAAAGGATGTGTGATGCGTTAAGGAACTGGGGCTGCCTGGGAATACAAAGCAGAGAGGAGCGCATTAAAAGCATGATTTCCTTTTATTGTTTCCCATCCCAAAACGTCTGTTGCTAAGCAAGGCAGTTGTTAAGTGAGATTTGCCCCATTTTATGACCTTTCTTGCCCTAATTGTTAAGCGCATCGCCGCATTTGTTAACTTAGTCACACGTTTGTCTGGCTTCCCTCTGGACTTTGCTTGTCAGAAGGCCGCAAAAGGTAGATCACATGACTCCGGGACGCTGCAACCGTCGTAAATACATGCCAGTTGCCAAGCCTCTGAATTTTGATCATGTGACCACGGGGATGCTGCAACGGTTTTAAGTGGGGAAAAAAACACTCATAAATCACTTTTTACAGTGCCATTGTAACTTCAGACACTAAATGAACATTTGTAAGTCAGGGACTAGCTGTAGACCGGCGTAGGGTGTCTCCAGAATTTTAAAACTTGCATTTGTGGGAATATGCAAAGCTTAAAGGACTACGAAGAGAACACACAAGAGGGGAGGAAAAAAAATCAATGGCTTTCCTCATTTAGATAAAAAATTATTACGGGATAGATATACATTCCAGTTTCGGGAGAGGGACATCTTTGGTTGACTAAGATAGCGCCTACATCCTGCCCTTAATATGTACAATTCTACTTTTTTGCGATTTTTCCTGGTTCTTTACGTCCGAAAGCAAAGCCGGATCGACGTGATTCGCTTCTGAGATTTTATACAGCTTGTTTCAAAAGGCTCCTCGTGCAGACAGGGTTCGGTTTACAGGGTATACACAAAAACACAAATGCACACCTTGTTATCTTCCTGTTTGTTATGTAGATCAGTTGGAGAGGATGCGTGATCCTTGGTAAAGTCTGGGCTATCGAGAAGCACCCGGAGGAAGAATTTTTTTGTCCCGCGCTTTTAAAAGGGCCTTGCAAGGTTTTTCATTGCAGAACTGAGCTGCAGAAAATGGCACTTGGGGGGGGGCAGGGGACGGAGTCCACTGGGAGGGACGGGGGTGGGGGGAGAGAAAAGCAAAGGGATTGGTGGGCTTTCTTCCCCCTTTTGGCATCAATAATAATAATACAAGCTTCACTTTCTCCTGCGTTCCATTTCAATGAAATCTCCAAAGCACAAAAAACCCGTTGAACCGTTATACGTCGTCGTTTAGTTAGGAAGTTTATTGATGCAACCCCAGTATTGTTGTTGTTTTTTTTTAAAAAAAAAGTCCTTCTGATGTAAATTATGCCAGATTCCAATTTGCTGACTGGATTCACAGTTTAAGCCCTTGAACGCTTAAGCATCAGAAATTTGATCGCGTAGCTGTAGGGATGCTGCAATGGTCATGAAGTGTGAAAAATGGTCACAGATCCCTTTCACCCCCCCCCCTCAGCGCCGTCGTACATACGGTCACTAAACGAATGGTTTGTTCATTCAGTCAAGGACTACTCTTGGCAGCCTAAAATCTGGCCTAAATTAAGGGGGTTTGCCCTCCCCTCTTTCTTTTCCTTGGGGTCCCAATCTCTCTTATTAGCAACACAGATCTATTCCATTTATTCTGAAATCCCATTCAGAGAATTCACCGATAGAATTCTGCTGGCGTGTGTCCCCTTTTCTACTATTTACGTTTCTAATTGCTTGCTTGGCTCCAGAAGTAAACTGGCAAAGGCTGAATTTCAGATGCTGCCTTCCTCCGTTGGGGCAACTGCTTCAACCCTCCACCCTAGGGGTAGCACGGAATCCCTTAGGATTGCAACTCTCCGGATGCCTAGATAAGCTGGCAGCTATGGCAGGGAAGGCTGTGCTAAAAGAGAGGGGCAGACCTTGAGAAGGCGGATGGGGGAAGGCGGATGGGGCGAAGCGGGCATCCCACACTGGGCCGTTGCTTTCTTTCTCTTTTAGGTCTTTGCAGAGGAAAGGAGTCGACGAAAACCAAACCAGAAGATTTATGTTCCGTCTTCCCCCACCCCTAATGTGGTTGCCAAGCTAATTTTCTTTCCTGTTTTAAGTATTTTATCAGATTTGTATATTCGGTATTGGAATTTCTGTGTATTTTAAAACAAGAATATTTTTAAAAGAATGGCACAGAGGGCACTGGAAGAGAATGCTCTATTATTTAAAACTGTACAATTTAAATTAAAAAGGAAACATTACACTTAAGAGAAGCAGCCTGGCGTTTGGATTCTTCTCCTCACTGCACACTGTTCATGGTTTCTTTCCAGGAGCCCAATTTTAAAACTTTCACGGCATAATCCTTTTCTCCCGCTCCCTGCTAAAAATTTGGGCAGAAGGTAACATCCGTTTCCTTGGATTGGAAAAGCCATCATCATCATCTAAGGCTAATAAACTACAGTCATGGTCATAAACAAAACTTGACCAAGTTACTAGTCCACAAGAGTCTGTTTCACTCTCAGTTGCAATCTTAAACTCCATACTGACAAGTGGAGTGGAATTCTGGTTGGTTGGCTTCATTCTTTAAAACCTGAATTCAGTTTCCATCCTCTGTATCATACATCACACTTCTTGAATTTTTTGGGTGAATTGAAGAAGGGGGGGGAAATGGTCATATTTTATTTATTTCTTGAATTTATATTGCCACCTCTATCTCGAGTGACTCTGGACTGCTTTCAATACTGTTAAAACATATAAAGGCATTCAAAGCGTTAAGATTAATCTTAATGCTTTGAATGCCTTTATATTTATGTTTGAATCACATAGGGGGAAAATTTAATTTAATTTAATTTATTGAATTTATATACCGCCCTTTCCCGAAGGACTCAGGGCGGTTTACAGGGTATAATTTTTAAAACATTAATACAAAAATTAAGACCAATTTAAAAAAGATTAAACTAAGTCCCTGCAACATGTAAAACCCCAGTTAAAACTCCAATTAAAACTCAGCCTGAGTTTTAAAAATGAAAAAATGCTGCTCTAATTTATTTATTAAATGTATATTCCCGCCACTATCTAGAGGGACTCTGGGCGGCTTAACGTAGCATGAAAACATAAAAGGCATTCAAAGCATGAAAATTAAGATTAGCAACAATGAAAGAGAATCCAGACAGCCTCTTATCTTAATACCCTCGGACAAGTTGCCACCGACGCACAAGAGTGTGAGTGCGTGAACCAACAAGCGTGTTCGTACATGCACACGTAAAACCTACGCCTCCACGGCCAAGAAAGCTCGGCGTGAAAAGGGAGCACTCTGCACGTGCTCAGAAGCCGGCCGTGTCGCTGAGCCAGAATGGAAGCGCGTAAGGAAGCAGGCGGCCGGCTGTTCCTCCAAACGCCGCCCCCGCAGCGCGCTCCGATTGGTCAACGATTGATACTTTTTTCCGATACTCTCCTGTGTCTGGCACGTTGCCATGGAGAAGAGGGGGGGGCGTCAGCGAGGGCACCTTCCCATTGGCTGACGAGTGTTGCGGGCGTTCTGAGGTGCGATTCTCTTTCGGAGTTTTTTTTTTTTTTTTGTCCCTTTCCACCGCAAGAAGGAACTCCCGATTGGCCGGGAAGAAAGCGAAGCACAGTGGGAGGAGCCCCTGGGTTGCTATGATAGCCCTCAGCCAATCCCAGGCTCCGCACCGGTCCAGGGACGCCTCGGATTGGCGCCTCGCGGAGCTGAGTGGGGGGGGGAGGAGAGGTCAAGCCCGTGCTCTCATTGGCGGCCTTGGTTGGCGGTGTTTGACGTCTTGAGGAAGTGCTCGGACGGCCTGGCCAATGGGGAAGGCCGCCTCTGCTTGGAAGGCGGGGCTACAGAGCTCGAGAGACCAGCGGTCTGGGCGAGGTGGGGATTCCAGCGGAGAGATGGAGCTGGAAAGCGTCCCGGGGTGAGCGGGGGCGGGGTGGGGTGGGGGGGCTTCCGGTGAAGGATTCCGGGGGGGGGGGCTCTGCTCCCGCCTTCCCTTCTCGGCCTGGCCTACCTCGCAGGGTTGTTGTAGAGCAGGGGTCTTCAAACTTGGCCCTTTTATGACTTGTGGACTTCAACTCCCAGAATTCCTCAGCCAGCAAAGCTGGCTGAGGAATTCTGGGAGTTGAAGTCCACAAGTCATAAAAGGGCCAAGTTTGAAGACCCCTGTTGTAGAGGAAGGTTGCAGAAGGAGCCCTGTGCGGGCAGGAGGTGGCGAGGGAGCTCTTGGACTCTTCTGCCCGGGAAGGCCCGACGCTCAGGCCCCGGCAGGCCACAGAAGCCTCTGGACAGGAGGCCCACTCAGCCAGGGAGTCAGGCTCTTCTCCAAAGCCCCTGAAGGCAGGAGAAGAAGCAACGGATAGGAACCAACCAAGGGGAGAAGCAACCTAGAACTAAGGAGAAACTTTCCGACAGGGAGAACAATTAATCAGTGGAGCGACTTGCCTCCAGAAGCTGTGAATGTGCTCCAACACTGGAAGCCTTTAAGAAGACTGGACAGCCAGGGGGGTTGGACTAGATGACCTCCAAGATCCCTTCCAAGTCTGTTGTTATCCTGTTATTCAAGGATTTATGAGTGGTCTCTGAGCTGGATGGGTGACTTTCGGTTGCTTCATTCCCCAGCTCACCAGTGCCAAGGAGGTTGTGGTTTGCACTCTAGCGCTAATAATAATTACGGTAACGATTGTCAATAAGAAAGACAAGAACAGCTGGATAGCGGGCCTAGGGACAGCAGAAGAGATGACAAAGACCTGTCGAAAAAAATCACAAAGTGCAAAAGACCTGCAAATAGATGTAGATCAGGGGTGTCAAACTCGCAACGTCATGTGACGTGTCGCGACATATCGTGACTTTTTTGCCATTGCCGGCAATGGGGTGGGCGCGGTTTCGCTGTGATGCATCCAGCCCGCGGGCCGGCAGTTTGACACCCCTGATGTAGAACAACTATGGCAGAAGAAAAGCAAAGATTGTACCAAGAGAAGAGGTGCTTTGGTTGCAATCCCAGAACATCTGGAGCACGACTTGAACCTCATCGGCATTGACCCAAGTCACTGTCAGTCAATTGCAAAAGGCAGCTTTAACCGGAACAACTTACGTCTTGTGAGGAGACCTTCAAGACCATCAGACAATATCTCCCTCACCCAGGTCCTTGGGAAAGACTCGAGAAGTGGACAAAAATGCCCGATCCAGTCGAAACATAGAGTAACCTCCAAGTAAAACTGCCTTTTGTAATGGACTGGTGCCAATTTTGCCAGTGCCAGCGATGCTCAAGTGATGCTCCAGTTGTTTGGGGATTGTACCCAAGGCGCCTATGACTATCGGTATTGTCTTTGCTTCGTTACTATCGTTATTTGTAGATTTCCATCAATAAAAACCTTCACCCAGGTGGCTGAAGCTGGTGTCTCCAGCCCTCAGTTCATGACGCTCTGCTCCTGGCTGGTTTCAGAGCTCCGAACTCTTTGTCAGCTGGAGGAGGATGTTACCCCGGTGCAGGGTAAGTTCTTGGCCTTTGTGAGAGGGGAAGGGCGGTTTCCATCAGGGCATCGGGCTTTGCGGAGATGGGACTTGGGAATATGTCTCAAGGTACGGGGAGGAACAAATCTGACTGCTCTAGATCATGTGAAAGAACTGAGAATACAAAGAATATGGGAAGGGGGAGGGGCGGGAGGGGAGAAGAGGAGGAAAGAAGGCAGGTGGAAAGGAAGGAGAAGAAGGAAGGTGGGAAGGAAGGAAGGGGGAGGGAAGAGGAAGAAGGGATGGAAGCGGATGGAAGATGGAAAAGCTACAGATGAACAACACAGAAAGGTGAAGAGTGAGCAGAGGCTGAAGGGGAGGTGATAGGAATCTTTTTTAAAAATAATAATAATAAATCATTCTGATCCCAAAGATGCTTTTTCACGAGGCAACGGGACTTTCTTGGGGTTTTTTTTGAAGACGTTCCGTTTCTCGTCAAGAAGTTTCTTCAAAGAAAAACGAGAAAGTCCAGTTGCCTCGTGAAAAAGCACCTTTCGGACAGCTATGACCTGGATGACCGAGTCTCTGATTCTATAAAACTCTATTTCACCCTATCAGGACCTGAGGATGCAGAGACGTTTCAGATCGAAATCAGTGGCCTCCTCGGTGAGCTGCATTGCCCGTATCCTTCACTGACCACAGGGGACCTCATGGCGAGACTCGGCACCCGAGACAACCGCCTGCAGCTTCTGTGTAAGTCGAGAGAGATTGACAGAATTGGTGCACTGCACTACGCCATAGCTGGCTTAGCCGTGGTTGGTGAATTTCAACCCAAGTGGCTCCAAGCAGACAAGGCAGCAGGCCGTCCACCAGGACTTCCAAACTACAAGTTGAATTTCCTGCCCTTATTCTATACAGCTGCTGCCTCGAATGGCTGGTTGTAATTGCCTAGTTTCTTGACAGTTTAATACACACAGAGGGGTTACAATTGGGATCTCAAGGTTTGCGAGTTTTGGGAAAGGAAACGAGTATTCTGAATACTGAGTAAGAACAAACCCACACCCTTCTAACGTTGATGAAGTTACCTAGTTGGGCAATAAAATGTCTGCAAGAAAACAGCCAAGCTCAGAGAGCATCAAGGGTGCCATAGTCCTCCTCCTCTACATATGTTGTATATAGTATGTTTTAGGTGTGTGTCATGTATGTGTTTCACTTTGAGAGCAGGCAACTAAATTTCATTTTTAAAGTGTGCCGTTGTGCCCACAGTAAAAAATGACAAAGATTATCTTGCCTCCTCCTTGCACTGATGATGTTACCTAGTTGGGTAATAAAACGTCTGCAAAAAACCCCGCCAAGCTCAAGAGACCAAAAGGACCTCAAAGTCCTCCCCCTCCCCCCCCTCCCTAAACCCCCCTTCCCTCTAACTCTGATGATGTTACCTTGTTGGGTAATGAAACGTCTGCAGGAAAGCCGCCAAGCTCAGAGAGCACCAAGGACTCCACTATTCTGAATACTAGGTGCTGCCGAGAACCGAGGCCTTGACTGGCCTGTGTCCATCTTTTTTCTTCCCCCTCCTGCTTCCTTCCATTCCAGATTTTTTGAGCTCGGAGCTCCTGGCTGCCCGGCTCCAGGCCAGGAAAAAGGTCCAGTCAGCAAAGCAAGTCGAGAAAAATAGCGAAGCCTTGCGAGAACTCCATCAGATCTGCCAAGCCCTGGGGATGCCTCAGCCAGACCCAGCGTCCTGTGTGGCTCAGGTTATGGAGGACATTGGATCCCAGGTGGGACTGAAGGGGCAGGCAGACCTGGGCTGGGCAGGTGGGGTCCCGGGAGGAGCAGTTCAGCCTCTGTCCTTTTCCATGTCGAAAGGCCGGAAGAGGCCCAGCTGCTTGCCGAGACGAGGGAGGGGGTATACCAGTAGTCCTCGACGTACGGACATCCGTTCAGCGACTGAAGTGACAATGGTGCTGAAAATGGATGGGTTGAGTTGTGGGTCCTGCCAACACTGGAGATTTGTAAGGACAGTATTTGTCTGGAATGGTATAGGGCAGGGGTCTGCGACCTTGACAACTTTGAAGACTGGTGGACTTCAGCTTCCAGAATTCCTCAGCCAGCTGTGCTGGCTGAGGAATTCTGGGAACTGAAGTCCACCAGTCTTCAAAGTTGTCAAGGTCGCAGACCCCTGGTGTAGGGTTTCCTGCCTGAACAGACGGTTGGACTAGAAGACCTCGGAGGTCCCTTCCAGCGCCTGTCATTCTGAAAAAGGTGGTTTGTGACTGGTCCTCGCGCTTACGAGCCCTGGCGACGCAGTGGTTAGAACGCAGAGTTGCAGGCTGACTCTGCCCACAGCCAGGAGTTCGATCCTGACGGCTCTCCAGCTTGACTCAGCCTTCCCTCCTTCCCAGGTTGGTCAAATGAGGACCTCAGATTGTTGGGGGGCAGGGTGTCCAGATGCGACAAATGCTTGGTTTGTCAGTCTCCCGCAGAGTGCTGTATTCCACCTGCGGCCTTAACACTTGATTGTGTTAATAATTGTGGTGTCATCTGCCTTTTTCTCTTTGAAAGCTAACTCCATGCTTCCTTCAGATTTCAGGAGCAATCGCCGCACAGGCGCCCCAGTCCCAGTGGCCGGCACCGCTCCTGAAGGCCCCCTTGACCTCTGAGCAATGGGTAGGAGGGGCCTTGTGTTTGCGGCAGAGGAGGAGGGGTATGTGTGTGTGTGTGGGGGGGTTTTGGTCTGGCGCCGGTGGAGCTTCAGCATCTCTGCTTTCCGCTTCGCTCTCCTTGAAATGCCAGAAAGCGCTGGAGGAGATTCGCCGAGTGCTGGGGGCCGAATACCTGTGCCGAAGACACATGATGCTCACCCGTTTCGACGTGACCATTGCCTCCTTCCACTGGTCTGAGAGGGCCAAGGTAGAGTGAAGCTGTTGTGTTAGCAGCATTGATTTCATTCCGTGACTGACTGATCGATTGATAGCCCTCATTTATTATTTTTTAATAACTCAAGAGGGTGAATGTATCCAACCCGCTGTCCTATTTTCCCTACAGCAACAATCCTGTGAGGTGCTGAGGGAGAAAGACTAGCTCAAAGTCACCCAGCCGGCTTTCATGACCAGGACTAGAACTCACCATCTCCCGGTGATTGGCTCAAAGTCATCCAGCCGGCTTTCATAGCTAAGGCAGGACTAGAACTCACCATCTCCTGGTGATTGGCCCAAAGTCACGCAGGCAATTTTCATGTCTAAGGCAGGTCTAGAACTCACCGTCTCCTGGTGATTGGCTCAAAGTCACCCAGGCAACTTTCATGTCTAAGGCAGGACTAGAACTCACCGTCTCCTGGTGATTGGCTCAAAGTCACGCAGCCAGTTTTCATATCTTAAGGCAGGACTAGAACTCACCGTCTCCTGGTGATTGGCCCAAAGTCACCCAGGCAATTTTCGTGTCTAAGGCAGGACTAGAACTCACCGTCTCCTGCTTTCTAGCCTAGTGCCTTAACCACTAGACCAAACGAGTTGGGGAAGAGGGACACAACTGTCTCAGGATTCTTGTTGTGTTTCTCATCTCTTGTCCTGGCTAGGACCGAAGCACAGCCATGTCCAAAGCCTTCCACCCCTTGCGGCAGTCTTTGCCGGAAGATACCCCGCTCTGCCTTGCCCACCTGCTGGCTGCCCGGGAGGACTTTTCTCGTATCATGAAGACCAGCAGCGGTGCCCTGCGGAGCAAAACCAGTTGTGCTGTCAACAAGGTATGAGCTGGAGGGGACATCTGGGTGACCAGCAGCTGGAGCCGGGTGGAGGAGAACCCTGAGGGGGTTTCAAGCTCTTCAAGCTTAGCCCATCCCCCAATGCCAGGTCATGCTGTTTACTCAGCCGACTATGGTTGGCATAGGGAAACCCTGACTTTACATTTGCAGCTTTGCCTCCAAAGGAATCTTAGAGTGGAGAGGCAGAGGAGGGAGGATGCTAGTATCCTCTCCCTCCCTCCCTCCCTCCCTCCCTCCCTCCCTCCCTCCCTCCCTCCCACAGGTGTTGATGACTGGCAGTGTGCCAGACCGGGGAGGACGTCCAAACGAAATTGAGCCCCCCATGCCCACCTGGGAGAAGAGGAGAGACGGAGGTGGTGGTGGAGGCGGCCAACGCTGGGCTAAACGGGGCAAGAAAAAGAAGAAATGAAGAAGAGGGTATTAAACTGGCTACTGTGGGTTGGCCTGGCCAGAAAAATGAAATGAAAGAAGCCACAGATTCTCACTGAAAGTGTCCAATCCTCAATCTTGCCTTTCTCCAGCATGGAGCCAAGGCAGCTTTAACTAAGGATGTGGCTCTTTATAAGCCAGCTCCCATAATCCAAAGACTATGCTGACTTTAGGAGAAGCGTAATTCTCCTAATATATGGGGAAGGTCAGGGACGAGAGGCTACGTGCCGTACCAGCTCGGTTGCTTTAAAGTTTTGGAAGCTGCTAAGCATGCGCTGCTGGCTTTTTGAAACCCAAAGTCGGTATTTTGTGTTTGGAGTTAATTTCCCCCAAAGAAAATGTCACTCTACACGTCTTGGAACGGGGTGCATAGCTGAGGAAAAAAAGGATAAGTTCAATGGGCTTTGATCTAGATTTCTACTGTAAAAAAAAATTAAAAGATTCCAAACTGGGTATCTGTTAATTCAGAAGCAGAAATGCATAAAATATTGCTGGGGTGGGAGCTATGGTTGGAGGGGAAAGTACCTCTTTTCTCCTTGTTGATTATCTTGGGGTGGGGGTTGTTTTTTTTTCTTTTCTTTAACCTGAGGCTTTTTTAGAGGAGGATGACTAGAACTTTCTTAATGTCCAGTCAGCATATCTGCCAGTTCCCCTGGCTGGGCAATAAGGGAATTGTGGGAGATCTGGGAGACCCAAAATGATCACATGTGAGGATGGCCCAGGGGCCTTTTGTATTTAACAAAAAGCAGGGGGGCGGGGGCTGTCAGGTATTGTTTAAGGATGGGACAAATAGACACAGTTGAAATTTAGCATTCTGGGATCACTAGCGCAGCGCTGATAGTTAACTGTTCTCACTCAACCCAAACTCTTGCTGTGTAAAGATCCTGTTCAAAATAAAACTTTTTATTTTTCTGCCTTCTGGTTGGTTGTGTAGGATTTCAGGCGGGGGAATTCTGGGATCTGAAGTCCACCCATCTTAAAAGCATGCTGGCTGGGGAATTCTGGGAGTTTAAGTCCATCCCTCCTAAAGCTGCAGGCGGTCCTCCCCTCATGGCGAGGTTTTGTTTTTTGCCGTTTCACATTGGACTCGAAGCTTGCCTTCTTCACCTTGTGAGATTTCTCAGGGACATTCCAACAGGTTACTTTTTAGGTTAGGAATATTAATGCCACTGGTATCAATTCTTGTGAGTTGTGGATTCACAAATCCCCAAAACTGCCAGAGCCATAAAATGGGGCAGCGCGTACTTTGGTGTTTTTTTTTTTTTAAAAATACATAATAAATAAATACAAATCTGAAGCTGCACAGTCAAGGGGGCAGATTCGCGCTGTTCCTCCTAGGACTGCAAAGGTTGTTCACAGGAAAGGTCCTCAAGTGGAAATTCAACAGAAACCGCTCGGACAGCATCTATTCCCAGCTCCCAGTTTTTCCTTTTTCTTGCCTTTTTAATTTTTCAGCTTCCTCCGCCAGTCTCTTCTCCTGATCTCCGGCACTTCAAAGCCCAAGGCTTGCATGCCAGGAAAGCTCTCTTAATTACTAGAGTTTGCAGCAGCAGCAGAGGAGCGACCGGAAGAGCTGGTTTCAGATAAACCGGGGGTCGATTTCATACAGGGATCCCGGGCTGCTGGCTTTCAGGAGCCGCCTGTTCTCAGCCTCCAGCTGTGTGTAGCGGTTCTGAAGACACTGGTTGGCGGTGACCAGCCTGTCCCGTTCCTGCAGGTCAGAGAGAGCCGTTTAGAGAAGAACCAATGATATCTTCGCTCAGGGTGATGGGAGGCTGACAGGTAGCGCCGCCCCCCCCCCTGTGTTCCCTGAGCTTGGTGGTTTTCTTGAAGATGTTTTATTACAAGGTTGACTCAGCCTTCTGAAGTCCGTAAAATGAGGACCCTGATTGTTGGAAGCTGATTCTGTAAATCGCTTTGAGAGGTTTGTAAAGCACCGTGAAGCGGTATATAAGTCTGAGTGCCCTTCTTCCTTTCCTTTCCTTTCCTTTCCTTTCCTTTCCTTTCCTTTCCTTTCCTTTCCTTTCCTTTCCTTTCCTTTCCTTTCCTTTCCTTTCCTTTCCTTTCCTTTCCTTTCCCTTCCTTTCCCATCCTTTCCTTTCCTTTCCTTTCCTTTCCTTTCCTTTCCTTTCCTTTCCTTTCCTTTCCTTCCCTTCCCTTCCCTTCCCTTCCCTTCCCTTCCCTTCCCTTCCCTTTCCTTTCCTTTCCTTTCCTTCCCAGTGGTTAGAATACAGTATTGCAGGCTGACTCTGCCCACTGCCAGCAGTTCTGACTGGCTCCTCCTGACCGGCTCAAGATTGAGTCAGCCTTCCATCCTTCCGATGTCACTAAAATAAGGACCCAGGTTGTTGGGGGCAAGAGGCTGACTGTGTAACCCACTTAGGGCTGTCAAGCACCGTGAAGCGGTATATAAGTCTAAGGGCTAAGTGCTACTGCTATTACTCCAACTAGGCTACATCATCAAAGGGAGTGGGGTTGGCTCTTATTTTTATATGCTAGTTTTCATATACTGTTTTGTGTGTGTGTGTGTGTGTGTATGTATACACACACACACACACACACACACACGAGCAGCTTGCCCTGTCGGTGTTAGTGGGAGTGTTCTCGTTGGCTCCTTGATTAGGCTGTCGTTTACTGTTAGCTTGTTTGGCAGTTCCTTGATTGGGGTATTGTTTACTTCCTATAAACAAGAAGTAAACAGTATTTCTTAATACCTCAATGAAAGAATTGCCAAACAAGGTTAACAGTAAATGGTCCAAACCAAAGACCCTTCAAGGCCACTCCCACCAACGCTGACAGGGCATGCTACTAGTCTATAAAAATAAGAGCAAAGCCCACAGCCTTCCTGGCACTGATGCTGTTACCTAGTTGGGTCATGGAACGTCTGCAAGAAAACAGCCAAGCTCAGAGAGCACCAAGCACCCCTCATGTCAACCCTGAGCTACAAATGTTCTCCTTTATTGGTAGGATATATAGGCATTTGTCAATCAAGATACAGGTAGTCCTTGACTTACAGTTATAATGTAGCCTGGTCATAAGTCATGACTGTCAGAAGCTGAATCGCCCAATTTCACAAGCTCTTTTTGAGGTGGACATACACAATGCCACGGTTGTTAAACAAGCCAGTGGTTCTCTTAAGGGGCCAGTTTTGGCCAGTAAATGCCTATTTTCGACCAAGCTGTCGTAAAATGTGTTCATGATCCTGTAAGACATCGCAAACAGGCTAGGGAATTCTGGGAGGTGAAGTCCACACCTTTTAAAATGCCTGGGGGTTGAGAAACAATGAGTTCCACAATGATTTCCCTTGTCCATCTCCTCACCTTTTCCAGCTCTTTCACCAGTTCCAGGAGCTGCTTCTGAGTTTCGTTGCAACCATCCGCCAGCTGTTCCTCCTGCTCTTCAGCTGCTGGGCCAGCCTGCTCGGTCTGGGTGGAGGCATGTTTGACCAGCCGGTTGCCCGGGCTAGTTGACAACGAGAACATGGGACTCTTGCCCTGCTCCCACCTTGGTGGGAAGAGAAACATTTCTTCCTCTGAGCCTGCAAGGTGAAAGAAAGAGGCCGGGTTAGCCACAGAATAGTCAGTCCAGATCTCAGAGACGGGAGATGCTCTTGGGGTGATCCTTGCCTCTTTGGCCAGGTGACTTTTGAAGTGGTTCATCTTCAGGCTGTGATAACCTGGGATGGGATACTGCAGGTAGCAGTAGCCACTTAGACTTATATACCACTCCACGGTGCTTTATAGCCCTCTCTAAATGGTTTACAGAGTCAGCCTGTTGCCCCCCCAAAAAAAATCTGGGTCCTCATTTGACCGATCTCAGAAGGATGGAAGGCTCAGTCAACCTTGAGCCAGTCAGGATTGAACTCCTGGCAGCGGGCAGAGTCAGCCTGCAATACTGCATTCTAACCACTGGGAAGGAAGGAAGGGTACTTAGACTTATATACCGCTTCATGGTGCTTTACAGCCCTCTCTAAGCGGTTTACAAAGTCAGCATATTGCCCTCCAACAATCCGGGTCCTCATTTTACCGACCTCAGAAGGATGGAAGGCTGAGTCAACCTTGAGCCGGTCAGGATCGAACTGCCGAACTGTAGGCAGTGGGTAGTCAGCAGAATTAGCCTGCACTACTGCATTCTAACCAGTGCGCCACCAGAGCTCTCAACAACCACAACTGAGCCCAAAATTTCCATTGCTAAGCAAGACAATTGTTAACCGAGTTCTGCCCCTTTTCTTTGCCAGAGTTGTTAACTGAATCATTGCAGTTGCTAAGTCAATAACCTGGACATTGTTAAGGGAATCCAGCTTCTTCCCCATTGACTTTGCTTGTCCGAAGGTCGCAAAAGGGGATCACATGACCTCAGGACAATGCAAGTGTGCTAACACACATGCCAGTTGCTAAACGGGCAGATTTTGATGCGACTCGGGAGATGGTGCAATGGTCGTGAGTCACTTTTTTTCAGTGCCATTGCAACTTCGAACCCTCGCTAAGCGAACGGTTGGCAGTCCAGGATTACCTGTGCAGGTAAACCTCGGCTTAAGGATCATAAGTTGGGAGAAGAATCTCCATCAACTAAGCAATGTGGTTGTGCATGTTTTGTTTTTGTTTTACTTTTTTAACCCTCAACAACCCACATTACCAAAGCTGGGATGGTGATTCGTGGCCAGCGTGGCTCTGCGTGGGGTGCTGTCGGAGGAGGAGGAGGAGGAAGAGGAAGAAAGGAAGTGGTGACTTTGACACTCCAACTCCACCTGATTCTTGCAGTGTTTGTGACAGATCATGGAACAATCTGGAGAGGATAACCAAAAAAAAAAAAACACCACCCGCAAAAGGCTTTAAGTCAAAGAAGTGAAAAGATGAAGCCTCGCCCCAATGGCTCCTGCCCCGCCCCCCCATCTTCTCCAGCCTGATACTACAACACCCATAGGACTGGGTCAAGGCACTTTTATTGCTTCAGCACTAAAGAACTGCCTAAGTCAGGGGTAGGCCACCTTGGCTCTTTTATGACTCGTGGACTTCAACTCCCAGAATTCCTGAGCCAGCCATGCTGAGGGGAAAGGGAGAGGTTTCCATGCTTGAGCCAGGCTGGCTCAGGAATTCTGGGAGTTGAAGTCCAGGAGTCATAAAAGAGCCAAGGTGGCCTACCCCTGTGTACTTCCCCCCCCCTCCCGAAGCAGGAATGTGAAGAATCAAACTCCAAACCAGGAGCCGGTGAAGTCAGAAGCACACTTAATAATAATTTCAGTTAAGATACTTAAATTTAGGAACTGGAGCAGTGGGGTTGGCGAATTGGTAACAGAGTGTAAAAAAGGAGGTGTTTCGCTTTCTCCCCCACAAGCACATTTTTCCCCTGGGTGTGCTTTGTAATTTACCTCACGATTTACCCGCGGGGTTGATTTACCTCAGGAGGCTCCTGTTTGACTGACTGTCTAGTTGGGTGCATATCTTAAATTTGGATTTGCTTCTATAAAACTACAAGCTCGTGTCAGCCTCTACGGCTTCATTGGGACAGCGGCTGACAATTTCCTTGTGTTGATAGTGAGTGAAGATGAATTTTAGTTATTGTGAGCGTTATTCTCCAGCTTAATATAGTGTCCTGGGCGCTTTTGAGCTCGGTTGTTTTCTGGCAGACGTTTCATTACCAAACTAGGTCACATCATCAGTGCTAGAAGGATGTGTGTGTGTGTGTGGGGGGGGGTATTTGCTAACCCTAACCCCTTTTTTACACCTATTTGCAGCTGTCCCAATTTTTTTGGGGGGGGGGTTTCCCACTTCCTGGGATTCAGAAAAGCAGTTGTACTGCCCCGCAGAGCCCAGCAGAGGGCGTACTCACCCCTACATCTGTATCCCTGCTTGGACATTCCCCATAGCTACAACAGGAAAGGAAGAAAAAAAAAAGGTGGGGGGGTCAGTTTCAGTTGCAAGAACCGCTGGAGACCACATCTGGAGGATGCAAACAGCTCCCAGAGCATCCCCAGCCCATTCTTGCACTATTTTAATGTCTGCCATTGTGCCCGCAGTGAAAAATGACAACAAATCTCGTCTGTTTTTATGTTCATTCGACTTCTTTGTCGCTTCACTTCCCAATTAGTCAGTGGAACGACTTGCCTCCAGAAGTCGGGGGGTGCTCCAACACTGGAGGTTTTTAGGAAGAGACTGGACAGCCATTTTCTGAATGGTATAGGGCAGGGGTCGGCAACCTCGGCTCTTTTATGACTCGTGGACTTCAACTCCCAGAATTCCTGAGCCAGCATAGCTGGCTCAGGAATTCTGGGAGTTGAAGTCCACGAGTCATAAAAGAGCCGAGGTTGCCGACCCCTGGTATAGGGTTTCCTGCTTGAGCAGAAGGTTGGACTAGACCCGTCTCAAATATTACATCTTGATTTGAGAGCTTTCCTTTATTGTTTTTTTAGTTCTTTGCAGTCCCCAGCTTCCAACAGGGTTAGGGTTATGGCTGGGGAATTCTGGGAGTTGAGGTCCACATCTCTTAACTGGCTAAGCTTGGGGAGCAATGTTTTAGAACAGCTTGTGCATATGCAGGGCGGCTAGAAAATGGGAATAAAGCATCCTTGAAGATACTCTGGCCTCAAATCACTCTTTTTCTTTTAAAAAAAATAGTATGTTCCTAGTCCTGATGGAGGCCCTTGAAGGCTGAGAGACTAGCAGGGCTGAGAGTTCTGGAGGGAACTGCTGAAATATGGAGGCTAAAGCATATGAACGGTTGGAGGAATTGGGTATGTCTAGTCTAGTGAAGAGAAGGGACTAGGTGTGACGTGATAGCAGTCTTCCGATATTTAAGGAGCTGCTCCAAAGAAGAGGGAGTCAAGGTATTCTCCAAAGCACCTGAAGGCAGGACAACAAACTGGATGGAAAGTAATCAAAGAGGGAAGCAACCTACTACTAAGGAGAAATTTCCTGACATTGAGAACAGTTAACCAGTGGAACAACCTGCCTCCAGAAGTCGTGGGTGCTCCAACACTGGAGGTTTTTAGGAAGAGACTGGACAGCCATTTTCTGAATGGTATAGGGTTTCCTGCTTGAGCAGAAGGTTGGACTAGAAGACCTCCAAGGTCCCTTCCAACTCGGAGGAGGACGAGGAGGACAGAGTCTAGCTGCGAAATTTCCTTTCTATCACTACTGGCTTTGGGCATAGGTGCCAACTCTGGGCAACCCCTTCGGTTGTCTTTATTTGTAAGTTGTGCAAAAACATCTCTGATGTTACGTTTCCAGCAGTCATTTCTGCCAGTGCAAAATTGGGGGGGGGGTTGTTTATCAGGAAAGGTGCGTAAACTCACAAAGCCACTGCAGTGGTCGCAGAAGGTGGGTTTCTTAAAGCTGACCTCTTGGAAATCGTGCAGGCACCCAAGGCCCAGCTTAGAGAAGATGGCGCAGGCCCTCATGAAATACCCCGAAAGGTCTTCTCGACTCCAGGTTCCTTTCCTGCGATAAAGAGAGAGACAGTTTGGTTTAGTGGTTGAGGTGAGAAACTGGGTGTCTGTGAGTTCTAGTCCCACCTTGGCCATGAAAGCCAGTTGGGTGACTATATAGGCCAATCACCAGGAGACAGTGAGCTCCAGTCCCGCATTAAATATGAAAGCCAACTAGGTGACTTTGAGCCAATCTAGGAGATGGCGAGTTCTAGTTCCACCTTAGGCATGAATGTTCTTTGGGCCAATCAATAGGAGAGAATGAATTCTAGTCCCGCCCCAGATATGAAAGCCAACTGGGTGACTTTGGGCCAATCACCAGGTGACGGTGAGTTCTAGTCCCGCCTTAGCTTGAAAGCTGGCTGAAGAGTTCTGAGGAGCTGAAGTCCACGCCTCTTAACGTTGCCATGTTAGAAAAACCCTAATTTAAATGGAGCACCACATAGATGCTTTTGGGTATAGCTGGTCGCTACCATCCTGAATTGTATGTTTTTTTAGGCCAAGGGTTATTTTCTATCTAGTATTCATAAGCTCCTAGAAACCACATGTGAAAGCATACTTGATGCCAACACCCACTGATTCTTATACCGCAATCTTATTCTTGCAAAGCGTCTCTCCCTATTTTAAAAACATTTTTTTTTAAAAAAAATTTTTTTTGCAAAACGCAATTGGCTATCCCAAACACAGAACGCCTTGGCGACCTCTTGCTTTCTGTCCTATCTCCACGATGCGGCATGCCCCTCTTCCTGGAGTAAGGCAGGGCTAGGTCATCCTTAACAAGCCCTGTCTTGTCCCCTGGTTCCATCACTTGTCGGGATGGGTAAACTCTGTGGCGCTTGGTTGTCTGTTCCTTAGGAGGGAAGTCTGGGGCTGGCTGTGGGAGAAAGCAATTTTATTTTATTTTATTTTTTTTGCTGGTGGAGATGTTTACTGACCCCAAGCTATGGCTGGCAGGAAGAGTCTGGGGCTGTTTATTTATTTATTTATTAGTTCGGTTTATATACCGCCCTCTTCCCAAAGGACTCAGGGCGGTTTACAGGGCAAAATTTAAAAACAATACAATATAAAATTAAAATAAACTTAAATTAAGTATAGCCCCCAAAAGTTAAAATCACAATTTAAAATCATTAAAACCCCTCAGTCCAGGCCAGATAACTCAAAGAGCCAGGTTTTCAGGTCCCGGCGAAACGAACCTCCCTTCAAAATGTTTCCTTCCTACTGTTTGCTGGGCAGCTTGGAAAGAAGAGGGCGGAGAATCAACGGGCATGCCCACCTTGGCTAAATACAGAGAGTCCTCGATTTACGGCCATTCATTTAGTGACCGTTCAAAGGTTATGATGGCACTGAAGAGAGGGACTTGCGACCAGTTGTCACAGAAGCTGTGAATGCTCCAACCCTGGAGGTTTTTAAGAAGAGACTGGACAACCATTTGTCTGAAATGGTATAGGGCAGGGGTAGGCCACCTTGGCTCTTTTATGACTCGTGGACTTCAACTCCCAGAATTCCTGAGCCAGCATGGGGGAATTATGGTCCCCTCATGACTCGTGGACTTCAACTCCCAGAATTCCTGAGCCAGCATGGCTCCCTTTCCCCTCAGCATGGCTGGCTCAGGAATTCTGGGAGTTGAAGTCCATAAAAGAGCCAAGGTTGCCTACCCGTGGTGTAGGGTTTCCCACCTGAGCAGGGGATTGGTCTAGAAGACCTCCAAGGTCCCTACCAATTCTGTTACTCTCACTGTTGCAGCATCCCCATGATCACGTGATCAAAATTCAGACACTTGGCAACTGATTGATATTTATGACGGTCGCTGCGTCCCGGGATCAAGTGATTCCCCCTTTTGCAACCTTCCGACAAGCAAAGCCAAAGGGGAACAGCCAGATTCACTTAACCACCGGGTTGCTAACTTAACACCTGCAGCGATTCCTTTAACGGCTGTGGCAAGAAAGGTCGTAAACTGGGACCAAACTCACTTAACGACTGTCTCACCTAGCGACAGAAATGGAGACGTTTGTTAAGCAAATCGCTCCAATTTTATCTCTCTTTTTTTGCCACCATTAAGCAAATCTCCGCAGTTGCGAGATGAATCTTGCGGCCGTTAAGCGAAGCTGGGCTTCCCCTCTTGATTCTGCTTGTCAGAAGCTGGCTGGGAAGGTCCGAAAATAGCTATCCCCTGACCCCAGGAGGTGGTGACCCTTGCAAACACATGGGGGTTGCCCAATGCCCAGATTTTGACCAGATGACCGTGGAGCTGCTCCATCAACCGCAAAGGCTGCGGTCACCTTGAACAAATGCTTGTGAGTCAACAACTGTCCGTACTCACAGGAGATCCGGGTGGGCCTCAGATTTCAAGGAGACACCCTAGCTTTCCACTCTACGACAACCTGGCAGTGCTTCCTTTCCGCACAACCCCCGTGCTTACCGTTCTCTTTCCAAGCCGTAGAAGGAGAAAGGGAAACTCATGGAAATGCTCTCGAAGTCTTCGTGAGAGATGCTACCCCGTTGGTCAGGATCGTAATTCTTGAACACGGACTGGGGGCGGGGGGGGGAGAGAAGAGAGAAGGCTTCAATCGCAGCCATGGAGATGGAAAAAGTCTGCAGAGTATTTATTAATAGAGGAGAACACGTACAGATCAGGGTTCACCGGTGCGGCCCCTCGGTGGTCTCTCTCATCTTGGTTTTCTTGCGGACGTTTCATTACCCCACTAGGCAACATCATCAGTGCTAGAAGGGGAGGGGAGTTTGTGAAAGGAGGAGGAGGAGGAGGACTGTTGGGTCCTCGGTGATCTTTGCGCTGGGTGGTTTCCTTGCAGGTGTTTCATTACCCAACTAGGTAACATCCTCAGTGTTACAAAGGGAGTGGCGTTCATTCTCTGCTAATATATTCGTCAGGAGCTGGCTGGGAAGTTTACAAATGGTGACCCCAGGACCCCAGGACTGTGCAACTGACATAAATACGTGCCGATTGCCAAGCACCTTAATTTTGATCAAGTGACCATGGGGACGCAGCCACGGTTGTAAATGTGAAAAATGGGGATACGTCGCTTTCCCCCCCCCAGTGCGTTTCCACTTCAGACAGGCACTAAACGAATGATTGTAAGTTAAGCGCTACCTCTAATTTTCCCTTTAGGGGCGATGGCTCAGTTTCCTAGAAATTGCATGCTTTTTATGCATGCAAAATGCACTTTTCAGCTAACGCCAATTTCCGCATAGCAGGTTAAACACGAAAAGTGATCACGAGTCTGTAAGGTGGCTGAAAGAAGCTTTCGACTCTGGGCCTGCCCTATTTCTTTTCTCACCACATCCTCTTTTTTCCCCCAGCCCAGGACCTACATGCTGTTCTCGAGTCCCTCCCCATCACCAAGATTGGGGCACAGTCCTGCATACGTAGTGTAGATTCTCAACACACACACCACACATCTCCTAGGGCTAGGCAAAGCGGTAGGTGCCTTGCAAGTAAAGTTCCTTATTTCTCCTGCCGTGATTTTCAAAAGAGTTGCAGCTCTTGAAAATACAAAGAACAGCTGAACTGTAGTATGAGAGAGAGAGAGAGAAGAAGGGTTAAATACTCCTTCTTTAGCAATGCTGAGGTTATCTGATAAAAGATAACCCCAAACATCTATGCTATTTGTAATGGCATTCCTGTAGATCTCTTGGGCTTATATGTGAGCATCTAAAACCATCATCTGCTAATTTGACACTCTTAGGTAGCGCTTCTCAAGCTGGACAGTGTAAAGGTTGTGTGGACTTCAACTCCCAGAATTCTCCAGACAGCAGGGGGGAAGGTGTTGGATGTGGACCCCTCCCTGCAAACGAATTAAGCCCAGGGATGGTGTTGCTTTTCTCCTCTCTCCGTCACTCTCTCCGTTAGCCATGCACAACCTTGTTTTCAGCAGCATGTTTTATTTGTAGAAGAGGATGTGGTTGGAGTGGCCGGATTTGAGCATCTTCCTTTAAGAGAAAAGGAGGGGGGGCTGGGTGGAAATGGGAGGGGAAAAGCGGGAACTGGACTTGGCCGCTGGGGGGGGGGGCGGAATAATTGAGGCCATAGGGCTGCAAAAGCTGAATGCCAGGCTCACCGACTTGCCACAAAGAACTCACATCATCAGTGCTAGATAGGGTTTGAGAGAGAGCTGATGTCACCTATCTAGGTCATGAAACGTCTGCAAGAAAACCATCAAGTTCAGAGGGCACCAAGGACCCCACCGTCACCCTCCTCCTCCTCCTCCTCCTCGCCAACTCCGGTCCCTTTTAGCACTGGTGATGTTCCCTAGTTGGGTCATGAAAGGTCTGCAAGAAAACCACCAAGCTCAGAGGGCACCAAGGACCCCACTGTCGTCGTCGTCCTCCTCCTCCTCCTCCTCCTCCTCCTCCTCCTCCTCCTCCTCCTCACCAACCCCCCTCCCTTCTAGCACTGATGATGTTCCCTAGTTGGGTCATGAAAGGTCTGCAAGAAAACCACCAAGCTCAGAGGGCACGAAAGACCCCCACAGTCTTTCTCCTCTTCCACCTCTTCCTTCACAAACCCCCCTCCCTTCTAGCACTGATGATGTTCCCTAGTTGGATCATGAAACATCTGCAAGAAAGCCACCCAGCTCAGAAAGCACCAAGGGCCCCACAGCTCAACCCTGAGCTCCATATGTTCTCTGTTCTCCATTGCTTTGATTGTCCTACCTCCACCATCTGCTGGACGTGCTTCTTGATGCCAAGACGGTCCGGCTTGGTGGCTACTCTGGGTGCCCACTCCACGACCACCGGGGGCTTGAATTGGGTGGACGGCTGGGAAGCGAGAAAGAGAGCAGAAAACTTTAGGAAACAGGATATCAGGGAAGACGTGGTCCTTCCTCGGGCCCTTGTCCTCCTCTTACCAGCAGTTTGCGGCAGCGAGGTTCACGAGAATACGAGAGGCTGTAGATTTCCTCCTCTGAGTAGTAGAGATCTAAGGAGAGCTGGAAGGCAAGAAGGCACTTAAGGGCAATGGAAACGAACCATGGACCCTAAAATCTCACGAGTGAGGGGGTCCTTGCTGCTCCCTGAGCCTGCTTGCTTTCTTGCAGACATTTCGTGACCCAACTAGGGAACATCATCAGTGCTAGAGGTAGTAAGGAGTGCTGTTTGCTCTCAGTTTATATTCTGGTGTCTTGTCTTTATGTTCTGGTGTCCTGTCTATGCGGGACAGGGCTGTCTTGGGGATTTTTTGGTTGGATGTTTTTACTAATGGCTCTTTGGCAGTTTCTTGATTGGGGTATTGCTTACTTGATTGTTGGTCTGAAGTTAACCTTGGAATTAATCTATGCTGATCTGGGTGCTGATTGCTGATGGAGAGGTGCTGGAGTCTTTTTTCTCTTATGGGATGGTTGATTGTCTCTTTTGCATAGTCTATAGAGGTTGTTAATGTCTAATTTCATGAGTGTTGGGCAAGAACCTTTGACATTCTGATGACCATAATGGACAAGGGGGCAGCCCCCTTGAGTGGATCAGGACCCCAAGGCCAGCTTTACCGCCGGAGTGGTTCCAGTCCATCTTTCTCCTACATCTTGTCCCCGTCTCCCATCCTGGATGAGTTGTTCGGGGTGACTTCCTCCTACAGCCTCCTGTGTGTCTGTCCACATTACAACACTACAGTCCTTGTCTTAACCCGTGATACTGCTGCCTGTGCCATCTTGACAGGCGGGCTTGAAACTCCCTTCCTTCCTAGTCCACCTGGTGAAAAATAGAGTGGGAAAGATGGGAGTTGTAGTCCAACAGCTCTGGAGGACACTGGGCTCCTGACTGAGGGTTGCAAAGATTCCCCATGGAGGCCTGTAGTCATGCTTCACCCTGCCTGGGTTGCTAAGCCACATTTGCATCACCGTGCTCCACGGTCCTGCCCACACTGGGTGCTGCTAGGCAACCAGGCATCTGGGTTAGGACACATAAGACCCGGCCATCTTTTCAACTGCCAGGCCCCTATTTCTGTGGCAAGAGATAGTGCAGCCATTGGGATGACTGAGTCAACCCACTAGGCCGGCCCTCTTTGCCTGTAGTGGGAGGCGGTTGCTAGGCAACCCTGCAGCTCTTGTAGACTCTCCTCCTGGAGGAGAGGTTTCTAAGCAACAGGTTAGAAGCCTGTAGAAGAGGTGTTTGCCTGTTGTTGGGCGCCGTATCCCAGCAAAAGGCAGTGGGTGAAGGCCTGCCACCCTCTACACTTCCCCTATTTATTATTTATACATAATACAAATTAGTAATATAATAATGTGATAGGCCACACTGTGCTGGTAGGGACTTCTGCAAAGGCCTATTTCCTGATGGAACAATTCATCAATGGAATAGTTTGCCTCCGGGAGTTTGGGGTACTCTATTGCTGGAGATTTTTAAGAAAAATATCGGACAACCATTTATTCAGGATGGTATAAGGCAGGGGGGCCCAACCTTCTGGGCACCAGGGACCAGTTCCGTGGAGAGAGGCTTTTCCATGGATCAGAGGGGGCCTGGTTTCGTGTGCTGCCTGCATCCCCTGGATAGGGCTTCGCTTGTTTGTGTGGGCCGGTTTCTGACATGCTGCGGACCGGTGCCCATCCATGGAGCAGGAGTTGGGGACCTCCTGGTATAACGTCTCCTGCCTTGGTCAGAGAGTTGGAGTAGAAGACCCCCAAAGTCCCTTCTAGCCCAATGACTCTATGAATGCTGGCGGGAAAAAGGCCACATTCTCCAGACATGGGGCCAGATGAACAGTGGTTGACTTTGACTCCAGTTGATTTCCTTTCAAGGCAGCCAACAGGACGTCCTTGAACTTGTCCACCATTGGGCCACCTGACCATCAACCCTCCTAGGTCTCCATGAGTTCTCCACGGGTCTTTCTTACGGTCAGCAGATGCACCAGGTCCTTGTTGGCTTCGAAGGGCGGCTGAGTTCGTTGCCGCAACCGGAATTCCCACACTGGCTCATAGAGGCTCTGCAGCTTGCTCAGGTTGAGACGTCCACCCTCTACACGGTCTGGGAGGGCTTCGTGCAAGGTCACCAGGTCCTTGAGGTGGACTCCCACAATGGGGATTTTGAAGTCCTTGCAATCGGCATAGGCCCGACGATACGCCCCATAGTTTCCGCTTGACGAGAGCAGTTCAGTCATTTCAGCAAGCACCTGCACGAAGGGAGAGGCAGAGTCCAGAAGAGAAAGGGTAAAATCCATTTTTAACCATTGAGCCATGCACCCCTTCTAAAGAACCCCTTTCAAAATGAATTCCTGGATTCGTGGTTTTCTTGGCTTCTGACAAAAAAAAGTCCGTGGGAGAAGCCAGATGCACTGAACACCCACGCACAATTCGCTTAACAACTTAAGACTCCCTTAAGTTTGGAAAAAAAAAGACTGTAAAATGTAAAGGGCTCGCCCAGCCTCCAGCCTCTATAAACAAAAGAACATCCAGCTCTTTAGGGACTTGGCATAAGATTTGCATCTTGTAGACCTGGGGTCTCCAACCGTGGCAACTTTAAGACCTGTGGACTTTAACTTCCAGAATTCCCCAGCCAGCATGGGAGTGGAGAGAATCGGAGAATCCGAATAGAGCTGGAAGGGATCTTGGGGGTCTTCTTGTCCAGCTCTCTGCTCAAGCAGTAAACTCTATACCAATTCAGACAAACGACTGTCCAGTCTCTTCTTAAAAACCTCTAGTGATGAAGCACCCACAACGTCTGGAGGTAAGTTGTTCCACTGGTTGATTGTCCTCACTGTCGAGAAGTTTCTCCTTAATTCCAGGTTGCTTCTCTCCTTGATTAGTTGCCATCCGTTGTTTCTCGTCTTGTTTTCTGGTGCTCTGGAAAATAAGTTGACCCCCCTGCTCTTTGTGGCAGCCCCTCAAATACTGGCACTCTGCTATCATGTCTCCCCTGGTCCTCTTTTTCTCTAGGCTAGCCAAACCCAAGTCCTGCAGCCGTTCTTCATATGTTTTATTATCTCCGTTGCTCTTCTTTGCACTTTTTCCAAAGCCTCAACATTCAACCTTGAAGTCCACCAGTCTTCAAGTTGCCAAGGTTGGAGAGCCCTGTGGTGGACAGTCGAGAGCCAGGATGCGAACGCTGTTATTCTAATTCTAATTTGGACATGGCTACCTTTAGGATACCTCACCAAGACTAAACCTCCTCTCTTTTTCTCCTCAGGAGGATTCTTTCCTTACCTTGGTAACCTCGGAAGGTAGAAGCGCATGGGTCTCCTTGAGGCGAGCGATGGTGCTGTGGCAAAGGCCCCCCACGACTGCCATGAGCGTGTTGAAGTTCTGCAGCTGCCTTAATTTCTGCAATAGGAGGAAGAAGAAGAGGACAATTCATCAGCGGAACGGCTTGCCTCCAGAAGTCGTGGGTGCTCCAAGACGGGAAGTTTTCAAGAAAACAAGTTTTCAAGTTTCCGACGTATGGGCTTTTCAGTGCTGCTAACATCAAATGTTATTGCTTGACAAAGCGATTGGACAGGACGGGCCTCTCCCAACTCTGTTCTTCTCCATTCTATAGGTCTCTTTCCCCCCACCCCCCGCTGCATGGCCCACGCTCCCACTTCTGTTTCTTTCTAGTGGGACCTTACCTGTGTCACACGGATGAACTTGGTGAAGACTTCTGCTCGCTGTTGGGGTGTGGGACGCTTGAGGATCATCACTTGCACCCACTGGGAGATGCTGTTAAACAGGGTAATTGCGCGTTCCAGGGCTGAGATTCCATGAACAGATCCACGCAGCACGTAATTCTGGAAATCCAAGTACTGCCCAACAGAAAATTAAAAGGTAAGAACTGGTCTGGCTGGATTAAACCGAGTCCTAACTTAATCCATGGTCCTGTTTTCCAGTTGAGTCATCAGGGGATGCCACTTTGAAATCACTTAAGGGACACCCGCTTTGGATGTCTCCTTCGCTGATTTTGAGCTGGACGGATAGTGGGAAGGGAGGTCCTTCCACGTTTGTGGCAATGTTCTTGTACGCGTCTAAAACCCTGTCTCTTACGGCCACTGCTTCTTGTTATTACCGCGAAGAGAATGCTCATCACATTCAGCCATAGTGGTGTAGGCTCTCCTGCTTGAGTGGGGGGTGTTGGACTAGATGACCTACAATGTCTCCCTTCCAGCTCTGTTACTATGTTAATCCAGCTTCTCTAACTGTAGGTGGGAAAATTCTACATGTGTGGCAATACATGTAGTCCTCGACGTACAGCCACAGTGGAGGCCAAAATTTCTGTTGCCTAAGCGAGAGATTAGTTAAGTGAATTTTGCCGGATTTTACAACCTGTCTTGCCAGCGTTGTTAAATATATCGCTGCAGTTGTTAAGTTAGTAATGTGGTTGTTAAGCAAATCTGGCTTTTCCCATTGACTTAGCTTGTTGGAAGCTTGTCAAAGGGGATCACGTGATTCTGGGACAACTGTCATAACTATGAGTTGGATCCCACATGTTCGAATTTTGATCACATGACCGTGGGGGAAGCTGCAACAGTCATAAATGGGGGAAAACGGTCTTCAGTCACTTTTATCCGTGCCGTTGTGACTGCGAATGGTCACTAAATGAAGTCAGTCGAGGACGACCTGTACGCTGGTTCCTTCTAGGGACACAGGATACACAGACATTTCAAGGTGGAGAGCAGTACTGGGTTCAAGTGGCAGGCCCAGAGGTTTGCGGTGAGCAAGTAGAACAGGTTCCAAAAATTGCTACCCCAGTTAAAAATTGGGGATAAGCAATTGCTTTCTTGCCTTCCAATTTTTAATTACATTTATATTTGGTTAACTTTTTTTTAAAATTCAGATCTTCAGTCATATACTGTATCCCTTTGGATCACATTCAGGTTTGATGCCAATTCTTGAAAGGGCTTCGGAAGCAGAGGACAAAGTTGTAAGGATCCACTAATGGTCTCCAGGCCATTTTCAGGCCAGTTATATAGGAAGTCCACAATGTACAACCACAATTTCTGCTGTTAAATGAGGCAGCTGTTAAGGGAGTTTTGCCTGACCTTCCCCACCCCCCCGGAGTTAAGTGAATCAATGGGGTTGTTAAGTCAGTTATGTGGTTGTTAAGCAAAGCGAATTGACTTTGCTCGCCGGAAGTCCGGCTGGGAAGATGGCAAGTGGTGATCACATGACCTCCCCCCCCAAGACCGTGATAAGTACATGCCAGTTGCCACGCACTCAAAATTTGATCACATGACCGTGTGGATGCTGCAAAAGTCATTAAGCGTAAAAACCGGTCGTAAGTCACTTTTTTCAGGGCTGTTGTAACTTCGAACGGTCACTAAACAGATAGTTTTTAAGGCAAGGACCACCCGTACAGTCTAACTGCTCACAACTGGAATTCCTCTTCTACAGCCTTCTCCGAAAGGGTGGCAGAATTTGGTACCAGCTGCGAACACAGACAGAAAAGCTCAGAAAGACGCATGCCCTATCTTATGGCTTGATCTGGAATTTCCACTAGACAGGAAATTTCCACATTTCCTGTGAGCCTCTAGATGGTTGGTACACAAGGTCCCGGCTTACTAGTAAGTTTTGGCTGGGCGCTCGGGGGGGGGGGAAGAAAATGTCGTATGTTGTATTAGATATTGGTCTGGTGCTACCAAGGATACAGTTGTCAACAATGCTTGGGGCGTTGTTTGCCAGAAATCAACCACAGACCAGGGAAAAATCAGTAGACAGGATGGCAGCAGTCAGCGTTAACACAACATTTCAATCACCCAAATTGGGCAGCCAGACACGGGGTTGATGCATAATTGCACCCTAAAGGTCAAGGAGGCAATTGCTGTTAAAATGCTTAAAGCAATATTTCTCATCCGTGACCATGGTTAGGATGGGTGGATTTCCCGCCAGAATTCCCCAGCCAGCCATGCTGAGCTTCCCATGGAAGACTGCATTGGACCCCACCACAGGGTGAAATATTTTTCCTTCACCGCAGTCATTATCCTAAAGAACCAGCCAACAATTTATGCCAGGAAGAAGGTCTTGTGGCAGATAAGATAAAGATAAAGGGCACAATGGCGCACATCAAAAATGAAATTTAGTTGCCCGCTCTCAAAGTGAGACACATACATGACACCCGCCCAAAACATACTACATACAACATATGTATAGACCCACACCCTACATATACATAACAATAAAATATTAAATACTGTCCAACTTGAATATATATAATGGAAGGAGGAAGGCTGAGAGTTCACAAGGATGTGGATTTGAAAGGACCTTGAGGCTAAAACATACGAAGAACGGTTGCAGGAACTGGGTATGGCTAGTCTAATGAAGAGAAGGGTGAGGGGTGATGTGATAGCAGTCTTCCAATATCTCAGGGGCTGCCCCAAAGAAGAGGGAGTCAAGCTATTCTCCAAAGCGCCTGAAGACAGGACAAGAAGCAACGGTTGGAAACTAATCAAGGAGAGAAGCAACCTAGAACTAAGGAGGAATTTCCTAACAGGGAGAACAATTAACCAGTGGAACAATCTGCCTCCAGACGTTGTGGGTGCTTCATCACTGGAGGCTTTTAAGAAAAGACCGTACATCCACTTGTGCAGGAGGTTGGACTAGAAAACCTCCAAGGTCCCTTTCAACTCTGTTATTCTGTCCTACCTTCTTTGTATGAAGGACCTTCATACTTACTTTAGGTCAGATGGATGTACCTGCACACACACATACACCCTTCAAATGGGAAAAACAACAAACCTCTTAGCTGGTTATGGATAACCATCACCATTGCTATTCCAAAAAAAGAGGGATCACCCTGGTTTCAGAGTAGGAACGTCTCCCTTTGGTTGAGGAAGTTCCTGTTTTGAAGCCCATGATCTAATCAAACATTTCTCAACCTCAGCAACTTTAAGTTGTACAGACGTACTGTTTCTGCTGACTGGATTCCAATAAAGGAAAAGATTTGTAGCTCAAGATGAAATGTGGGGTCCTTGACGCTGTCTCAGCTTGGTTGTTCTCTTGTGGACATTTCATGACCCAAATTAGGTGACATCAGCACTGATGATGTTACCTAGTGTGGGTAATGAAACAGCTGCAAGAAGACAACCAGGCTCAGAGAGCACCAAGGGCTGAGACACACTGATTAATATATACGGTACACAGCCATCCTCAACACAGAGACTTCCTATGTCTAGCATTGTCTTCAACCAGCCAATTTCCCCCGCCAGTCCAAGATATTTGTAAAAGATACAAGGATGAGAAAGGCTTTCATAACCATCCATCCATCCATCCTGCAAAGCTTTTGGTGCTCCTCTGCAGCTGCTTACCGAGAGACGGCAGAAGGCCTTGAATTCCAGGTAACTGAGGTGGTCGGCTAGTTCACCTGGATCCAGGTGATCAAAGAGCAGAGAGACCTTACGTTTCTTGCCACTGGCAGGGCTGCTCTGGCAACTGAGAGAACGGTTCCAGGTGTGGCTCACCCTGGAGGAAGAACAAGCGCAAGAAGGGACTCATTAGGGACCAAGTATCCAAAGATTCACAAGACCAGAGGACCTTCTCTGTGGAACTGCAGAGCGCTCTGTGTAAACAAGACCAACACAACTGCTAGGGTGTGGATGGTGTGCACCTGAGTTAACTAGAGAAATGTTAGCTTCCATGGATAGCTGTGCAAAGATGGGATGGTCTAAGGGGAAGGATGAAGAAGGCAGATGTTTTCCTGAGGAATGAGATCTGCGGCTCCTTTGAACAGCAAGCGTTGGAGAGGTGACGAGGCCAAGCGGTTGGAGATCAAGCAAGGAGAACCTGAGAAGCAGGACCTTCAAGTTCTCCTGAGGAACAGGAGAAGGCTTAGTAGCACCACGGAAGCTCAGAACGGGTTTTAAGGCAACACCCGTGGTTTTTCGTCATTCTTGGTCCATCTCCACCAAGTGACACGTTCGTTGGACTTTCCTTCTGCTTTACAGCCTCACCGTGATTGGGCAACGTCTTTGGAGAACCTGCTGAATCACTCTTCCTTGCCATTGAATCAGAAGATTTTTTTAAAGGATGGGTAATATCCTGGAGCTCCCCCCTTCCACCTCCTCCTCCCCCAAGGAATTTGCATTCAAAATAAAGTTTGCTACAGAACAGGCGCATTCAACCTTGGCAACTTTAAAACTTGTGGACTTCGACTCCCAGAATTCCCCAGCCAGCATGCCCTCTAGTAAGAAGACATCTACAAGATAAAATTGAAAAGGATCCTTTGTAAATTGCCCTGCGCCCATCTCATTCTGATAGATGAGACCCAATTCCCTCATGCCTCCATAGCGAGGTGTATCTTTATAACTCAAGATACTTGGAACGTACTTGTTTTTCTAAGAACAATCAAGGAAGGAAGGGAGGAAGGAATAGCATTTAGACATATACCACTTCAAAGTGCTTTAAAGCCGTCTCTAAGCAGTTTACGGAGTCGGCATATTTGCCCCCCAACAATCCGGGTCCTCGGAAGGATGGAAGGCTGAGTCCACCTTGAACTGGTGAGACTCGAACTGACAAACTGTTGGCAGTCAGCAGAAGTAGCCTGCCGTTCTGCATTCTAACCACTGCACCACCAAGCAGCTACTAAGGGAGAAGGCTGCGTGACTACTTTGCTCAATGACTGCGAGCGCCCTTTCTCCACCCCACCACAGAACTCCTCTCCGCCTCCATGCTGGGAGGAGAGGGGACATCAGGGCACAGCAACTTGCAACCTTCCCTACAGGCTTCTCCACTGACTTTCTGGGGGAAGCCAGCAGAGAAGATTACAAATGACCATCGCATGATTTACAGACTGCTTGGCAATCGGTTGTAAGTGCAAACAGGTTGCCAAGAGCCCACACTGCAACCACGTGACCCCAAGGGTGCAGGGCAGCAGTGGTAACTCCGAGGCTAGGTCTGAAGTAGGCTTTTCAGAAGTCCGTCATAACTTTGAATTTTTGTTAAATGACCAGTCGTAAGTTGAGGACTACCTATACGCAGCAGGTTTTTTGAAGTATCGTGGAGCTAATATTATAATTAATATGGGATGCATTCAGCTTCCCCCTTTTTCTCTACCCAAAGGCCCCCTTTTGCAAAACAAGTACATTCAATACATAAATAAATAAAATAAAACAGCAGCACACGGAGTCTCGCCGTGCCAATCCCGTCCCTTCCACAGAGCAATTCCTGTTTCTGAACTGGTTGTCGCCACTCACATGCAGGATGCATCAAGCACGTTGCAGTGTTCGGCTGGGCCTTGGTTCCTCACCACCTCCAAGATTTCTGTGATCACCTCCTCCAGGTGGGGGTCCAGGTGAAAGGCCTCCGGATAGTTCACAAGCCAGTAGCTGAAAACAAAGCAAAAGTTCAGATTGGAGCTGAGTGTCTGGAGAATTCTGGGAGTTGAAGTCCATACATCTTATTGTTTACAAGCTTGCTGACAGGGGAATTCTGGGAGTCGAACTCCATATAACTTAAAATTTACTAGTGTGTGGCTGGAGAATTCTGGGAGTTGAAGTCCATATACCTTAACGTTGACCAGCTTTTGGCTGAAGAATTCTGAGCGTTAAAGTCTACACATCTTAAAGTCTACTACCGTAGCTTGCTAACCGGGGAATTTTGGGACTTAAAAGTGTACGGGGCTGGAGAATTCTGGGAATTGAAGTCCACACATTTTAAGTTGGCAAAGTTGAGAAACCTTGGAGGAATTAAAGAGGACAATGAGAAGAGTGTTCAGACCGGACAAAGTAGCAGATCCTCAGCTGACGTGAAGGATTCTTGTCCTGAGCTGATTCCTGATATGTGATCAATAGAGTTAAGGCTTAATTAGCTCTCAGATTCTTGGGCAAAGCATTCGAGCGTCTACTTTGCTAAAATGCACTCCTCTCTTTCAACAGAGTTCTTTTACTATGTGAGACTTTCTAGCAGGACCGTACTAACTAAGAGGACATAACGGCGGAACATTTTTCCCCATGGAAATACGCCTCCTGCTACAAAGCTCACACTAATTCACTGGCATAATTGCTCCTTAGGAAGTTAATTCTCGAAGAGCCTCAGCAATTCACCCAGAAATTGTTCACTAGCAATTGTCGTTCATCGCAAGCGCTAAAACCCGAGATCCCTTTTTGTGCCGGTTTAAAAAAACAACAAAAAACCAGAATGCCGCTGAAGTATATAAATAAGGCTGGTTCTGAAGCTGTTCCAGGAGGTCCGATTGAAGATTCGGCAAAGAAATCTGTTAGGTTCATACTGTATAATGCACGAAAAGCCCCACATCCAGGTTGACATAATGTACTGTAAGAATATAGGAAAATCGTGAGGCCTGACTCAGGCAGCCTTCGAAACTGACAGCTCAGCAAACTACACCACCAACTAATCGACCCCTTTTATGCAAAATCAGCCCCTTTAGAAGCTTTGGCTCCGCCAGGATCACCAGCAAGCCATGGTTTTACCTTTAACGCAATTTTTCAATTTAAGATCTTTAAATTTAAGAGGTAATTGTTTTTATACAGCATTTTATTCAATGTCTGGAAGCTGCCTGGAGTCCCCTTTGGCGAGATGGGCAGCCAATGAATGAATGAATGATATGAATAAACAAACAAATAAATAAGCCACCATCCCATTCAAGGCTGCCCCTCGGGAAGACATTCTAAGGAGTGTCTATGGAGATTCTCAGTCATCCAAGCCGTGATTGTCCCAAAAAGGTGCTTTTTCAAAAGACAACAGGACACTCTTTGGTTTTTCCCCCTTTGAAAACATTTCGCTTCTCATCCACGAACCGCAATGTAGAACTGAAGAAGCTTCTTGGATGAGAAACGAAATGTCTTCAAGGAAAAAAAACCCCCCGAAGAAACTCCAGTTGCCTCTTGAAAAAGCACCTTTGGGACGTCTTAAGGAGAGATTCTTTGGTGTTCCTCAAAGGATATAAAGTCAAAAGGCGGCGAGCGAGCTCTGCAGACGGGACCACCCAGCTGTGAATGGTTAGTGTCATGTTGACCATGAAGTCGCTGGTGCACAGATTCCCATCCACATCTGGAAAAGAAAAACAGGCATTAAAGTGGATCTATCCATAGGCAGAAAGGGAGCTGAACAGAAATTGAAGGAAACAAGCAGACACGGCTAGATCTGCCCCATAATACAATACGCTCCTGGTTTTTAAGAGTTTGGTCTACTCTATAGGTTAAGGCACCAGGCTAGAACGCACAAGACAGTGAGTTCAAGTCCTGCCTTAGGCATGAAAGCCTGCTGGGTGTCTGTGGGCCAATCACCAGGAGACGGTGAATTCTAGTTCCGCCTTAGGCATTAAAGTCAGCTGAACCTCTTTGGGCCAATTACCAGGAGACGGTCAGTTCTAGTCTTGCCTTGGACATGAACGCCGGCTGGGTGCCTTTGGGCCAATCACCAGGAGATGGCGAGTTCTAGTCCCACCTTAGGCATGAAAGCCAGTTGAGTGACCTTGGGCGAGTTCCTCTCTCTCATCCCAACCCACCTCAGAGGGTTGTTTTGTGGGGAAAACAGGAGAAGGGAGGCGTGTTGGATATGTTCTCTCCGCCTTGAGTGATGTGTGAAAATAACAAAAGGCGGGATACTCCTGGCTGGTAAGCTGGAGTATCTGTGGCCTGATTTGCACTAGACTCAGTCCCGGTTCTTTAGCCTTATGGAACATCTTCCCCTCCAGCCAGCCAGCCACCCACCCCAATCAAAGCAGGGGTTTCCATCCCACCCTCCCGTCCACGGTACCAAAGGAGCGAAGGCATTTCTCGATCAGCTCCTCCAGCGTGCAGGAGCGATTCAGCTCTCCCAGGCTGATGCAGGCCAAAGCCTGGTTGATCTCCCGAGGGTTGGGGCAGGTCATGTGGCGTCGGCTCTTCCGCCGGTAGATCCTGCCGGCTCCTGGGAGGGTGCTGGAATCCATCCTACCAGCGGCCTCGGTCCGCGATCTCCTGCAAAAGCAACAGCCCTGCTATTTGGCCATTGTCAACAACCTGGGCTACTTCGCTGGCATCCAAGAGAAGAGAGGGGGGGCAAAATAGGACCAATCGCTTGCCGTCCATCGCCAAGTCCCTACGCAGTTAAATAATTCTGCTCAGCCTCAATAGCAGAGATAGAGCCAGGCAAAGGCGTTTTGTGTTTTTTTGCAAGTTAGCCAGTAAAATAAAAGAGGCGAGTCGATCAGCCAGGGGACACCAAAGACCATCAACGTAACAATAGAAGAGAATTTGTAAGTTCAGGATTGAACGGTGGGGTCCTTGGTCTTCTCTGAGCTTGGTGGTTTTCTTGCAGACATTTCCTGACCGATTCATTACCATCAGCTAGCACCGATGACGTTACCTAGTCTGGTAATGAAACGTCTGCAAGAGAACCACCAAGTTCAGAGAGCGCTAAGGGACTCACTCCAAGTGTAATCTTCATCTCGAAAATAGAAGGTTGAAGATGTTTTGAAATTAGCTTAGGAAGGTAACATGAAACCAAGCACCCATCACTTTAAAAAAAAACAAAAAGAAATATTCTTCTTCAAGTTGGAAAATCTTGAACTTTCTAAATGGGGCTGTGGCGGATCATGCAGCCGGTGCCTCCATCAGCTCTGGAGTGGAAGTATGCTTGCATCTTATCTTCTACACACCAAAAGCCATAGCAGCTCTACTCCGAAGACAGATGGAGTGACAAGGAGCCTTTTGGGAGATCCCAAGGGGTGGATTAATCTCCTCTAACATTTAAGACCCCTTGATCTGTCCTCTTGGTGGAGCAGTGGGCTAATGCCTCCTTAAGTAACACCAGCTGCCTGCAATTAGTGCAGGTTCGCATCCCACCAGGCTCAAGGTTGACTCAGCCTTTCAACCTTCCGAGGTAGGTAAAAGGAGGACCCAGATTGTTGGTGGCAATTAAGCTGACTTTGTAATAATGCCGCTTGGTGTGTGTGTGTGAAAGCCCTAATAAGCAGGCATATACATAGAATGAAGGCTACTGCTAAGCTTGTAAGCCGCCCTGAGTCTTCGGAGAAGGGCGGGATATAAATGGAATTAAAATAAAAAATAAAAAATAAAAAATCTTCCCCCCAAATGGTCAGGAACCTTGGGCCCTTTGATGCTGCTGGTAGCACTGTGATTAGAATGCAGCATTGCAGGCTGACTCTGCCCGCTGCCAGCAGTTTGATCCTGACTGGCTCAAAGGTTGACTCTGCCTTCCATCCTTCCGAGGTCGGTAAAAATGAGGACCCAGATGTGTGTGTGTGGGGGGGGGAGCAAAATGCTGACTCTGTAAACCGCTTAGAGAGGGCTGTAAAGCACTACGAAGCGGTATATAAGTCTCAGCGGCTGTTGCATTTGCTTTTCCTGGAGAGGCTCTGGTGATTTCCCACAACAGGCCTCTGAGCCAACTGCTTGCAGCCCTGTGCGGCGATCTTGCACAAGTTCCTCAAATGCCCATTTCAAGAGCTCCACATCCCGGCAGCCTTAAAATGCACGTGCACGCACGCACACACACACACACACACACACACACACACACACTGTGCAGCCTCAGGTTGCCTGGCTGTTTCAAAACCCCAGCTATTCGGCAAGGCAAATAGGAGGCCCTGTGGGAATTCCTGCCAAGTTCCCCCCTCTCAGCCCCATGGAAAGACTCTCTTCCGCCACCCTGCTGCCCTCCCTCCAGTTAGTTTCCCGTTCTCGGTCCTGTTGCTGCGTGCCGGCATCTTGCAGGTGTGCGCCCACCCTTCCCAAGTGCAAACATCGGCTAGCCCAGGCTTGAGACTCTGCGATCGGAGTCGTTAAGATTTCGCTCCGATAAATTTGGGGCAGTTGCTGTCAAATTCAGAGGCTCCCCACCTTTCCAGCGGTCTTGTGCACAGCAACATGCAGGTCTGAAGGTGCCCTTCAACCTTTCCCCAAATGCGACAGCTGTCATTTTCCAATTTAGAGTTGGCTCTTTTTTTCCCCCCCTCGTTAAGTTGTGCCGAGTTGAAAAGAAACTTACCTGCGGGTGTCCGGCCATTAGGGCCCCCTGAGCTGCAGGTAAGAATGAAGAACCAGCTGCCTGGCAAATAGATCGGCTGCTGTTTTTCTAGGCGGCGAGAGATTTCCCGAGTAGAAAAGTCGAAAAGCTTTTTCCAGGATAGGAAGGAAGGAAGGAAGGAAGGAAGGAAGGAAGGAAGGAAGGAAGGATCTTCCCCCCCCCCCCTTGTAAGTTTCTGGCTTAGCCTATCCTGATGCCCGTCAGCCCGGTGCCTCTCCCCAAAACTGGCGCCTTGGGAAAGCTTTACTTCATGCGACAGAAGGGTGTATGGAGGGCAACGCCTCCTCTTCCACATGAGCGCAAAAGAGGAGAAGTGAGAAGATAAAGTTGAGCTCACCTTACTCAGAATGACACGGAACTTAGGGAGAAAAAAACAAAACAAAACACCCAAGGAATTCCCCGGTGACTAAAAGGAGAAAAAAAGAAAGAAAGAAAGAACGGGCGATTTCAGTGCGTTTGGCTTACCGCTTGCTCTCCCGGCGGATCATGGTTTCTTTCTCTAGCTCACCAGGATCCTTCCCTTCAGTCGGTTGTGACCATTAGGGCGGGTTGCCTCTTCACTTGGGAGTTCTTTGCCAAGTGCCAAAAGCTTCCCGTCGGCCCCAGCAAGGCGCAGGCAAGTGAGATGGCAGAGAGGCAGCTGAGTCAAAACGAACTGGTCAGTTTTCTGCTGATGTGGAGTTAAAAGGAACTGGGTTACACATGTGGTTTGTGTGTGTGTGTGTGTGTGTGCGTGTGTGTGTCTGGAAAAAAGTAGAACTAAACCTTGGTTTTCGCTATATAGTTAATCAGAGAGATTCCTGTTCATGGAGCTTTAAACCAAAGAGGCCAAATTCAACAGGTGAACTTCCTCCGTTGCGGTGGTTTTAACTGGACAGGTAGTCCTCAACATACGACCACAACGAGCCCAGAATTTATGTTGCTCAGCGAGACATCTGTTAAGTGAGTTTCGCCCCATTTTATGACTTTTCTGGCCACGGCCGTTCAGTGAATCACTGCAGATGGTTAAGTTAGCCACCCGGTTGTTAAGTGGATCTGGCTCTCCCCTCCATCGACTTTGCTTGTCAGAAGGTCACAGAAGGGGATCAGACGACCCACCGGGTCATTGCAACCGTCATAGATGTGAATCAGTTGAGAAGCATCTAAATTTTGATCACGTGACCATGGGAATGCTGCAAGGGTCGCGTGAAGAGTGGCCTTAAGTCACTTTTTCCAGTGCCGTTGTAACTTTGAATGGTCACTAAATGAACCATTGTATGTCAAGCACTGCCTGTGTTTGAATGTTGAACATGCATGAAAAGGATCAGGGCTTCCATTGTGTAGAGCTGGCCCCCATCTTGACGTGTTTTTTTTTTAAATCCCTTCTACCCCAAAAATTGCCCCTGGTGTTTTGCCTGGCTGGGAATTAACAGAAAGGAATCTCTCTCTCTCTCTCTCTCTCTCTCTCTCTCTCTCTCTCTCTCTCTCTCTCTCTCTCTCTCTCTCTCTCTCTCTCTCTCTCTCTCTCTCTCTCTCCCTCTCCCTCTCCCTCTCCCTCTCCCTCTCTCTCTCTCTCTCTCTTCCCTCTCCCTCTCTCTCTCTCTCTCCCTCTCCCTCTCTCTCTCTCTCTCCCTCTCCCTCTCCCTCCCTCTCTCTCTCTCTCTCTCTCTCTCTCCCTCTCCCTCTCTCTCTCTCTCTCTCTCTCTCTCTCTCTCTCTCTCTCTCTCTCTCCCTCTCCCTCTCCCTCTCTCTCTCTCTCTCTCTCCCTCTCTCTCTCTCTCTCTCTCTCTCTCTCTCTCTCTCTCCCTCTCCCTCTCCCTCTCCCTCTCCCTCTCCCTCTCTCTCTCTCTCTCTCTCTCTCTCTCTTCCCTCTTGTTCTTTCTCACTCCCTTTTTTTTCTCTTGCCTTTCTCTTTCTCGTTTCTCTTTCTTTCCCTTTCTTTCTCTTTCCCTCTTGTTCTTTCTCTTTCTCACTCCCTTTCTCTTTCTCTTTCTCTTTGTTTCTTTCTCTTTCGTTCGTTCTCTTTTTCTCTTGCTTTCTTTTTCTCTTTTTCCTTCTCTTTCTCTTTCTTTCCCTTTTTCTTTCTGCCCTGATTTCTGTTTCTCTTTGTTTCTTTCTTTCTCCTCCGTTTTCTTTTTCTCTTTCTCTCTCTCTCTCTCTCTCTATTTCTTTCCCTCTTTCTCTCTCTCTCGCTCCTTCCTTTATTCTTTCCCTCTCTGCTGCACAACTGCAGAATTTTGAGGGCCCTAGTCCGACCCTGAACCCACCCATTGCGCTTAACTAATGACAAAGTTTTCAAATCAGCCCTCGTTGACCAAACACCTCTTATCGTTTACCCCAAACACACTGAGCAGGAAGCCACAGTGGTTGGCTTCACAAACACACTCGACCAAACCCAGCGGACCACATTATAAGAACAAGGGAGCCAACCCCAGAAAAAGTGGGAAGGAGCATCTTTCCATCGGCCTGTGTGCTTTCCCTCACCTATTTGACCTGCATACCTGAACAGGTGAGAATGTTTCTCTCTGAAGCAAGGAGGAGCTTCAGCAGCTGATGGTTGCCTGAACCAGAAGGTGTAAAAGCCACAGGAGTAGACCACAGAAAGGAGAAAGAGAAGCTGATCCTACTTTTCTTTGCAACCTAGTGAATGCTATCAGATTTAAGAACAATTAACCAAAAGAAAGTCCCTCCGTCCGAATACACATTTATTCAGGGAAATGTCACTTTGCAACGGATCCTACACTGAAGATGATTACACACACACACACAGTCAAGAAACGGAATTCAGATAGTCTAATTTTTTTTCTCTCAATGTAATTTTATCACTGGATAACTACCAAGGGAATCCCCTCTGCCGGTTTTATCTTCCTTTCGCAAATGCTGTGTTTCCGTTCTTTTCCAGGAGAGATGCCCCTTTAAATATTTTCTTTCCCCTCCGCAGGGGATTTATAAATGGGATATTGCTTCCTCTTCTTCTTCTTTTTTTTCTTCTTCTTTCCGAAGCCTGTTGGTTTTGTACCTTCCCCGTTGCGGTGACACTTGTAGGTGGGGGAAGGCTGAGCTTTCTGCCTTAGAAGAGAGCTTATTTCAAAGGAAAGGAAGGCCAAATCTGGTGGGCGTTGTGGAAATGTATAGATAGCCCTAAAGTTGAAACTATCCAGGCTTTTTTTTTATTGTTTGGGTTTTTTGGTTTTTTTGTTTGTTTGTTTTAAGATTCTCATTCGAAGACGTTCTGAGGTCTTTCTGAGTGGGAAAACGGATCAACCTCTCGAGAAGGTGGAAAACCCAGAAGTTTAATATTGGGCTCCAAAAATTGAAAATGTGGTTCCGTTGGTCTTACTTGAACGCGGCTGGCTTTGGAAAAGAGGCAACGTTTAAACCCCAGTTCTAGGCCCTGGGGGTTTGAGTCGACTAATTGGGCTGGCTTGTGCTTCCTTCAACCTTTTATCTCCAAAGCTTCCTCTCTAAAATATCTCTCCTGTTTCTCAGCCAGAAAAAGGAAGGCTTAGCCATGCAGGCTACCTTGTGCAAAACGTAGCCTCCCGCCTAGCAAGAAGCATGTCAGGCCCAGAGAACAAGCCAAGTGAATTGTCTCAAGCCATCATCTCCTATCTTGCCAGTAGTGGCATTTATGTCTGTCCTCCCAGGACCGGCCACAGGCAGGTGAGTAAGGCAGGGGAGGGCCTGATCTGAAGACTTAAAAAGGGCTCCCTAAAAATGGCTCTAAAAGTAAAATTTCCTTGGGAGTCCATCTTGAGTCTGCTGGCTTAACAGGATAACAGAGTTGGAAAGGGACCTTGGAGGTCTTCTAGCCCAACCCCCTGCTCAGGCAGGAAACCCTAGTTATAGCATTCCAGACAAATGGTTGTCCAATGGCTTCTTGAAAGCCTCCAGTGTTGGAGCCACCCACGACTTCTGGAGGCAAGTGGTTCCACCGGTTAATTGTTCTCACTGTCGGGAAATTCCTCCTTAGTTCTAAAGGTTGCTTTTCTCCTTGGTGAGATTTCATCCATTGTTCTTGTCCTGCCTTCAGAGGTTTTGGAAAATAGGGTGACCCCCTTTTCTTTGGGGCAGCCCCTTAGATATTGGAAGACTGCTGTCATGGACATCTCTGCGTAGGTTTTCTGGATGAGATACAAGCAGTTAGCAGGTCGCAAAAAGAGATCACATGAGCCCGGAACGCTGCAGCTGTCATAAATATGAGTCATTTGCTAAATGTCTGAATTTTGATCACGTGACTATGAGGATCACGTCATAAGTCACTTTTTTCGGTCCAATTTGTAACTTCGGTTACTAAATGAACTGGTGTCAGTTGAGGATTACCTGTGTCTCCCACATTTTCCCATTTGCTAGGCCCGTGGTGGCGAACCTATGGCACGCGTGCTACAGGTGGCACGCAGAGCCCTCTTTGTGGGCACGCGTGCCGTCGCCCCAGTTCTAGGCCTTCAGCTGGATTTTATGAAACCTTTTCGTTTCAGGCCTCGTGCAAAAAAAAAGGTTCAATCAATCAATCACTTTCAACTTCTCATGGGGAAAAAAAAAGATCTCGCAAAGTTGGAATTGATTGATTGAACTTTTTAGTCCAACCCAGTCTGCCCTTACCACCTCGGCCATGCCCACCCAATGGGCCACGGCCACCCAATTGTTCACACCCAGCACCTGACGATTAATAATAATAATAATAATAATAATAATAATAATAATAATAATAATAATAATAATAATAATAATAATAATAATAATAATAATAATTTTATTTTTATACCGCCCTTCTCCTGAAGGACTCAGGGCGGTGAACAGGGCAATACATGTTAAAAACAAGAATACAAAAATTAAAAGAGATTAAACAAGATGCCCAAGAACTATAACAATAAGTTAAAATACATAAAAAGCAATAAAACCCAAACCCATCACCCATCAGGCCAGGCCGGCTTGTTCAAACAGGTAGGTCTTTAGATCGCGCCGGAAGGAGCGAAGGTCGGGCGCCATCCAGAGCTCAACCGGAACACGGTTCCATAAATCCGGCGCGCCCACAGAGAACGCCTTCCCCCTGGGGGCCACCAGACGACATTCTATGACCGGTGGCACCTTGAGGAGGCCCTCTCTGTGGGAGCGTACTGGGCGGAGGGAAGTTGATGCCAGCAGCAGGTGATCCCCGAGGTACTCCGGACCCATGCCATGTAGGGCCTTGAAAACCATTACCAAAACCTTGAATCTCACTCGGAAGACAACTGGCAGCCAATGCAGCTCGCAGAGCAAGGGTGTAACATGGGAGTATCAGGGAAACTCCCAACACAACTCTCGCGGCTGCATTCTGTACCAGTTGGAGCCTCCGAGTGGTCCTCAAGGGCAGCCCCATGTAGAGAGTGGTTTTTGGGTTGCAGTTTGGGCACTCTGTCTCTAAAAGGTTTGCTATCACTGTGCTAGGCTATGAACTTCAGTGGATTAAAAAAAATCGCACAGACTAAAGGAAATAAATATTTAGTTCTCAAGGGAATGGTTTGCCTGTTCAATTGCTCTTTGCTTTGTTACAGAAGGCTCCAGGTGGGCGTTTTCCAGCCTTGGGGCTGTTTGGCATCCCGCTGCACTTGTTGCATCCTTCACAACAGGTCGAAGGTGTGCCGGAGTGAGTAATTTTGGATGCCCTTCTCTACACATCCTGGATAATCCCCCCAAAATTTCTTCCCCTCAATTAATTGGGGGAAGAGAACTGTTGGGATCTGTGAACTATAATTCAGGAGCCGTTATGCTACTTCTCTGTGCACTGAGGAAATAAGGAGCATTGCTACCAATAAAAGATAATATTTGTAGCTCAGGGGAAGAGTCCTTGGTACTCTCTGAGCTTGGTGGTTTTCTTGCAGACATTTTGTGACCCAACTAGGGAATGTCATCAGTGCTATGTTTACAGAGTTTACAGAGAGCAAACCACACCTTCTACCAGTGATCATGTTACCTAGTTAGGTTATGAAATGTCTGCAAGGAAACAACCAAACTCGGAGAGCACCAAGGACCCCACAGTCGTCGTCGTCCTCCTCCTCCTCCTCCTCCCCTCAAACCCCACATCCTTCTAGCACTGATGATGTTACCTAGTCGGGTTTTGAAGCATCTGCAAGAAGACAACCAAGCTCAAAGGGCACTAAGGACCCCCCCCCCACAAGGAGCATTACTGTCTCCTATGAATTCTTCATAGCTGGCTCAGCAATTCTGGGAGTTGAAGTCCACAAGTCATAAAAGAGCCAAGGTTGCCTACCCCTGGCATAGGGTGAAATCACACCACACCTTCCCTTGTCGTACACCAGCCCAACGGAGACTGATCCAATAACTGCGTCTTTGTGTTTCCCATCCCAGGTTTCTAGTGGAGGCCTGTGAGCTCCTGCGGCCCCATCTTCACACCGAAGGCCTTTTCCGCAAGTGCGGCTCGATGACTCGGATCAAAGCTTTGAAGGTAAACTCTAGAGCTGCGGCAAGAGCACAGGTCCCCCCACCTGAGGCTTCCGCTTCCCCAAAATAGTTTTCCTTCCTTCCTTTGCCGAAGCGTAAAACCTTGGCATCTTTCCCCGTTGCCCAGCTTCTCTTTCATGCCCATAAGGATCTGCATTTCATCTGTTATTTCGAGGGAGTAAATCGAGAGGATTTATTTACTTACAGGAAGTCCTCGACTTTCAACACTACATTTAATGACCATTCAAGGTTACAACAGCACCGAAAAAAGGGACTTGTGACTCTTTTTTCACACTTACGATCGTCGCAGCATCTCCGTGATCACGTGATCAAAATTCAGACGCCTGGCAACTGGCTCGTATTTATGACGGTCCCGGGATCACGCAATGCCCTTTTGCAACCTGCTGACAAGCAAAGCCAATGGGGAAGAAGTCAGAGTCCCTTAACAACCCGTGTTACTAACTTATCAACTGCAGTGATTCACTTAAGAACTGTGGCAAGAAAGGTCATAAAATGGGGCCAAACTCACTTAACAAATGTCTCGTTTAGCGACAGACATTTGGGGCCCAGTTGTGGCTGTTAACTCCAGGATTGCCTGTATTGCAGTTGTTGGAATCTTCGAAACATTTTAAAACAATAAAAAGAGTAGAAACCGCTAAAACGTTTAAAAAAACATTAAAACAGCTAATTTGTCAGTTTACAGCCCTTGGTTGTCATGTGTCAACACTGCTGACATCAGATGTTTTGCTTTGACAACAGATGAAGATGCAACCGCTCTCTTCTGATCTTTTACTCTTAGTGTTAGAGTTAGATGATGCTGGGGTGGCGGGGAGGAATGTGCGTGAGGGTTTAGCTAGACATAACAATACTGCACCTAGTGTGAGAACCAAGGTTATTGAAATAAGAGATGATAAGAATTGGCGAGCTGGAGAACTGGAGGGGAAGCCTGCATTTCAAACTAACTGGAGAATGTGATTTATGACTGTTAATTGGAGGAGGGAATTGTGCTTTGATGCTGCGTGCTCAGGGGAGGCGAACATGTCGGCACCGTGACATCACGTTTGCAGCCATGACTTTCATGCCTGTTTTACAGAGAGGAAAACCGAGCCATGCATGGCTCTGGGAGAAAAAGAGGCAGGAATCTTTACTAGGAGACAGGAAACTGCAACCGTCCTGTGTACATGCCAAGCATCTGAAGTCTGACTACGCGATCCTGGGGATGCCACAACGGTCGTTAGTGTGAAAAACTTTTTTTTAGTACAGTTCTAAACTGAACAGTCGCTAAATGAATAGTAGTAAATCAAGGACTAGTGGTTATTGTTAGTTTGAGAACGGGTGTTGGAGCTTGTCTTTGGTAAAGGGTCCTGGAAAGGAAGGGGGATGAAAAAAATGAAAGAAGGAAAGAATGTTCAGTCGGCTGCTTGCGTCCGTTCTTGGAAATCTTCTGCCCCCAAGTGTGAGAAACGAGAAATGTAAAAAGCCTGGAGGATATTAATGCTTTCGATAAGAAAGATACAGGTTTAAAATCTGGGACTATTCGGACTGTTCTTGGGGTCATTGAGAGCTTTTATCTTTCTCCTCTGCTTTCTCCTTTCCCCCTTCCCCTTTCCCCCTTTCCTTTCCTTTTCTCTTTCCTCCTTCTCCTTTCCTTTCTTACCCCTTTCCTTTCCTTTCCTTCTTTTTCCTTTTCTTTCTCTTCCCTTCCCTTCCCTCCCCTCCCCTCCCCTCCCCTCCCCTTCCCTCCCTTTCCTTTCCTTTCCTTTCCTTTCCTTTCCTTTCCTTTCCTTTCCTTTCCTTTCCTTTCCTTTCCTTTCCTTTCCTTTCCTTTCCTTTCCTTTCCTTTCCTTTCCTTTCCTTTCCTTTCCTTTCCTTTCCTCCTTTCCTTTCCTTTCCTTTCCTTTCCTTTCCTTTCCTTTCCTTTCCTTTCCTTTCCTTTCCTTTCCTTTCCTTTCCTTTCCTTTCCTTTCCTTTCCTTTCCTTTCCACTATTGGAAACAGGATGCTACTGATGGACAGTTTCCCCCAGCCCTTGTGCCTTTGAAATGTCTCTGATTCTGGACCAGGAATTTTTGACTTTGTAGTCCTGCTCATCTGGAAGGTACCAGTTTCAGGAAAAGCAAATCTCGGTGAACGGGGGACCTCATCCTGTCCAACGCTTCTGATCTTCTCTTTTAACCATGACTTAAGCTGCCCGATGCTCCCCTTTCAGCCCGGGAAAGATTGCCTGGGCCTTCAGGTGCCATAGCACAGAAGTGAGAGCTGCAGGGGTAGGAGGCAGGACCTTGAGCCCCGTAGATTTTGTAAGGTCTTCACTTAAAGAGCCGGAAAAGGCGGGCAAGGTGGGATTTCTGCAACCTGGATGGGATCGCTGACGTTTCTGCCTTCCAGGCCCGGCTGGAAGCGGGGGAGCGGTGCCTGCACATGGCGCTCCCGTGCGATGTGGCCGCTCTGGTGAAGCAGTTTTTGAGGAGCCTGCCTGAACCCCTGATCTCCGCCGAGCTGCAAGGACCCCTCTGCCAGGTGCAGCAACAAAGCCGAGAAGATCACGACCGGGACTCGCTGACTCTGCTCCTCACCTGTCTGCTTCCCCCGAGCAACTCCAGCGTCCTCCGCTATTTTCTGAGCTTCTTGCAGGAAGTTGTGGCCAGGTGAGCCCCCCCCTCCAAATATATCTCTCTATTGATTGGCTGATTAATAATTCTTTCTTCTCCTATTTTCCCCACAACAACAACAACCCTGTGAGGTGGACTGGGCTGAGAGAAAGAGCCACCTAGCTGGCTCCCCTGCCTAAGGTGAGACTAGAATTCACCGTCTCCTAGCGATTGGCCAAAAGTCACCCAGTTGGTTTTCATGACTAAGAGGAGGCTAGAACTCACCGTCTCCTGGCGATTGGCCCAAAGTCACCCAGCAGGCTTTCATGCCTAAGGCAGGACTAGAACTCACCGTCTCCTGGTGATTGGCCCAGAGTCACCCAGCAGGCTTTCATGCCTAAGGTGGGACTAGAACTCACCGTCTCCTGGCGATTGGCCCAAAGTCACCCAGCAGGCTTTCATGCCTAAGGCAGGACTAGATGTCTCCTAGTTTCTAGCCTGGTTCTGTCTGCCCCACTTTTGCCTAATTCTGTGGAGCCCCATAGTCACTGCAGCCCCCTCCAACTGCTCTGCACACCCGTTGGGAATCCTAATTCCCTCCCCCCACCCCAAGTAACCTCTGAGGATTCTGCCACTCTTGCTTCTTCTTGTCTTCATGCCTGTTTTTGCCTACTTTGATGGCTGGAAACCTAAATTCCTGGCTCTTATTTTGTTTTGTTCCTTTGTGACTCAGGGATCTTTGTATTCTGCATACCTCATACTGCTGTGTGTGTGTGTGTGTGTGTTTTGCGGAGTTGGGCTGTTCTAGAAGGATTGTGCGCTTGGCATATTTCTGTGAAAAGCCGGAACGGGCACAGAGGAACCCCAAAATGTGACTCCCCGAAAGCTCTGCTCCTGTCCTGCATAGAGCTGTCTGTATGGCGTGGACGCCCCCCCTCCCCAAAAGTGAGAATGGCGGCAGCCACGAGGCTGCACTCAAAGCTCTGGCTGGTTGTGATGGGCGTTTGCACGCCTGCCGACACCCCTGCTCCTATGACGGATGTCTGTTTGCAAGAATGAATGAATCTTCCTGTGCTGCAAGGACACAGGGTCCTTAATCCCCCTCTTCTGCCGCGTGATCCGAAAGGATGGCAGAGCCCTTTTCTCCAAAGAGCACGCAAAGGAGCTGCGTGCGGAGAAGTTTCTGAATGAGTCACCGCCAGCTGAACATTGTAATGACGATGTTGATCATGAAGCTCATATTCATTCTGTAAAAAAAGGCTCATGGGGGGGAAGAGGAGGAGGAGGAGGAGGAGGACATCGCGCGGCACGTAAAGCATGCGCCCCGCTAACAGCCCTGAGGACTAGCAACTTGTTTTCACCTAAACAAACCCAAACCATGATTTTTTTCAGAGAAGGGCAGGCGAGGGACTAGCCCGGATCTCCTCACCTCTCCTTCTCCTTGCGTTATTGTTGGATTATCTCTTGCTCATTTTTGTGTGTGTGTGTGTGTCTTTTTTTTTTGTGGCTTCGTTTCAGGTGTGCTCAGAACAAGATGGACCTGGCCAACTTGGCCATCATCTTTGTGCCCAACCTCTTCTCGGCCGAGACGTCCAGCCAGCTGGGCATCAGCAAGGCTGAGGAGCGCCTGCGGAATCAAGTGGCAGTCACTCAGCTGTTGATCAGCCGTGCCTCGGAGATTGGTGGGTCATGGGCACATGGGGGGGGCATATTTCTACTTGGCACCCTCTGGAAAATTGGGGGGGGGAATGTGGCAGGTGAGTGAATGCTGACCTAGAAAGCAGGAGATGGTGAGTTCTAGTCCCGCCTTAGCCATGAAAGCCTTCTTGGGTGACTTTGGGCCAATCACCAGGAGACGGTGAGTTCTAGTCCCGCCTTAGGCATGAAAGCCAACTGGGTGACTCTGGGCCAGCCCCTCCCTCTCGGTCCAACCTGGTTTTTACAGGGTTGTGTTGTGATAAAAAGAGGAGGAGGAAGGAGGAGGGAGTACACCCACCGCCTTGACTAATTTTTAACTCAGTAACCAATAACAAACAAATGCCTGTTCCAATGCCTTGATGGTGTGAAAGTGCTGCCCCCTGTTGTGTTCAGGTGGAACAACAGCAGACCCTCTGTCAGCATCCAGACTGGGTTTCCTTGATACTTGCCTGGCTGATAGGACGGACGGACGGACGGACTGACACACACACACACACACACACACACACACACAGACACACACACACAGACACACGATTCTTCCTGGAAGGCTATCCCAGCTTCTACAGCCCTGTTCCTTGCCTGCCCTCCCTTTCATAAAGACCCACTGCTAAACAAGGGGGTCACCATCCGGCATGACTATGCCTTTTTGGTTTGTCGCAGCCCCTGCCCCATGGACCCCTCTTGCTCTTGCGATCTGGCAGCCTCCCCACCACCACCACTCTTGTAACCTTCCGGAAAGCCCTTAAGACCTGGCTTTTCTCCCCAAATGCCGGCGTAGGGGGAGATTAAACAGTGCCGCCAGTTGGGACTCCGAAAGCCTCCACCTCTGTAGCAATGCCTGCCCTCTGGAATGAGGCTCACCCCCAAAATTCCACTGGCTTCTCCTACCCTACTAACCTTTGGGAGGGCTGCAAAAACCTGGCTTTCCCAAAGCCTTTGGGGAGAAGACAACGGCTTGCCCCCTTCTTCTTTTCTCTGACCCCCCCCCCCCGCCTTTTTTTTTGAATTTTTTCTTCACCACCGTTGTTCTTTTGTCTAGTGCGGGTTTTGTGTTTCTTTGCGCCCTTCCTTTGTTCTGCTTTAACAAATGTGATCAGCCCAGAGGAGCTAAGAGAGAGCTAGCGTGTAAATTTAATATTTAAACTTGATGTTGTGGTCATCGCGGGAAGCGTAGGTTGCGGGCTGCCTCAGAAAGTTCAGCTGCGTGCCCGGTCTTTCTGCTTGTGGCTTTGCTGTTGTTATTTTATCGATCGCATATATATTGTGTTATATCCCTTGGGTTGGGTGCCACCCAGAGTTTGGTTTAAGATGGGCGACTATATAAATGTGTTTTAATTCATTGCTTGCTGTGAGGGGTGGTGGTGGTGGGGAACTCTGGAACAGCAGCAACAAACAAACCTGGCCTGGTGATGCTCTCCTGTTTCACCAAGGAGGGTCCGTTTGCAGGCACAATTCTCGGTTCTACTGAGTGGCTCAGTCCAGCTAAAGTGACGGTGAGGCTGAAGGTGGGCCCTTTGCGCCGCAAGGAAGGGACCTGAGCCATTTTGTGTGCATGAGTCACAGGAGAGGCTGTTCAAATAAAGGAGTGCCTGTTTACTGGGAGGTGGGGAATAGAGCAATCTTAACTTGTTATCCCAGGAACAGGCCGTTCTCTGCTGCCAAAAATTTACGGGAAAGGAAATTGCTGGATGATAAATTCCTTCCTTCTCTGAAGTGTGTGTGGGAAGCAGCAGACAGATGTGCATACCTTACATTTTGCAGCAGCTTGCAGAGACTTGCACGCACACCGTCTTCTTTTCTTTCCGTGACATGCACAACACAAGTCATTGCAGAATGGAATGGAATAGAGAATAGAATAGAATAGAATAGAATAGAATAGAATAGAATAGAATAGAATAGAATAGAATAGAATAGAATAGAATAGAATAGAATAAAATAGAATAGAATAGAATAGAATAGAATAGAATAATAGAATAGAATAGAATAGAATAGAATAGAATAGAATAGAATAGAATAGAATAGAATAATGTGATGGAATGGAGTGGAGTGGAGTGGAGTGGAATGGAATAGAATAGAATAGAATGGAATAGAATAGAAAATAAAATAGAATAGAAAATAGACTAGACTAGACTAGAATAGAAGAGTTGGAAGGGACCTTGGAGGTCATCTAGTCTAACCCCCTGCTCAGGCAGGAAATCCTATCCCATTTCACCATATGGTTGTCCAGTCTCTTCTTTAAAAAGGTGACCACTTTACCCCAGGAGACGGCAACGTGTCATAAATACACGCCCAAATTTTGATCACACGACTGTGGGGATGTTGTGACAGTTGTAAGCACGAGAACCAGTCACAAGTCACCCTTTTCAGCGCTGTAGAACTATCAAATGGCCACTAAACTACTCGTCGTTGAGGACCACTTGTAATAGAGCTATATGATTTTTGTTACTTGTTTTTCCCACTTTCGGTTTGTTCTGTTATTCCGTTTCCCCTCTTCTTTTTACGATGCTCGTCTTTTCATGTTGGACTTTGAGCCTCAATAAAGATTAAAGATTCATATGGAGTGAGTGGGGTTGTTTTTTTCCTCCACCCCCCTTCCTTCTCTCCCCCCCCCCTTCTTGGCTTTAGGCACGATTCCTGAGCCTCTCCGGGGGAAAATCCACGCTGCCGTTTCAGACCTGGAAAGCCAACGGCAGTTTCGGCGAGGGCAGGGAGTGGCTGCCGAGAGCCGCACCGCGGGGAGAAGGAGACAGCGGCGCAGCGTAAGCTGTGAGTGTGCCGTGGAAAACCCAGATCCGCTTTTCAGAATGTGAGATGTCAGGAATAGAGAGGCCTGTTTGGGTCAGGTCTGAGGCTGACCTAGGCCAAAATTTGCACCTCCGATGGTCATTCAGCGAGACCCGGGAAGTTTGGTGCGCAGAGATGGGAGAAAAGAAGACTACGGAACATAGAATAATCAGAGTGGAAGGGACCTTGGAGGTCTTCTAGTCCAACCCCTTGCCCCTGGCAGGAGACCCTATATACCAGGGGTCTTCAAACTTGGCCCTTTTATGACTTGTGGACTTCAAGTCCCAGAATTCCTCAGCCAGCTTTGCTGGCTGAGGAATTCTGGGAGTTGAAGTCCACAAGTCATGAAAGGGCTAAGTTTGAAGACCCCTGGTATATACCATACTGCCCACAATATTGGGGCTTAGCCTTTGTGACTGAAGTCCTTTTGGAGTAGTATGGCGTAGAAATATGTACCAATAATGATTATTATCAGTGCTTTTTTTATAAAAGAAAAAGGTGCCGGAACTCACACCTGTCATACAACCCGCCTTGCCTGCCCTACAAGGTTCCATCCAAAAAAGGTGCCGGAACTCCGTTCTGAGCGTTCTATGAGGAAAAAAAAAGCCCTGATTATTATTATAGGTAGTTCTCAACTTACAGCCATAATTTGGAGCGGAAATTCGGTCGCTAAGTGAGGCAGGCCAAGTGTTTACCTGCAGTTTTCAGTATTACAGATCGAATGAAAAATATCCAGTGCTTTTCCAGTCTACAATAAACAAGCTAGCCACTACTACAGAAGAGATGAAACGGTTACCAAGCATGCATTAGGAAATCGGCTGTTTGTTTTTAGCCACTAATGTAATCGGGCCAGAAAAACAAAACAACAAAAAAAAAAAAACACGACAAATGCAATTTGGGAAACTGCCGAAATGCTGGAATTCTTTTGATAAGAGTTGGTAGTAGGGGAACTACCTCTGACCGCCGTGGTTCCTTCCCAGAAAACATTTTCAAATTTTCTCCTGCAATTCTCTTCCATGCACATCACATTATTTGCTGAATTACGGCTTTTCCTTTCGAAAACCCTTTAGAAGAAAAGGGTCTTTGAAGGAGAGAAGGTGGACGGGGTAAGGTTTTTTTAGGACTGTAAATGCCTGTCTCTCTCTCTCTCTCTTTTTTTTTTTTTTTGGCCTTGCAGATATGGTCACTGAGGCCCTGAGCAAATTCAGGACCAGTCGAACTCTTTGCGTTACTCCTGACCTGGGAATGAAACAGGGTGAGGATGAATTGCCTTTGAATTGGATTTTTCCCCCCAGTTAGTTCCAGGGTTTAAACGTGTTTGATACCTGATTTCCCCAAAATTAAGACCCAACCAGAAAATTAAGCCCTAGCATGATTTTTCAGAACACTCGTAATATAAGCCCCCACCCCCAAATTAAGCCCCAGTTAAGATCGTCAGCCAGGCGGAGGCATTTAGTACCGTATTTCCCTGAAAATAACCGGGAAAATAAGTCCTAATGCGTCTTTAATATAAGACCCAGTCTTATTTCCAGGGAAACACAGTAGCAATGGAGGGTTGGTGAGAACATGTAACCTGCTGTGTGGCAGATCTCTCGGCCCTCATTTCAGCCCATCAGTGTTGCTGAAGTGGCTGAGAGGCCCGGTTTGAGGCTGCTTTGAACCTGTTCCCACAGAGTCTCAAGGTAGCCCAGTCCTAAAAATATCCTTCGGCTCCAAGCGGAAAGCATCCGAAGAGGTGGCGGCAGTTACCGAGCTTTCTATCAAAAAGAGGTGAGATCTTAACTCCCACCACTGGTGGAACAGTCAGGGTGGGATTGCTAAGAAACCCGGCTTGGAGGTGGTGGAAGTTTGGCCAGAGTTGCTTTGCAGAGTGGGATGGCTGGCATATAAATTTAACCTATAAATGAATATGCTCTGGAGATCAGTTGCCAGACAAGAGAAGTCCTCAGTTTTCAATGATTCTCACTGTTGGGTTCAAAGCGATCCGAGGCGCTTGCATTTGGGAGAAAGGTATCACCAAAATTGGCACAGGGCACCTTATCTAAGGAGCTGTGGCAGCACAGTGGTTAGAAGGCAGTATTGCTAGCTGACTCTGCCCACTGCCAAGAGTTCGATCTTCACCGGCTCAAGGTTGACTCAGCCTTCCATCCTTCCGAGGTCGGACAAATGAGGACCCAGATTGTTGAGGGCAATGTGTTGACTTTGTAAACTGCTTAGAGAGGGCTGTAAAGCACTGTGTAGCGGTATATAAGTGTAAGTGCCCTTCCTTCCTTCCTTCCTTCCTTCCTTCCTTCCTTCCTTCCTTCCTTCCTTCCTTCCTTGGCTCAGCTTGGTTCATGTTTTCACGAAGGATCCTGTTCCCTCAGGTCTGACCTTCTCAGCTTTGGACAAGTCAAGCAATCTTGTCCACAAGTCCCAGCTTTTCTCATCACCCTGCAAATCCAAGCGGACAATTCTCCCCTGCTTTTTCTTCCTAGCCAACCCGGGTTGCATTTTTTGCGGAACCTCGGAGCTGGGGAAGAAAAGTCTGATCTCTACTCATGGTTGAGTCATTCTGCTTTTAAAAGATCTTCTTTTAAATACACACACACACACACACCCCACCGGGAAACCAGACCAAACGGTAAGATTTGTCCGTCGTTTTGCCTGCAGGAGGTCAGACTTGGGAATAACCGGTTCAGACCTCTTGGATGGAAATGGTGGGCCTTCGTTTGATCAACCAGCTGACTTGACTTCGGTGCAAGGTAATTTCCTTGACCTCCCCTCCCCCCCATAGAAGGACGCCTTTTGCCCCAGCATTTATTATCTGCTATAATACAGTAACTTAAATCAGTCTTACTCCCAGTCCGGGAATGATGGGCATTGTAGCCAGACATATCCCTATCCCGCAATTATTATTATTTATTTAGCGCACGATGATAAGGTGACAGAAGGGAAGAAAACACACACACACACAATCCACCTGATTACAGTATACAGAAAACTTCTATGGGGATACGGCAGTGGCCTCGTAACTGGATGCCCAGTTCAACTGTCTAGGCCACGGGTAGGCAACCTCGGCTCTTTTATGACTCATGTACTTCAACTACCAGAATTCCTGAGCCAGCTATGCTATGCTGGCTCAGGAATTCTGGGAGTTGAAGTCCATGAGTCATAAAAGAGCCGTGGTTGCCTACCCCTGGTCCAGGCGATGGCCCCTGGCGTTGCTTCGTGCAGATCTTCTGGGGAACCAGAGAACGCACGTCATGGGGAATCTTGCACAACATTGCGTAATAGTTTCCATTCCCACTGAGACAGGGCAGAGGCCTGCCTTCCAGAATCAGACCGAATTCTGTTCCATTTCAACCAGACCAAGAGAGATAGGTCAAAAGCAGCTGGTTTGGTAGAGAGATCACTAATGGTCAGGCTGCAAGAAGATACCTTGGATCATTTCTCCCTCCAGGCATTCTCGGGGTTGATTCTGCAATTATAAACCCCTAATCTGCAGATTCCCCTCTTATAAGGGAAGTGATGATCTCCAGGGGGAGATCCTTCTCTGTGGGCGCCCCGGAGCTATGGAATCGGTTACCGGTTGAGCTCCGGATGGCGCCCGACCTTCGCTCCTTCCATTGCGATTTGAAGACACATTTATTTGAACAAGCCGGCTTGGCCTGATGGGGGATGGGTTGGGTTTTTATTGTCACTTTTAATATATGTATTTACTGTTTTTAGCTTGGGCATATGTTTAATTCTTTTTAACTTTTGTATTTTTGTATTTTTATATGTCTGCCCTGTTCACCGCCCTGAGTCCTTCGGGAGAAGGGCGGTATATAAATAAAAATAAATAAATCTCTTTGCATCGCTCGGCGTCACCCTAATATATTGTAACCCTGCTTTTTATTTCACCCCGCCAAGAAATCCAGGTGAAAATGTTTGCAGGAAACCGAATCCAAGAGGTCACCCTGGTCAACTTTTCTTGCTTCTGTGAAGCCGGTCTGCCTCTTGCGTTCTCCAAGCCTTTCTTACACCGCCTCTTTCTTACAGGCAGCTCAGGAACTCCACCCAGGAAAGTTGAGCGGAAGCAGAGCAACAGCAGGAAACGCCCTCGGAGGTGGGTGGGGAAGAATCTTCCCTAGAGATATTTCTTTGCAAAAGCAGGAAGATGGTTATCTTGACAAATGCAAATATGGATTTCCCAATGGGGACTTGCCGCTGCAAAGGAGTTGCGTCAGCTGCAATTGTGGTCTGCATTTTAGTGGCATGATGCATTGCATGCATCTCAGAGGCGAGGCTTCCATCACGTCACAGCCACCATTTTGACCCCCTTGCAATCCCCCCCACACACACACACCAGGTGCATTTTAAAGTTTGTGCCTTTCTCCCAAAGGTGCTTTTCAAAAGGCAACTGAACTTTCTTGATATTTTTTTTTCTTTTGGCTTGAACACATTTCGCTTCTCATCCAAGAAGCTTCTTCGGTTCTGAACTTCAAAGAAATTTTCAAGGGGGAAAAAACAAACAAGATTGTCCAGTTGCCTTTGGAAAAGCATTTTTGGGACAACTATAACCTGGATGGTTGAGAATCTCCTTTCTGATTGCTTGTTTTTCTCTCTGCTCTGTTCTTCATCCTGAAATTGTCCTAGCTAGAATATTAATATATACTAGTGAGAAAGGCTAAACAGTTCACGTCTTCTGGCTCACCATGTTAAAAAAAATACACAGCAGGAAAGAAAGAAAGGAGGGGAGGGAGAAGGAAAACTATATATCCAAGGCACCATTTTTTTTTTGGCCTTTCTTTATTCCTATTTTAAGGGACGCGGTGGCTCAGTGGGTTAGGACACTGAGCTTGTCGATCAGAAGGTCGGCAGTTTGGCGGGTCGAATCCCGAGTGCCGCGTAGCAGAGTGAGCGCCTGTTACTCGTCCCAGCTTCTGCCAACCTAGCAGTTCAAAAGCACATAAAAATGCAAGTAGAAAAATAGGGACTACGGTGGGAAGGTAACAGCGTTCCGTGCGCCTTTGGCATCTAGTCATGCCAGCCACATGACCACGGAGACGTCCTCGGACAAACGCTGGCTCTTCAGCTTTGAAATGGAGATCAGCACCGGCCCCTAGAGTCGGAAACAACTAGCACGCATGTGCGGGGAAACCTTGACCTTGACCGTTTTATTCCTATTTTAGCAGGGCATGATAGAATTGAGCTGTTCAGGATGGTCCAAACAGCACGGTCTCCTTCAGATTAGATGCACATGTTGCTCTATTTCTTAGCAGGCACGTGGGGTCCTGGGAGGACTGTTTCCCAGTTGCCACCCTGCCTCCCCCCATCTTTTCTTTCAGGAAGTCCACTATTCCTGCCTCCAGCAGCTTTTCACCTTCTGTCACCGAGAGGAAGCAAACAGGGCACAAATCCTTGAGCATCTTCTCTGGCAACAGCAAAGACCAGGTGAGAACTCTTGAGGATGTTGCTGGAAACCACAGAGGGTTTGTATGCATTTTTCGGTAGAGCTGCTATTGTTAGCTGGACTACAATCCCCAGGAACCATTGCCAGCAGGTAACAAGAGTGATGAACTCCAAAATGGCTAGGGTTAGGGTTACTTTAAAATATCGCCTCAGTAGGGCAGGTGGGGACAACCATCTTTAAGTGGGAGAGCGCAAGAATGTGCACACACACACAGAGAGAGACTCATTGTATTTGTCTATACAGTGTTTCTCAACCCTGGTTACTTTAAAATAGGTGGACTTCAATTCCCAGAATCCCCCCAGCCAGCATGCTTTATGATGGAGGGACTTCAGCTCCCAGAATTCCTCAGTCCGCATGCTTTAAGATGGAGGGACTTTAATTCCCAGAATTCCTCAGTCCACATGCTTTAAGATGGGTGGACTTCAACTTCCATGCTGACTGCAGAATTCTGGGAATTGAAGTCCACCTAGCTTAAAGTTGCCGAGGCTGAGAAACACTGGTCTGCTGTAGCCAAAAATCAGGAGTCACCTGGCTGCCCTTTTTTCAGACTAACAAATTTATTAAAAGGCAACAGCTTTTGCGAGCTCCATACGTCACCAGAAGTCTGGGGTGGATAAATTGACTTAGGATTTAAAGGGGGATGGGGGAAAGAGAGGAAGGGCAGAGTGGTTGTATAGATTCAGCTGACAAAGATTACGATCATCCTATCAATTAACAATTGCAATGTATTAAAAACCCAGTGTGTTGGCTGAGATAGTGTGAGATAGCTTGGGACCTTTCAGTGCCTTTGCTGATTGGTGGTTTTAAAGTCCTTTTCCCCCCAGAATGGGTACCTGGTTTCTCTAACGGAGGATCCTGGCAGGTTAAAATGCTCTCCCATTCCTCTGCCCCTATTTTGAGTCCTGATGTTAAACCTGTGTCTGTTACACAAGGACTGTCCAGTGTGTCCTACATGGAATACAGAACAGGTCATATTGTTGGCAAATGAGGACATCGATCACATCAGAGGAAGGGCAGGTGAAGGTGCTTCTAATCTGAGATATGCAAAGATTGGGATCTATGATGGGATCCGGGGGGGGGGGTGGGGGGGGTGGGCAGGCAGGCCTCTGAGCTTCTTGCAAGGTTTGGTTTTCCCATGTCAGCACCTGTTTTATGTTGCTCGTGAGAATCTCTCTCCCTCTCCCTCTCTTTCTCTGACCTGGATTCTCACATGCAAACCCTGGTGTGTTTCATGCGCTGAATCTATGCAAAGCACAACAAATAAACCTGCAGGCAACGAATCATCCAAATTTACATCAATAGGGTTAGATAGAGCATAGAATGCTGGGCTGACGATCAGCAGGCTCACGTTTGAGGCCCGTTGCTGTCGCGGGACCGGGTGAGCTCCCGTCACATGCTCCAGCTCCTGCCAATCCAGCATTTCGAAAGCGGGTGATCACGAGAAGATAAATGGGCACCACTTCAGTGGGCAACTTCATGGAGACACGAAAGGAGCCTCCAATTGCATATCGCTTGGGCAGTGGTGATGTTATATAATAGAGTTAGATGGAGGATAGAAGGCTGGGCTGACTATCAGCAGGTTTGTGTTTGAGACCTGTTGCTGCCACTGGGTGGAGTGAGCTCCCGTCACATGCTCCAGCTCCTGGCAATCCAGCATTTCGAAAGCGGGTGATCACGAGAAGATAAACGGGTACCACCTCGGTGGGCAACTTCACGGACACACTGCATATTCCCCGGGCAATGGTGATGTCATTGGCAGATCCTTTCACCGCCCCCAACAGAACTTTGGGGCTTCTGACGCAGAAGTAGTTCTAGTAATTTTCACGATGAGTGGACCGATCTAGAGAAAGTGCTACTGGATTTATTCAAAGTTGTTCCTTTTTCCAGCCCTCATCCCAGCCACCCCACTCCCTCTCTGCCAAAGGAGCAGACCCCAGTGGATGGTTCCCTCTGAAGAAGAGGAGGCAAGATGCAGGAGACCTCACCATGATCCGACCGCAGTGGGCTTGCCTGCAATCCTACAAGGTCCAGGAAGATCATGGAGGTACACTTGCTTGAGCTAGGCCCTCCTGAAGGGCTACCAAGAAAGGCTTCCTTAACTATGGTTTGGGTGTGGTTTAGCATGCAATGCTAAAACCAACTGTATGCCTTTATGGAGTGTGTGAACTCGGGGGACTCTGCAGGGTGTGGTCAAAACAGGCAAGGTGGTGGCCACCACAGAACAATTGAAATTCTGCATGCCACATCCTCAGTCCTGCAGGTCCTGGTTGTCCCAAAAGTGCTTTTTCAGGAGCCAACTGGACTTTCTTGTTTTTCCTTTGAAGACGCTTCCCTTCTCATCCAAGAAGCTTCTTCACCTCTGGCTGGATGGTGGGGAAGGGAAGGATTTATATTCCTTGCAGACAGCTGGTCGTTTGCATGCTTGTCCTTGAGGCCACTTGGAGGTTTATCTGTGTCCTCAAGGTCACCTGAGTGGTGCAAATGGGTGTGGGGCCTTCTTTCAGCAGTTCCAAGAAGGCTTTACACCCGTTTGCACCACTCAGGTGACCTTGAGGACACAGACAAACCTCCAAGTGGCCTCAACGGCTCTCTAAATGGATGCAAATGACCAGCGGTCTGCAAGGAGTATAAGGGAAGACTATAGGAAAAAAAATAGTTTTTACTGTGATGCCTCTCTTACTCTTGATATTTCCCTCCTCCCCAGTCAAACTTTCAACAGCCTTTCCTTCCTCACATTCCTTCCACACCCTTTATTCGTTGCGTGTGCCCATCGAAAACCCTTCTCCAAAACAACAGAGATCCATACCACAAGAAGGGGCTAAAACACCTGTCGTTCTGGATTTCTTTGAAGGTTCTCCAAGCTGCTCGCCCAGTGCAAAGGCAAGTGCCCGCATCTCCTTAGACCCGAGGGCTTTCGAGGAGGTGAAATCCAGAAGACCTGCAGAACCAAGGCCCTATTTTGAGGTGCTCAATTCTCGGCCCTCAGGGCAGGATGCAAGGGCCCCACTTGGAAAGAGAGGGTTGTTGGCAAAGATGGAGGCCCTGGCAGAGACGAGTAGGCAAGGCATCTCGCTCGCCATGTGCCACAAAGCCCTTCGGCGATCTCTGAGCTGGCCAGAAGAGCTGTCGCTGCGGGATGCCACAGACGAAAGCAATTTCTCTCCAGACGAAGCTCCCATGAGCCCAGGAGGGCAAGAGGACCCTGGCCGAGCTGAGCCAGCTCAATCTGGCATGAAAGAAGTCATATTTGGCCTGAAGCAACTTGGACTCCACCCGGTGTGCGTGGCACCGGCAGAGAGCCCCACGGCTGGCAGTTCAGGAGCTGAGTCTTGCCATCTTTCTCCAAGGCTGTCTCCATCCAAGCCGGATGTGCTGGAGACTAGTGGGAATCTCACCGGTCAAGTCTGCCAAACTCTTGCCAGGCAACTCGCCGTCAACGTCCTACGGGCTCCAGTCCCGTCAAACGAAGAGTCTCCAATCAGCATCCTCAGCTCTCCCAAACCCAAAACTAGGCGCCGTTTTGGCCGGTCGGTGAGCCACGAAAGCGGCCTTCCCTTGCAGGGTGGGGTCTGCAAGGCAGGGGGGTCCAGTCTGCCCCCCAAGAACCCCCTGCAGCAGCTCAAGGCTTGCGGCCGGCAATTCGTCATCACCCACAAGCACATCAAGAGCTCTTTGGCGGGGCTGTGGGGCCGAAAAGAGGGATACGGACCCAGGGCAGATCCCCCAGACCAGCAGACCGGCCTCCTGTTCGAAGATGACCAGCCGCCCGAGAGCTGCTGTTCTCCCCAAAACCTGGCAGGGGAGATGTAGGTTATGGTTCATTCAAGATGGTCACCGTCCCAGCGGGAGCCAGACCTCCATTCTGGGTAGGAGCCATTGATTTGTGTTTTGGGCTTACATATTGGGCTCGATTTGCCATTAGTTGGAACTAAATTTGAGCAGAAATGGGTCTGTTGTTGGGGGGCGGGGGCAAGTCAAGGAGGGGTTTGCCTCTGCCCAAATCCTGTGGGTGGCGTGTGTGAATCCCACCTGTAATTTTTCCCCTTAACAGGGTAAATCTGTGGAGACGGCTAAGAGCCCTCCTCTCGGCCATTTGGATAATGTTTTTTTCCTGCAGCTCTTGGCGCTACCTCTGCCTTCCGTTATTCGTTTTATTCCCCCCAAATATGAAGGGGGTCTGCAAGGCGCGAGGAAAGGGCTCCGGGTGCAGCGAGTGAAAGACCTGCACATTTCTGCTTGGCTATGTCAGCTTTCCCCCCCCCCCCTTGCAGTTCCTAGCTTCCCCTTTCTCCAAATTATGAATCGCTGGAAGAGAAATAAAATTCACTTAACTCCGTCAAAGTTTTCGTGTAGGTTTATATGGAATGATGTATTAATTGGTGCAATGCTTACAGATGCCCTCAAGGAGGCGCCAAGAGCCTTCCTAATTGCCAACATGTAGCATTCTATTTCTTTTAATTTTTTCTCTCTCTCCCTCCCTTCCTCTCCCTCTCCCTCTCTCTCTCTCTCTCTCTCTCTCTCTCTCTCTCTCTCTCTCTCTCTCTCTCTCTCTCTCTCTCTCTGTTTACTTGCTTGCACGCTGGGTGTTCAGCAATCCTAAATAATTAAAAACAAGATGTGCCACACAGCTGCAGTTCTCTGGCCTGACCTTTCCCTGCTTAAGCTGCTTTTAATGAGAAGTTTTCTTTTTAATTGCCCCACGGTTGCATTTATCTTTGTTAAGCGATGTCACAGCCACGCTTCTCGCCCAAAGAACTCCAAAATGTGCAGCCCGCTACAAGAGCTTCATGAAATGAGCGTAGCTGTTGCAGCCTAAGCCAGCGTTTCAGAGTCCTCTTCGTATTGATTTTATTAATTCCTGTATGCAAAGCCTTTCTAAGCCTGGGGTGTTTGGAAACACAAGAGAGGCAGCCAGGTTATGTACACATAGGTGGGCCAAAACTGAAGGTTAGCGAGACTTAAAACTGTGATTGTCACATTCGTGTTATCTAGGCTTTCCTTTGGTGCTGTCGATTGATGCCACCGCAGCCGCAAATAGTTTTGAAATGCAGCAGCAAAGGAAAAACGATCTTGAAGAAGGAAGTTTTACGCAATTTACATAAATAGACTGTTAAATCAAGATTGCTTCTTGGATGAATGTTTATCTCCCACCTTTATTATCTTTATAATATTATCTTTATAAAAAGATGTCGAGACTCTAGAAAGGGTACAGAGAAGAGCAACAAAGATGATTAGGGGGCTGGAGGCTAAAACATATAGGGAACGGTTGCTGGAATTGGGTATGTGTAGTTTAATGAAGAGAAGGGTGAGGGGTGACATGATAGCAGCCTTCCAGTATCTCAGGGGCTGCCCCAAAGAAGAGGGAGTCAAGCTATTCTCCAAAGCACCTGAAAGCAGGACAAGAAGCAACGGATGGAAACTAGTCAAGGAGAGAAGCAACCTAGAACTAAGGAGAAACTTCCTGACAGTTAGAACAATTAACCAGTGGAACAACCTGCCTCCAGAGGTGGTGAATGCTCCAACACTGGAGGTTTTTAAGAAGAGACTGGACAGCCATTTGCCTGAAAAGGTATAAGGTTTCCTGCCTGAGCAGGGGGTTGGACTAGATGACCTCCAAGGTCCCTTCCAACATCATCATCATCATCATCATCATCATCATCATCATTATTATTATTATTATTATTATTATTATTATTATTATTATTATTATTATTATAATTATAAACCATTCAAGGTGGCAGACATACCTAATATTCCTTCCTCCTCCTGTTTTCCTAAGAACATCAGCTCTGGCCCAAAATCACCCAGCCGGCTTTCATGTCTTAAAATGGGGCTGGGCTGGGCTGGGCTGGGCTAGAATAGGAATAGGAATAGGAATAGGAATAGGAATAGGAAATAGAATAGAATAGAATAGAATAGAATAGAATAGAATAGAATAGAATAGAATAGAATAGAATAGAATAATGGAATGGAGGAATAGAATAAAATAGAATAGAAAATACAATAGAATAGAATAATGGAATGGAATGGAATGGAATGGAATGGAATAGAATAGAAATAAATAATGGAACAGAATAGGAATAGAATAGAATAGAATAGAATAGAATAGAATAGAATAGAATACAGTAGAATAGAATAGAATAGAATAGAATAGAATAGAATAGAATAGAATAGAATAGAATAGAATAGAATAGAATAGAAATAAATAATGGAACAGAATAGGAATAGAATAGAATAGAATAGAATAGAATAGAATAGAATAGAATAGAATAGAATAGAATAGAATAGAATAGAATAGAATAGAATAGAATCTGGAAGGTACCTTGGAGGTCTTCTAGTCCAGCCCTCTGATCAAGCAGGAGAACCTCTACCATTTCAGATAAGTGACTGTCTAGTGTCTCTTCTTAAAATCCTCCAGCGATGAAGCACCCACAACTTCTGAAAGCAAGCTGTGTAGCCTATATCTGTGTAGACCTGGAGCCTGTCCTCAACTCAAGCTGTCTCTGAGTAGGACGCAACAAAAATGCATTAAAAACGGGTGTAAATAATAAAAAAGAAAATGTGGCACTTACAGTACAGGCAGTCCTTGACTTATGACCATAACAGAGCCCAAAATGTCCGTTGCTAATACGCAAGACACTTGTTAAGGGAGCTTTGCCCCATTTGATGACCTTTCTTGCAGTTAATCGCTGCGGTTGTTAAGTTAGTAGCATGGTTGTTAAGTGAAACTGGCTTCCCCGTTGACATTTGCTTGTCAAAAGTTTGCAAAAGGTGGTCACATGACCCAGGACACTGCAACCGTCCTAAGTACACGCCAGTTGCCCAGCGTCACCACGGGGATGCTGCAACGGTTGTAAGCGTGAAAAACGGTCATAAGTCAGTGCCGTTGTAACTTCAGACTGTTGTAAGCAGAGGATAACCCTGTAAGATCTGCTTTGGCTGGTCTCTGGAAAACACCAATCGAATAAGGAATGTTTTCATGATGAGAAATATGGCACAAAAATCATTCTGCTAAAATCCCAGATCCCTGCAGACGTGAAGGATTGATTTCTTCCCAGCGGTTGCTAAATTTGTAGCCTCTGTCCTTCTTTTGTCTGATAGGAAAGCCGGCGTCTTCCTTTTTGCTAATTAATTGAGTGCTTTAGGCAATTTGCCCTCTTTTTCTTCCCGCTGAATCCTAGGCAATTTTCAGAGGGGAGTGGGGAAGCGTGCTTAATAGTGGAGTGAGTCAAAAACAGAAAAGAAAAACTCCAGCCCATTGGCATAGCATGAATTTAGAAGGTGGAATGCAAAGAAATGAACAAGATTGTGCTACATAAAGCTCTCCAAGGGAATAAGTTTAATATCCTGAGTCTGTAAAAAGCTGGGATGCCTTGACCCTGTGATTCTTACTTTTGGTTCGACACAGATAGATAGATAGATAGATAGATAGATAGATAGATAGATAGATAGATAGATAGATATAATAATAAGTTGGAAGAGACCTTGGAGGTCATCTAGTCCAACCCCCAGCCCAGCCCCATTTTAAGACATGAAAGCCGGCTAGGTGATTTTGGGCCAGAGCTGATGTTCTTAGGAAAACAGGAGGAGGAAGGAATATTAGGTATGTCTGCCACCTTGAATGGTTTATAATAATAATAAGTTGGAAGGGACCTTGGAGGTCATCTAATCCAACCCCCTGCTCAGGCAGGAAACCTTATACCTTTTCAGGCAAATGGCTGTCCAGTCTCTTCTTAAAAACCTCCAGTGTTGGAGCATTCACCACTTCTGGAGGCAGGTTGTTCCACTGGTTAATTGTTCTAACTGTCAGGAAGTTTCTCCTTAGTTCTAGGTTGCTTCTCTCCTTGACTTCTCTCTATACCATTTCAGGCAATATATATATATATATATATATATATATATATATATATATATATATATATATATATATATATATATATATATATATATATATATACTGTCTGCAAATAATGTTTTTCTTTTTTTTGAAACAAAAGTTTGTATTCAATTAGCACTCCTGGTTCAAGCGAGAAAACACTTAAACTAGCAGTCTCCAACTTTGGCAACTTTAAGACCTATCCTATCCTATCCTATCCTATCCTATCCTATCCTATCCTATCCTATCCTATCCTATCCTATCCTATTCTATCCCTGCCATCAATGGCCACTTTAAGGCTGAGGAAAGGTTCCTGCTGTTTAAATAGCTTCCTGAATTTCCCAAACTGATTTCATTTATTTTAGCCCAGGGTCGCTTACAAAAGGGCCAGCTTGCAGAGAGAAATTCACCTCAGGTTTGAGTGTGTTTTAGCTGAGCAGCTGCAAATCCTACGAGTCCGTCAGAGGCATTGAACTGGGCAGATGCCCGATATAGTATCTGCTGCCACAGGAATATTTTTATATCTGTACGCTCTGTGCTGTAAGCCAGCGGGGTCCAACCTTGGCAACTTGAAGGCCTGTGGACTTCAACTCCCAGAATTCCCCAGCCAGAAATTTGATTGTGGGACTGTGGGGATGCTGTGACGGCCGTTAGTGCGAGGACTGGTTATGAGTCACCTTTTTTGTAACTTTGGAGAGTTGCTAAATGAATGGTTGTAAGTTAGGGATTACTCGTAGTGTGGTGTTTCTTGACCTCAACCATTTTAAGATGTGTGGACTTCAGTTCCCAGAATTCCCCAGCAGGCATGGCCTGCTGAGGAATCCTGGGAACTCAAGTCCACACTTTTTAAAATGGCCCAGATTGAGAAATATTACTGAATTAGAATTAGAATAACAAGAGTTGGAAGGGATCCAGTAGGTCATCTACTCCAATCCCCCGCCCATAAGGTAGAGAATGCATCGTTAATTTTTAGCCCCTTAAAGCAGTTCTCCTGAAGGTGTCTTTACTCTGTTATTGATACAGAGTCCTCGACTTACGAACACAATGGAGCCCAAATTTTATGTCGCTAAGCGAGACCATTGCTAAGTGAGCTTTGTTCCACCTTGCGACCTTTGTCGCCAGAGTGGTTAAATCACTGCAGTTATTCAGTTAGTAACACGGTTGTTAAGTGAATCTGGCTTCTCCACTGACTTTGCCGGTCAGAACGTTGCAAAAGGAGATCACGTGACTCCGGGACACCACAATTGTCGTAAGTACAAGTCAGTTGCCAAGCCTCTGAATTTTGATCACATGACCATGGGGATGCTGAAATGGTTGTAAGTGTGAAAAACGGTTGTAAGACCCTTTTTTCAGTGTTGTAACTTTGAAGGGTCACTAAGCAAACTGTTGTAAGTCAAGGACTACTCCAATGGACACCCCTTTTCCTAAAACACAGCCCTGCCAATCAAACTCCTGCCATGCATTTGATTTTTTTTCCCCCTACACAACAATCCTTCCCAGCATCTGCAATCCTTTCTCGCTTTCCTTTAGCTTACTGGGGTTTGACTGCCTGCTCCCTATCTTTTCTCTCTCTTTCCCTCCCTCCCTCCCTCCCTCTGGCTTTCATCTTCAGCTTTCTCGTCGTTTTCAAAACAATTTAAACAAAAACAAAACCCAGGAATCTTTTGGTAGCACTTTTGCAACTAACACCTTGTATTCAAAGCCACCCGTTTTTGCAAGCTGATGAAAACTCCTGCTTGTTAATCCGATGTGTTGGTCATAGAAGGTGCTAGCAAACAATTCCTGTTCTCTCTCTCTCTCTCTCTCTCTCTCTCTCTCTCTCTCTCTCACTCTCTCTCTCTCTCCCTCCCTCCCTCCCTCCCTCCCTCCCTCTCTCTCTCCCTCTCTCCCTCTCTCTCTCTCTCCTCCCTCTCTCTCTCTCTCTCTCTCTCTCTCTCTCTCTCTGACTCCAGACTACAGTAATGCAGCTGTCCTCCTCCAGTCTCTGTCCTTTTCAGTAATTCCCCTTCAAAGGTGAAAAATGAGGACATTTCAGAATTTGCTGCTTGCTTGCTTGCTTCTCTGGAAATTTTTTGCTCTTGATGCTGATCGGCTGGGGTGAAAATCCAAATTCAAACGGGAAAAAAATGACCTTCAGCATTATTTTCCTGCTGTCCCCGAGGCCTTTGCAGTACCTTTTCCAAAACTTGATTTTGAAAATCAAATTACTGTATTCAAGAAACGGGGGTGGGGGGGGTGGGGTGGGGGTGGGGGGAAATGTCTTTCTTTCCCATCAGTTGAAAGAGGGTAGAAGAAGAGACACAAAGTTCATTGCAAGATAAATTAGATGTGGAGAATCGCATTGAGGTAATGCATCAGCTGAGCTATGGTTTGTTTTAACCATGGTTGGTTGATCAAGCCATGAATGGGACAAGCCAGCTTCATAACAGCTATGCCTGAATTAAAGAAACTAGATTAGGGCTTAACTTGCCGTGGGAACCAGCGATCTCTGCAGAAAGCCACAATAGCATTGCAAAAAGTGAATTATAATCTTATTATTGTCCCAACATCCTCAGGTCACCTGATCCAAATTCAAAACTGGCCTGTATTTATAGTGGTTGTAGTGTCCTGGGGTCATGTAATCGCCATTTGCGACCTTCTCAGCCAGTTTCTGACACGCAGTCAATGATTTATTTAACAACCATATGATTCCCTTCACAACTGCAGCCATTTTGCTTAACCTTGGCAAAATAAGTGGTAAAATTGCTGTGACTCCCTTAAACAACCACCTTGCTTAGCCACGGATCCCAACTTTCACCATAAATCAAGGATCACCTGTACTTCCTTTACGGATTTGGATACCCACCAAAGTTGCAAAGTTAACCGTATTGTCTGACTTTGCAAAACACAGTTAAAATGCCCTTGACAAGCTTACACAGATAGTCCTCAATTTACAACAGTTCATTTTACTGACCATACAAAGTTACGGGGCGCCACCGAAGAAGTGACTTACGACCGTTTTTCACACTTACGACCTTTGCAGCATCCCCAGGGTCACGTGATCAGAATTCAGACTCTTGGAAATTGCCTCATAGTAATGACAGTCGCAGCATCCCGGGGTCACGCGATCCCCTTTGGCGACCTTCTCACAAGCAAAGTCAAGGGGGGAAGCCAGATTCACTTAACAAACGTGTTACTAATCTAACTGCAGTGATTCGCTTAACAACTGTGGCCAGAAAGGTCATAACATCGGGCAAAACTCTCTTTACAAATGTTTCATTTAACAACAGAAATTTTGGGCTCAGTTGTGGTCGTAAGTAGAGGACTACCCGTAGTTCAGTGTATCACATGAATGCAAGTCTGTCTGTGACAGGATGGAAGCTGGATGTCTGGAAGAATGGAAGGGAAGAGAAGAGAATTAGAAGAGAATTAATAAAATAGAAAATAGAATAGAATAAGAAAGAATAGAATAGAATAGAATAGAATAGAATAGAATAGAATAGAATAGAATAGAATAGAATAGAATAGAAAATATGGAATGGAGTAGAACAGAATAGAATAGAATAGAATAGAATAGAATAGAATAGAATAGAATAGAATAGAATAGAATAGAATAGAATAAGAGAGTTGGAAGGGACCTTTAAGGTCATCTAGTCCAACCCTCTGCCCAAGCAGGAGACCCTACACCATTTCTGACAGATGGCAGTCCAATCTCTTCTTGAAAGCTTCCAACGATGAAGCTCCCACAACCCCTGAAGGCAACTCTGTTCCATTGGATGATTGTCCTCACTGTCAGGGAATTTCTCCTTATTTCTAGGTAGAATCTCCTTGATGAGTTTCCATGGGTCATTCCTTGTCTGGCCTTTGGAAAACAGGTTGACCCCCTCCTCTCTCTGTGGCAGACCCTCAAATATTGGATGGTGGGGCCCTGGCCAGTCCTCCCCCAAGACCCGATGCCTCTAACCATTGGCTTTACCCCCTGGGTGCCTGACACCTGCTTATCCCATCAACTGGTTATTGAATCCAGCAGCCCTCCCAGCTTTTCCCAACCTTGGCCACTCTTTAAGGTGTGTAGACTTCAACTCCCAGAATCCCCCAGCCAGCCTTCCAGGAAGAAGGACGATCCGTAAAGCAGCGAGGGGGATGGATGCTTGCAAAGACCGGAGTCGAGTCGCACTAAAGCTCGGGCGTTCCAGCCCAGCCCTGGGGCTGCTGGTCTAACCATGGTTTAGAGCAGCGTTTCCCAACCTTAGGAACTTGAAGATGCGTGGACTTCAACTCCCAGAATCCCCCAGCCAGCCTTCCAGGAAGAAGGACGATCCGTAAAGCAGCGAGGGGGATGGATGCTTGCAAAGACCGGAGTCGAGTCGCACTAAAGCTGGGGCGTTCCAGCCCAGCCCTGGGGCTGCTGGTCTAACCATGGTTTAGACGCAGCGTTTCCCAACCTTAGGAACTTGAAGATGCGTGGACTTCAACTCCCAGAATTCCCCAGCCAGCATAGCTGGCTGGGGAATTCTGGGAGTTGAAGTCCACGCATCTTCAAGTTCCTAAGGTTGGGAAACGCTGGTTTAGAGCAGCTTCCCCGTTCGGGGGCTAACCATGTTTGTGGAGTCGGGGGCTTGTCGCTGCAAAGGGTGGGCCCAGAGACCCCAGCTGGCGGGAGGGCAGAATAAATGAACGAGGACGGGAGAGGTGCAGCAAACAAGACCCCGTCACGGCCGCCCCGCTCGGCATGCCGAGCCACGGTAGACTGCTCCCGACCCGGCAGGCTCCACTTGGCGGCGGAGGGCCGGCGGGCAGTCTCGCCTTCCCCCCCCTCCCTCTCCTAGGGGCGGGCCGGGGGCGGGGACGGCTGGCCGGCTGGGGCTGCTGGCGGAGCCGGGACGCCCGGCGAGGGTCTCCGCAGGAGCTCCCGGCTGCTGCGCTCGCACCGCTCCGGCCGGCCATCCCCGCCGCCGCCGCCGCCGCCGCCAGCTCAGGGCCGCCCAGCCCGCCGCGCAGCCATGGCCGAAGGAGGAGGCGGCGAAGGGGAGGACGACGTGCAGTTTCTGCGGACGGTGAGCCGGGCTGGGGGGCACCGAGGAGGAGGAGGAGGAGGAGGAAGGCCGGGGGAAGGAGGAAGGGGTCGGCGGGAAGGGGCGTTCGGGAATTGGGAGGCGCTGGGTTAGCGGACACCGAGGAGGAGGAAGGAGGAGGAAGGGGCTGAGTGGAAGGGGTACCCAGGAATTGAGGGGTGCTGGGCTGGGGGGCACGGAGGAAGAGGAGGGGGGGCTGGCTGGAAGGGGCGTCCAGGAATTGGTGGGTCACTGGGCTGGGGGGCACCGAGGAGGAGGAGGAGGAGGAGGAGGAGGAGGAGGAGGAGGAAGGCCAGGGGAAGGAGGAAGGGGTCGGCGGGAAGGGGCGTTCGGGAATTGGGAGGCGCTGGGTTAGCGGACACCGAGGAGGAGGAGGAGGAAGGAGGAAGGGGCTGACTGGAAGGGGTACCCAGGAATTGAGGGGCGCTGGGCTGGGGGGCACGGAGGAAGAGGAGGGGGGGCTGGCTGGAAGGGGCGTCCAGGAATTGGTGGGTCACTGGGCTGGGGGGCACCAAGGAGGAAGGGGCTGGCTGGAAGGGGCATCCAGGAATGGGGGGGGCGCGAACAGGTGGGGGGGCGAGTCAAGCCAAGGGCAATGCTGGCTCGCCCTGCCCAGAGAGCCCCCCCCTCACGCAACCCTCCTAGCCGGGGGAGAGTGGTGCCTCCGGGCTGTGCCAAGGTGGAAAGCGGGCTGCTAAGGCAGGACCCCAGTTGAGACGCCAAGTGGAGAGGACCGCGGGGTGATGAGGGAGGGAAGGCCGACTTCAACACGGTGGGACAAAAGTTTGCAGCAAGAATGTCCTGAACCCGAGACCAGGACACGCTGCCCCCAAATACAGTCCAGGGAGTTGATGCCCTTTGGACTGCTGGGGAGATGGACGTGGGTTGGGGGCTTTTGCTCCCACCCCCACCCCGTCGTCATCTTCTTCAGAGGGGGTCCTAGCGGCACATGGCTGGAAGGAGGGGTTTTCCAGGGGCAAAACCTCTGCAAGGGCTGGTTTCTGGGCCCAACATTTGGGCAGCCCAGAGGAGGGGAGGAGCCGGGGGGGGGGGAACACAACCCCCTTGATATCTGGGGTCGGCCTGCTTACTTGGGGTGTTGATGGCCAGGCAAGTGGGGGGTGGGTGGGGGCAAACTCATCTATCTCCCTCTGCCCTCATTCACACAACCTTGTGGCGTCCCCTCTCTCCTTTCCCTTTCCTTGCCAGCGGCCAACGAGGAAGGAAGGCAGGGCGCTGCTCTGGCTCACTTTTATTGTGGGCAAAGAGGCTTCCTGGCCAGCTGCAGCCTTGTGGGAATCAGCTGGGCGGCTTTGGGAATAACCGGGACGGGCAGGCCGATGAAACGAAGCAGGACCCAAAATACTGCAATCCAGAACAGCCACGGCTAGGACAGGTCTATCTGTTTCCCTTCCCTCAGCCCTGCCGTTGGAGTTTTGCCCTCTTTTTCTTCCCCACTGGGGCTGAGCGACACTAAAATTAGAGTCTGTTCCTATTCCCAGGCAGATGGATCCTGAGAACAGGTGGGGCGCCAGGACTTAGTGGAGGGCGCTGGATTCGATTCTGCTTCCTCCTCCTCCTCTGCCCCCTCCCCCGAGACGAGCGAATCTTGCTGGACCTTGGATGGCCGTCTTCTAGCTCAGGGGTCCCCAATCCCCCGGTCCGTGGACTGCTACCGGGCTGCGGCATGCCAGCAACCGGTCCACACAAACAAGCAGAGCCCCATCCGCGGGATGCAGGCAGCACACAAAACCACGCACCCTCCGGTCCGTGGAAAAACCTCTCTCCGTGGAACCAGTGGTTCCTGGTGCCCCAAAGGTTGGGGAACTCTGCTCTAGCTCATCAGGAACCTAAGGCCTGTCCTCCCCCCCCACACCCCCAGCACTTCCTTGCTTTCATCCAGCTGTTGGCTCCCCTCTTCCACTGGGGTGCGGGCTGAGAGATTCCAGCTGCTGCCTATTCCACGGGGCAGGGACTGGCTGCTGCTGGGCCCTCAGAGGGGTCGAGAGCTTTCAACATCTGCATCTCAAGCCTGCAGCAGCAAAGGAACGTCGTACGTGTCACTTGCAAGTGGGACGGCACGTGCGGATGGACACGAGTGCCCATTCAGGACACGTCTTTGGTCCTGCCTAGATGCCACGGAAAAGCTGATGTTTTTTCCCAAGTCTGGCCTTGGCAGCCGATGTGTCCATCAAGTTAATGTTGACTCTTAGCAACCGCAGAGCAAGATTTTCTCCCCGGGAAAATCTGCCCCGTCTGGACTTTTGCCTTTCCCAATGATGTAGCCACGGCTGCTGTTGTCTGCGGAGGTTCTCGATCATCCAGGTCAAAAGGCAACTGGATTTTCTTGTGTGTTTTTTCCCCCTTGAAAATGTTTTGCTTCTCATTCAAAAACCTTCCTCAGAACCGAAGAAGCTTCTTGGGTGAAAAGTGAAATGTTTTCAAGGAGAAAAAAATCAGAAGAAAGTCCAATTGCGTTTTGGAAAAGCAGCTTTGGGATATTGCTGCTGTTATTAAGTCCCTCCACCTTCCCCTTTCCTTTCTCCTCCTTTCTTCCTTTTCCTTCCCCTCCCTCCCTCCCTCCTTCCCATCCTCCCTCTCCTTCCTCCCTCCCTCTCCTTCTTCCTCCCTTCGCCCCAAAGCCTTCTCCAGAGACTTGGGTTTTTGCATAATGTGTCCGAAGTAGAATTTCAGCCTTGTATTTGTCCCTTGGCTAAAAATTCCGGATTGATTTTTTCGGGGATCCGTTCGTTTCTTTTCTTGGCTCCCCACGGAGTTCTCAGGAGTCTCCTCCAATCCCCAAGTTCAAAACCATCCCTTCTTTTTCTCTCCTGCTGCTTCAGAATCTCTCCGTTGCTTCCATAGAGAGTCACAGGGAAAGTGGGGCCTGTGCGGTGGCTTCTCCGGTTACAAACCTTTATTTATTTCAGGTTGACAGCTGAGGGCTGTTCCTTATAAACTGCCTTCTCAGGTTTAGGACGGCAGTTGCTGTCCCGGTCCAAGACACACACAACACAACTCCTGGAATCTGCCTGGAGAAGTCTCTGCAGTTTTCTTAGTAACATTTTCAAAAATGGTTAGCCAATGCTGCCTTCTTAGGGCTGAGAGAGAGTGTCTGGCTCAAAGTCGCCCGGCTGGCTTTTGTGCCGAAGGGAAGATGTGAGATTGAGTCTCTCCACTCCGTTGCTTTAACCACCACACCATGCTGTCTCTCTAGGGCAGGGGTGGGGAACCTTGGCTCTTTGATGACTTGTGGACTTCAAGATCCAGAATTCCTGAACCAGCCCTGCTTACTCAGGAATTCTGGGAGTTGAAGTCCACAAGTCATCAAAGAGCCAAGGTTCCCCACCCTTGCTCTAGAGTCTAGGGTAATCTTTCTCAACTCTGACAACTTTAAGATTGTGGACTTCAAGTGCCAGAATTCCCCAGACAGCATGCTGACTGGGGAATTCTGGGAGCTGAAGTCCACATATGCTGACTGGGGAATTCTGGGCGTTGAAGTCGAAGTAAGCTGGCTTGAGGAATTCTGGGAGTTGAAGTCCATGTGTGCTGGCTTAGAGAATTGGGATTTGAAGTCCACATATGCTGACTGGGGAATCTGGGAGTTGAAGTCAAAGCATGCTAGCTAGGGAATTCTGGGAGTTGAAGTCCTTGTGTGCTGGCTGGGGAATTCTGGGAACTGAAGCCCACACTTCTTCAAGTTGCCTTGCTTGGGAAATGCAGCATTAGAGGATTTTGGGTAGGGCTTCTGATGGGTTAAAGACTGCATTCGATTGGGTTCACACGATGCCCTGAATCCTCAGCCTAGCTAGGATAAGGAGACACAATTGCCGCATTCACAAAATGTTCTGTGGCTAAGCAGATGAAAAGCATGGAAAGATCTGCTTCCTATCACCTTCCTTAAGCAAGGGCTGCATTCCCAGAACAGCCTGGATTGTAAATTAACTAACTGCCTTCTAGCCTAGTCTGATGTGTTCTGTCAACACAACTAAAGTTTGTCTAGGCTCCAAGGCACCTATGGCACTGGATAGGAGGAGGATGAGAAGCAATGGTGTGTGTGTGTGTGTGTGTGTGTGTGTGTGTGTGTGTCTGTGTCTGTGTCTCTCTGCTTCTCAACTTCATGGTTTCAATTCTCCCTATTGCAACCTGTACAACTCCAGTGTCTTTGCACCATTCTCTCTGCGGTTGGGAAAGTTGTTTCCAGAAAGGGAAACTGAGGCACGTCTCTCCCTAAGTCTTCCCTCATACCGCTGGTTTGGTTTTGATCTGACCTGTGATGTCGGCTACTGAGGCCTGTAAACCGCCACCTGTGGCTTATATTATATCTTAGGTTGTTGTGATTTGTTCCAAACGAATTCAATATACCCGGGGTTAGTGGAGATTTAGCCAGAGAGTTCAGGCAAGGAAGTGAGCAGCAATTAAAGATATGGAGAGGGGATGAACTCCCGTCAGGGTGATATTTCAGCCCAGCAACCAAAATTCGAAGCCGCTGAGCTTGATCATCTTTTGATAGCGTTCTCCAGGCTGAGGTCGAATTTGGGATGGCAACTTCCTTGATTCCTCAACTGCAGGAAGGGGAAGGAGTCTCACATCCACATTTGAAATGGGGTTGAACTGAGGGGTCCTTGGTGCTCTCCGAGCTGGGTGGTTTTCTTGCAGACGTTTCATGACCCAAGTAGGTTACATCATCAGTGCTAGAAGGAAGGGAGGAGGAGGAGGAGGAGGACTGCGGGCTCCTTCGTGCTCTCTGAGCTTGGTTTCTTTATTGCAGACATTTCATTACCAAACTAGGTAACACCACCAGTGCTAGAGGGATGTGGGGTTTGCTCTCTCCAAACTCTGTCAACAGAGCACTGATGATGTTACGTAGCTGGATCATGAAACGGCTGCAAGAAATTATGGGATGGTTTTATTGCAGGGAACTAAGTACCAATAAAGGAGAATATTTGTAGCTCAGGGTTGAAATGAGGGGTCCTTGGTGCTCTCTGAACTTGGTGACCCGACTTCATCAGGGCTAAGGGAAATAAGTCCTTATCTTTATCAAATAATATGAGCAATTAGCCCAAAGAAGACTCTGCGTGATGAAATGAGTTCTTTGCTTAAAGGGCTTCAAACAGAGCACTCTTTCTCTCTCCCTCCCTCTCCCTCCCTCTGTGTGTGTGTGTGTGTGAGAGAGAGAGAGAGAGAGAGAGAGAGAGAGAGAGAGAGAGAGAGAGAGAGAGAGAGAGAGAGAGGGAGAGAGGGAGAGCACACAACTTTTAAGATGTGTGAACTTCAACTCCCATGCTGGCTGGGCAATTCTGGGAGTTGAAGTCCCTACATCTTAGCACTTAAAAATCCAGCTCTGGTAATTCTGCGCTGAGCAGGGGGTCGGTACCCTTTACATTTCAGTTCTAGAGTTCATGTTTATTCCCAAACTACTAATTACTAGTAATTTTTTTTAAAAAAAAACACAAAGATTTGTGCAGCGTACTGGTTTCTGACTGCTAATATCCAATCATCCTCATCGGTTAATCACAGAGAAGGTGTTTGACTTGGAGACTTTGGAAATATTTAAACTCCAGGATGAATTGCTCAACGGCTGTAGTTTTAAAAAGGAAAAAAAGAAACACCCCAGACGCAACGTTACGCCGCTGGGTATCTTGGGTTGACGTGATCCTTCTTTTCCACAACTTTTATTCCACGCTATCTGGGGTGGGAGTGTGCCCTCGGGTCTGTTGTTGCCCCACTGTCAGTCCTGAGCGGTCTGCAAGGCATGTGTGCATATGTGAGTGAGTGAGTGTGTTTGTATGTCAGCAAGTTCCTGGACTCTAAGCTATGTGCTTACCCAGAGTTGTAGGAATGCTTCGAACAGGTGCAGAGACCAAAAATACCCATTTCTCCTCCCCAGGCCCATGGGGTGGAATGGTGAATGAAGGCGGGTGAAACAGGGTGGGGGGTGGGGGGGGGAAGGAAGCTTGAAAGGATGGGAGTTTGATCTTTCTGTTTCCAGCGCAGTTTTCTTCTCAATTGTTCTCTCTCTTCCCCCCCCCCCGTTCAAAAACCTCAAAAAACCCAGCCCTCCTCAAAACAAGGTTTGTTTGTTTTTCCCCAACGGGTTAAATTTTTAATCTGGACTCTCGTGGGTTGGTTTGAACTCAGGTTACAGAGCTGGGGGGAGTCTGAAAGCGGTCCACAATTGGTGAGTGAGCTGGAGCTACCTAGAACGCTGGTGTCCTTAAACCTCGGAGACTTTTAAGGTGTCCGGATTTCAACTTCCGGAATTCCCTAGCCAGCAATTTGGTTCAGTCTCTCCCACCCCACCGCCCGGAGCCCCTTCCTCATATTTTGGGTGGGTGGGTGGGTGAGTGGTTTAACAGACACCCCCCCCCCCCAGCTCAGGCGGGGCTTGTGAGAGGGCAAGGCTGCTTTTTTGCACAAGCCACAGCTGATGGCGCACATTCCCAGGGCAAAAATAAGCTGCCAAGGAACCTGATCTGCAGGGGGCTGAAGAAGCCAGCTTGGTTTTGAGGTCAGCCAGATGGAATGAGAGGGGCGGAGGGGGGCCTGGGGGTACAGAAGGTAGATCTGGGCACATTTTAGATTTGTTAATATGTGTGTGTGTGTATGTGTATGTGTGTGTCTCTGTGTGTATGTGTATGTGTATATGTATATGTATATGTATGTATGTATATGTATATGTATATGTATATGTATATGTATATGTATATGTATATGTGTATGTATGTATATGTATATGTATATGTATATGTATATGTATATGTATGTATGTATATGTATGTATGTATATGTATATGTATATGTATATGTATATGTATATGTATGTATGTGTGTATGTGTATGTGTATGTGTATGTGTATGTATATGTATATGTATATGTATATGTATATGTACAGTGCTTTTTTTGTAAAAGAAAAAAGTGCCGGAACTCACACATGTCATACAACCCACCTTGCCTACCCTACAAGGTTCCATCCAAAAAAGGTGCCAGAACTCCGTTCTGAGCGTTCTATGAGAAAAAAAGCCATGTATATGTATATGTATATGTATATGTATATGTATATGTATATGTATATGTACAGTGCTTTTTTTGTAAAAGAAAAAAGTGCCGGAACTCACACATGTCATACAACCCACCTTGCCTACCCTACAAGGTTCCATCCAAAAAAGGTGCCAGAACTCCGTTCTGAGCGTTCTATGAGAAAAAAAGCCATGTATATGTATATGTATATGTATATGTATATGTATATGTATATGTATATGTATATGTATATGTATATGTAGGTCTTGGCGTATTCGGGTCTTTTCCCGTGTAAGAGTGATAGTGTCTTGGTGACATTTTGATTTTGATCGCGTGGCCTGCAACGGTCGAAAGCGTGAAAAACGGTCCTAGGTCACTTTTCCAGGTCTGTTGCAATTTAATAATGGTCACTAAAGGAAGGGTTGCAGCTGCAACCGTCATAAATATGAACCAGTGGCCGAGCATCCAAATTTTGTTGGCGTGACTGTGGGGATGCTGCAACAGTGCTAAGTAGGAAAAAACGGTCCTAAGCCACTTTTTCCAATGCCATTGTAACCTGGAATGGTCACTCGGTAAGGTTCTACATTTAGGCAAGAAAAACCAAATGCACAGGTATATAGTATAGGGGGTACCTGTCTCAATAGTAGCGACTGTGAGAGGGATCTCGAAGTCCTAGTGGACCCTCACTTAAATATGAGCCAGCCGTGTGCTGCAGCTTCCAAAAAAGCCAACACAGTGCTAAGCTGCATTAACGGAGGGATAGAATCAAGATCACGTGAAGTGTTAATACCACTTTATAAGGCCTTGGTAAGGCCACACTTGCAATACGGCATCCAGTTTTGGTCACCGTGATATAAAACAAATGTTGAGACTCTAGAAAGAGTACAGAGAAGAGCAACAAAGATGATCAGGGGGCTAAAACATACAAGGAACGGTTGCTGGAGTGGGGATGTCTAGTTTAATGAAGAGAAGGACCAGGGGTGACATGATAGAAGTGTTTTAATATTTGAGGGGCTTCCAGAAAGAAGAGGGGTGTGTGTCAAGCTATTCTCCAAAGCGCCCGAAGGCAGGACAAGAAGCAACAGATGGAAACTAATCAAAGAGAGAAGCAACCTGGAACTAAGGAGGAATTTTCCGACAGTTAGAACAATTAACCAGTGGAACAACCTGCCTCCAGACGTTGTGGGTGCTCCAACACTGGAAGTTTTTAAGAAGAGACTGGACAGCCATTTGTCTGAAATGATGTAGGGTTTCCTGCCTGAGCAGGGGGTTGGACTAGATGACCTCCAAGGTCCCTTCCAACTATGATGATGATGGTTGTAAGTCAAGGACTCTCCTTGGCCTGCATTGCCTATACCAGCACGGTGGAGAAGCATCTGTCAAGGCTGGAAGTAGGACACTGCTGTCCTAGTACTTCCTGAGTCACCTTCTCCATCGTGGCTGCGTTCCAAGGTCTCCATCTTTGGTTGCGCATTGCGGCTCTTTGGCTGGTGCATACCTGCCTTCCCAGCTCTCTTTAATTCCCTGCCCAGGTGCTGCAGGTTTCCTTTCGGTGCCCTTGACGGATGGAGGCTGCCAGCTACGGCAGCTGGGCTGATCGGAAATCTTCTCCTTCTGAAACTCCAGTTCGACGGTCATTAACGACGCCGGCTTTGAAACACCACTTTGATTCTGATGTTGGGGTGGGGGGTGAGGGTGGGGAAGGGTTGAAGGACTGCAAAAATAGACTTTCTAGCCCAAGAAGCTTCATGCAATGCGATTTTTATTCTGTTTGATCCGGCAGCGGAAAATCAATTTATCTTCCTTTTTCACCTTTTCGGATTTTACTGTAACTTCTTCGTTGGACTGTTGTGAGTTGCCCAGAGTACATTTGGAGTCTGCTGACATACAAGTTTCATAAATTACGGTGTCAGCCAGGTGTTTCGACTGGATTGAGTCCTTCCCAAGGACCTGGGAGAGGCAGATATTGTTTGGTGGTCTTGAAGATCCCACAGGATGTAAGCTGTTCCGAGTTAAAGCTGCCTTTTGCAATTGACTGACTTGGTCAATGCCGATGGGGTTCAAGTGATGCTCCATATGTTTTGGGACTGCACCCACGACAGCTATTGGTACTACATTTGCTTTCTGTTGCCACAGTCGGATCTATTGAATGACAGAATAACAAAACAGAATAACAGAGTTGGGAGGGTCCTTGGAGGTCATCTAGTCCAACCCCCTGCTCAGGCAGGAAACCCTATCCCATTTCAGACAAATGGCTGTCCAATCTCGTCTTTAAAAGTTCCAGTGTTGGAGCGCTCATAACTTCTGTAGGCAAGTTGTTCCACTGATTTATTGTTCTCACTGCCGGGAAATGTTTCCTTAGTTCTAAGTTGGTTTCTCTCCTTGATTAGTTTCTATTTTCTTTGTATGTTGCTATCTCCTCCACTTCTTTCTCTTCTATTCTGCTGTCTCCGGGCATTGCCATTGTTCACTATCCTGATTATTTTATCTTGTTTGTCAACAACGGTTAAGTCTGGGGTGTTGTGTAGCAAGTGCTTGTCGGTTTATTATTATTATTATTATTTGTGTTTTCCCTTAGTTGAAATATCTTCTCCCAACTCATTTATGTGCTGAAATTTGAACCAGAAGTCTGTCTTTCAGGCACGGTAGCTACAGCCACCTTCTTGTAACCTATGTGTACGTGAAGGATACTTAGAGCTAAACTATGATTCACAGTTTACACAGGGAATCCTAGGTATAGAGACCACTGAACCGAGCCAGCTCCTACAACAAAAAGTCAATTGACACAAAGGTTTTCATTCACTTTTCTGATGGGAGAACATTTCCTAGGACAGAAATTATCCGCAAATAAATGCTTTACCATTGGATTCTCTTTTTGTAATGTCATGCTGTTGTTTGATGGCTTCGGCACACATTTTTAGAAAAGAACCAGAACGGAATGAATGCATATTGTTACCGGGTGGAGTTTTTGAATTTTTTTATTCATCGCTTGTTTTTTATACTGCATACCGTCCAGAGTCATATTTTTTTCCCCTTGGGCAGCCTTACAAATAAAACCAATAAATAAAATAAACCATATCAGAGCGTGTCCCAGAAAAATAGCATTTTGATTTATGACCACACCTTTGAAATAATAAACTTTAAAAAAATCTATCTCAGGGTAATTTGAGCATTCGGGTTGCTAGTCCTCGTGATTTGGTCTAACAATATGTTTTAGACAGGGGAGGGGAGAAGAAAGACAACCATAATAAGTTGACCACACCATGTACGGGTGGGAGCATTGTTTCTCAATCTTAGCAACTTTTAAGATGGGTAGACTTCAACATGCAGAATTCCCCAGCCAGCCGTGGGGAAACGCTATCGGAGAGAAACAGTCTGGTTTGGACTTCCAATAGAATTTGCCTTGCACACAATTGTATAGAAATGATACGTTTATACGTATGTAAAATGTATATAACACAAAAAAATGATGTAAGACGAGAAGGTATGTTAGACCGATAACGCCATGTCCAAAGTTTCTGAATATTTTAAATAATAAAATTTGTTGAAGAAAAAAAAAGAACTTACCTTGAACATCTATCATTCTGAACAATTTTTCCTCCCTTAGGACGATGAGGTTGTCCTTCAGTGTTCCACCGTAGTCTTCAACGAACAGATGAAGTTATGTCTGGCTGCCGAAGGCTTTGGAAATCGGCTCTGTTTCCTGGAACCTACCTCTAACGCTCAGGTATGTAGTAAGGCAGGTGACCCAGGTGGGTGACTTGCAAAGGTGCCTGAACAACAGCTTAGGCCAGGGGTAGGCAACCTCGGCTCTTTTATGACTCATGGACTTCAACTCCCAGAATTCCTGACTCAGCTGACTCAGGAATTCTGGGAGTTGAAGTCCATGAGTCATAAAAGAGCCGAGGTTGCCTACCCCTGGCTTTGGCCATTCTCCGTGACCTGCGGCCACCTGCTAGATTGGCTTTTCCTGCTGGGAATTAGGTAGGGAAGTCTATCCATCTGGAGAACTTGGCTTTCCTTCCATGGATGGATTGACCAGATTTATCATTTATTAGATTTTTAACTTGCTTTATTATTATTATTATTATTATTATTATTATTATTATTATTATTATTATTATTATTATATTATTATTATTATTATTATTATAATATTATTATTATTATTATTATTATTATTATTATATTATTATTATTATTATTATTATTATTATTATTATTATTATTAATTTAATTTGTATACCGCCCTTTATGATTTTGTAAGTAACTCAAGGCAGTGAACATTTGTCGCAGTCCTTCCTATTCCTGTTATCCTCACAACGACAAACCTGGGAGGTCGGTTGGGCTCAGGAGGAGGGACCGGCTCAAAGACACCCCAGCCGGCTTTCGTGCCTAAGGCAGAACTAGAACTCAAGAGTCTCCTGGTGATTGGCCCAAAGTCACCCAGTCGGCTTTCATGGCTAAGGCGGGACTAGAACTCGTGGTCTCTTGCTTTCTAACCCGGGACCTTGCCCACTAAACCAAACGGGAATCACGTCTCAGACTTTTGACCTGCTTGCAAAGTTTTATGGTGTACCTTAAAAAGTGGCGTAACAGTTGTAAAACTCTGTCAATGGAGACAAATCCTGGTTTTCTATCCCCACGCAGAAAGTCCCCCCAGATCTGGCAATATGTTGCTTCATTTTGGAACAATCCTTGTCCGTACGAGCCTTGCAGGAAATGCTGGCCAATACCGTGGAGGCCGGTGTGGAGGTAAGAAAGAGAAACATTTATTTCCTTTGTGGGCAGTAAGTTAGAAGGCGAGCTCGTGGTGTCCCCCTCCCCCCCCGAGATCTGACCATGGATGAGAATGTACGTCTGTTTGTTCAAGAGAGCTACAAGTATCTTACTAGGGGGAGCAAATGAGCCTCTCTTTCGTGTGTCCGGCACAAAAGCTATGTATACGTGCCAGCCTTGTGAGGTAGTCCGGATAAGAAGCACACCCAGGAGTGCCAGCTCTACCTTTCTCATAAGCTTGCGAGGACAATTGAGCCCAAAATTTCTGTCGTTAAATTGAGACGTGTGTTAAGTGACTTTGGCTCCCTTTTACGACCTTTCTGGCCTCTTGTTCTTAAGCAAATCACTGCAGCAGATGAGTTAGTAACCCAGCTGTTAAGTGAAGCTGACTTCTACCTTGACTTTGCTTGGCAGAAAGTCACCAAAGGGGATCACGGGACCCCCTAGGGCAGGGGTAGGCAACCTCGGCTCTTTTATGACTCATGGACTTCAACTCCCAGAATTCCTGGGTCAGCTGGCTCAGGAATTCTGGGAGTTGAAGTCCATGAGTCATAAAAGAGCCGAGGTTGCCTACCCCTGCCCTAGGGCCCTGCGAGCGTCATAAATACGAGTCAGTTGCCAAGCATCCAAATTTGGATCACATGATCACGGGGAGGCCGCAACGGTCCTAAGTCATGAAAATCGGCATAAGTCCCTTTTTTCAGAGCCGTTGTAACTTTGAAGGGTCACCCAACAAACTATTGTTAACCTGAGGATTACCTGAATAAAAAGTCAGTTCCAATACTGCCATTTTGAGCCTTTTGTGCCTTGAATTAATAGGTCCCTTCTGTTTATTTATTTATTTATTTATTTATTTTGAAGCCTGCCTGATGATTAACAATAAACTGCCCCTTTACTCAGTCAACTTTGGGGCCAGGCGAAGAATGTCTTTCAGCCTTTAATTGTTTTCCCTTTTTATGTTTTTGGTTATCAAAACAGCACCATTTCTCTGTAAAATAAAACTGCGAAAGCTCACCGTGGGATTAAAAAAAGTTAAGCAGTGATTAGTTCTCCAAGAAAAAAAAAATGCCAGAGGAACATTTTAATTAACATTACAAGGTGGTTCGGTACGTACGAATAAATATTGCACTGTAGAAATATCAGTGGGAGTCTTATCCTTACTTGGGAGTCTACCCAGTAAGGAATTCTGTACACAATCTCAAATTTAGTTGCACCTGGTTAGTTGTGGGAAATAATATTCACCTAAAGGGCTTTAGTGTGGAAGTAAAGTTATTGATTTCTTAGTGATGCCTAGTCCTGGACAGCTACAAGCAAGACATACAAGTTTTTCCCAGAGCTGTATTGAAAGAAGAGACGCCTGACCAATTTGATTCTCAGATAGTTGGGTGAATGCAAAAATATTTCCTCTCTAAAACTGCAAATGACGAAAAACCCGAGATTTGCTGAGGGCTGTCCCTTCCTGGTTTTGATCCCATGGTCCTCACATGAGGCTGAGCACGTCCTGGGTCTGTTCTCAGCTTTCTCCCAGTGGGGAGAAGCCAACGGACGTCTTGAATGGTGAATGAATGGGAGGCGGGGGTCCTTTTAAGGGGTGAAGTGAGACATCCAGCAAAGCCGCAGGTCTCCCCGCGATGCTTGTTGGCCCTTGGTCTGAGTAAATCCTCAATGGTTCATCTTGTCTTCCTCTTCTTTTCTTTGGCTTCTCAAATCTGCCGACTGACCCTCTAGGGTGTTGACTTGGACAAGTGGGTAGGTCATTCAGCCGCTGCCGTGATCCCATCTCCTCGTGCCTTTCCTTCTAAACCTCTTCACCCCCCATCCTCTCCCTACCCTGTTTTGGTGTGTGCCTCCCAGTTCCTGTTTCCCTTCTCGGGGTTCCCACCTCCTCAAATTGAACCCATAATAGACAAGTGACAGGTTTCAAGAAGATAGTTGATTTGCCGTGGGGGGAGGGGGGAGGACGTTGACCTAGAATGGACACAACTTGGTTTGAAAGACATTCCAGACTGTTCACGCTACGTCAGGGGTCAAGGGCCCATTTGGGAAAGAGCGTTGAGATCCCTTGAAGGGTGAACTGAGCATACTAAGGACCTGCAAATGGTAAGACAGGCCCATGGCCTCTTAAAACTCTCTATCCCCAACTCCATACAAAAGTTCTGCTCCTAGGGTGTAGGAGAAAGAGTGGCAGAGCTGGGGGCGGAGTTAAAAGAGAGATCAGCCTAGAATCCTTATGCAGTCAAGTAACTCCAATCTCCCTTGAATTCCATTGACCCTATCAAGAAACCAGGAACCAGGATAGTTTATATAAACCCTGAGGATTTATTCCCTGCAACCTATATATAAGAACCTCATCTTTAACGGTCAATGCAAATTGGCGCCAGAGAAGAATCAACAGACTTCAAGTGGGGGGGGGGGGCTGGACTCGGGTCTCTTTTAGGGGTGTAGGGATTCCAGACTAATGTCGTGGTTGATCTCACCCTTGGGTTCAGCCTGGTAATCTTCTACAGACCCTTAATTTAATTCCAAGCAGGTGCTAACCATTAGTTGAGAAGATTCCCTTTGCATAGTCAGGATTAGCAATAGTAAATCAGTTGAATTGGACCTTCTGATGTGGACCTGATCTTCCACGCAGGACGCAGGACCCCCCAAATACTTAATTAAGGTGCCTTTCTTCTAAGTTATGCTAGCCATCAGCTACCACTCTGATATATATTGAGTTACATCTCCCAGAACTGAGCCAGCATTCTCGCAATGACAGCAGGATCTGGAGTGGGCCTGGTTTGGTTTTGTGTTTGGTCGTGTCGCCTTCTCACAAACTGTCCCATTCTGATCACAGGCCAGTTCTCCTCTGTGAATCGAAGCTTTGGAGCAGTTGTGAACTCCTATGGAAATACAGAGCAATATCGCAGTTTATGAAGTTGGGGGAGGGAGGGGGCTTGCCATCCCCACAGTTCTTAGCGATGGGTCCTTTGTGGGTGTTCCTTGTGGCAAACCAGGTGGGATCCCCTTGTCCTCTCCCTCCAGTAATCTTTTATCTCCCTCCTTCGTGCCTCCTCCCTTCCTTCCATGTTTTCAACCCATCTTCCTTCCTGTTGTTCTTCACCGATGGTTGTGGTTTCCCAGATTTCTTCTTGTGTCCCTTCTCACTTCACTGCATGGTTCCTATCTGTGAACGCCTCTTTCCTTCTGGAGAATCCTCTACTGCTCTGGTTGGGTGAAGAAGGGAGTGGGACAAAACAAACATGGTACTTGATAAAGGAGGTTTGGGAGGGAGAGTTGCTGCTCCTTGTGGAAACTCTCTATCCTGGAAATCGTGGAAACTCTCTATCACCAAAACCTTGAATCCAGAAGCAACTTTACGTTGAGGTCCAGAAAAGGTTCATAAAGCCTTTCAGAGGGGAATGATGAGGACCCCGGAATGTAGCCAGCTTGGCTCTGATCACACCCCTCAACCTTGTTCACGTTTTGGCGAAGGACATCCATGAAATCCTAAGTTGATAAGCAACCCAGGTTGAACCTGCCAAATGGGCACACCGGTTCTCTTGATGTTTTATTGGGATAAAATTGGGGTGGGGTGGGGGGCCCAGATGGAGCTGTTAGAAGGAGGAGCAATTTTGCAAGGTAGCTAAGCTAGGAGGATATGGATCCTGCCCTATTCTGGATAATTTGATCCCAAGGAAGAAAATGTTAAAATCCAGTGTCCTACAATAATTTGAATTCTGCAGTAACAATTTCAGGCTTGTATGAACTGCAAATGCTCTGCTTTTAAGGCTCTAGTCTATCCCAATAATCTGGACCTAATTGGCTACTATGATGGTTACATAGCAGTTGGGTCCATGCTCATGTGATGTTTTATGGCTGCAAGAATATATTACATAATTAGAAATTCCTGAGCATGCTTTGGAGCTTCCGATGATGATGATGATTGGCATTTTCTGCAGTGAGTCAGGATCTGGTCACATCTGTGCAGACGTGGCTCAAACATATCCACCCTTTGAGTATGTCACTCACTATATGCACCTTGAGATATGAGATTCAGGAGTTGACCTCTCCCCAGGGTGGTGGGGACCAGATTTTGAGGCACGTGCTAAAGGAGGCGAGATTGGGACATCCTGGAAATCTCCCCAAGCAATATGTTAAGAGCAGTTTACTATGAATTAATGGAGATGGCAACCTTTATTCCTATTCCCTAAGAGGAAATCTATTTTAGCCTTAGGAGAAAATTCCGACTTATGCTTTAACAGAATCAAAAGTGGCTTTTATTTTTGAAAAGGCAACTGGACTGATTTTTTGAGGAGGAAGAAGAAAAAGATCTTTCGCTTTCTATCCTGGAAGCTTCATCGGGATAGGATGAAACTGATGAAGCTTCCAGGATAGGAAACAAAACAACAACAACAACATCATCATCATCATCATCATCATCTTCTTCTTCTTCTTCTTCTTCTTCTTCTTCTTCTTCTTCTTCTTCTTCTTCTTCTTCTTCCTCCCCTTCTCCCCCTCCCCCCTCCTCCTCCAAACAAAAACCAGTTCAGTTGTCTTGCAAAAATAAAAACCACTTTCGTTACAACTATGACCTGGATGACTGAGAATCTCAGTAGACATTTGAGCTTTAACTGAGCTTTGGCATTACATGGGTAACATCTGTTTTCCAGGCTCCTGAGAAGTGCAGTAGGTCTGCCTGAGTCAAATATAAGTCATTGCGCTCTTTACTACACCGTAACATAGACCCGGGCGCTCTACGGCCTGTGGGCCACATCCGGCGCTTTGGCTGTCCCTGTCCTGCCCAGGGCAGTGGTGGCCCTCTTGGTTCGGCCCTTCGCGATGGTCCCAGTTTCACATGTGGCCCATTGTGAAAATTAACATGTTGAGTTGAAGCAGTCACACTATCTGTTCAATCTTGGCCGATCTTAGAAAGCTAAGCGGGGTCAGTTCTGGTCAGTAACTTGGACGGGAGATCAGCAAGATCTCAAAAAAACAAACAAACCAATGGAAAAGTATACTATTGCCAAGAGAACAACATGAACCTCCATGAACAAATCAAGGATCAAGCTTGACTAAGAGATTGTTGCCTTCTTGCCTTTCGGTTAGTAGGTTTCAATCCCACCTCTGAATGTTTCGTTAACCACAAGGTGTAGAATCTTGTCCATAAATGCAAAAAGCCAAAAACTGGCAATGATTGTTGTGGGAATGGTGCATGGATCTGAGTGAGCTCAGGTTGAACCTTCCACAGGTAAGGCTGTCAAATGCCCTGAGTGATTTGGATTTATCTTTTGCCTTGTCATCCTCCAGTCCTCACAAGGTGGTGGACACCGGACTCTCCTTTATGGACACGCTATTCTTCTCCGGCATTCCCACAGCGGCATGGTAAGAGGGAATGGAATTTAAGGAAGCTGCGGATTCAGACATGGGGACAGGGGAGGGAGCTTCAACACAGGGCAAGGTGACTCTACATTTGGCCCAACTGAGTGGCGCTGGCACACAGTGGCACCCAGGACCTTTTTTTGGGTCAAAGCCAAGCAGGTTTATTTTCAAACGCTGAGTCATCTGTTCTCTACTAAGGGGAGTAGAAATTGCAAGGAATCTCGAAGGAAGGCTTGGGAGTTGGGATGTCGTTCTCGGCCAAGTAAACGTCAAGGTTTGAAAAGGCTGGGAGATATTCTGGAGGCCACATTGAAGTTCTAAGTAAAGAAGCTGAGGTCATCTGAGGTCATCTGTTCCTTGCCTTCTGTGTCAATGTTCCTAGGAGAGCCATAGCTACGGGGTAGGTTCACTACCCCACCAAGTCGGCCAAGCAGGTATTCGCATTGGCTGGAATTACTTGCTTGAGATGTCCCGTTGCTACCACTTTCATTCGATAGCCCAGAATGAATTGATTGCTGGCTGACATTGCAATCAACCCCTTAGCATTAACTCCCTGGATCAGGCCTAACCTATCTTCTCAGAAGCTTCTGCCTCTAAGTGGTGGCTCAGCGTCTGATCTGACTCTTTTCCAATTATCTTTCGGGTTTTCAAAGGCGACAGTGGTTCAGGAAGACCGCAGAGATGATGTTGGAAGGACCAAATCTTAATACACCCTGGATCCAGGTTCCAGATCAATTTGGAGTAAAAAAAATAATTAGAATTCCCATCAGCCTAATTTGCTTGACGTTTAACAGAATAATGGGGAATAAGTGAAGGCTTCAGTCATGCAAAGAGGAGCAGAAGTGGGACATTGAAGGGGGAATGTTTAGTACCAAAGTTCGCAGACCAGGAATAAACAGCTAATGTTGATTAAGTCAAAAGCGGAAATCCTCTCTTTTTAAATTTATTTTCATCCTACCTTTATTAATTTATAAACAACTCAAGGCAGCAAACAGACATAACGCTCCATCCCTCCTGTTTTTGAACCCTGGTTAGAGGTTCGCCACCGCAAAACCCTACTATAGTGTTTCTCAACCTTGCCAATTTTAAGACAGGCACATTTCAACATGCTGCCTGGGGAATTCTGGGAGTTGAAGTCCACTCATCTTAAAGTGGCCAGGGTTGATCTAAAGGCTGTCTAAACTCAGCTGTATATTACCAGAACAATCTCAGTCTAGATTTCTGTGTCTGAAACATGTTGCAGCAACAAGCTCCCCACACCTGTGGCCAGTCGTCACATCGTCTAGGCCAGGGGTAGGCAACTTCGGCTCTTTTATGACTCGTGGACTTCAACTCCCAGAATTCCTGAGCCAGCCACGCTGAGGGAAAAGGGAGAGGTTTCCAAGCTGAGCCAGGCTGGTTCAGGAATTCTGGGAGTTGAAGTCCACGAGTCATAAAAGAGCCAAGGTTGCCTACCCCTGATCTAGACCAAGGGTGTCTAACTTCAGCAACTTTAAGACCTGTGGAGTTCAACTCCCACAATTCTGGGGAATTCTGGGAGTTGAAGTCCACAAGTCTTAAAGTTGCTAAGATTTGACATTCCGGGTCTAGATTGTTTTTTTGCACTGATTCTGTATTTGGGATAAGCCAGGAATCCTGGCTTATTTGGAACTTTTCTCCTTCCCAATGTTCAGTATTTAAGCTGCTTGACCACATCGCGTTCCTTGACGGATAAACTCGCTTTTGACGTGGGCCTTCAAGAAGATGCTTCAGGTATGTGGTGTGGCTGAGCCCTCAAGGGAACAATTGGAGGCCTGATGGTTTAATTCAGAGGTCCCCAACCCTTGGTACCATGGACCAGCACCAGTTCCACAAACCAGTCCATGGAAAAACCTCTCTCCACGGAACTGGTCCCTGGTGCCCAAAAGGTTGAGGGCCACTGGTTTAATTGGTTTTCTTACAGGATGGAGAGGGTTGAACTAGATCAGAGTTTCCCATGTTTTCTGCGTTGGCGGCCTGATGGGAAAGGGAGGGGTAGGTGGCTTTATGTACACATGCGCACACACAAACGGGGCCACAAGCACATGCGTGAGCGGGGCTGCAAGTCCCCGCATGATGCAAACAGGGCCATGAGCACCCGTGTGACGCTTACACCAATGCTAGTGCACAGGCAATGCTCATGGCAAAGCCAGGCGTGAAGGAGGGGGTGAGTACACGTTCCCAGTAGTGGGCCATGGCCCATACGTTGGGTACCCCTGGACTACATGACCTTTGAGGTCCCTTACAGCATCTATGGCAGAGGTCCCCACCAGGGATCACCGGTTCCGTGGAGAGAGGTTTTTCCATGGACCAGAGGGGGCCTGGTTTTGTGTGCTGCCTGCATTTCGCAGATGGGGCTTTGCTTATTTGTGTGGACTGGTTGCTGGCATGCCGTGGGCCGGCACTGGTCCACGGACCAGGGGTTGGGGACCCCGATCTATAGGATGCTTCAAAGGGATGGGGAGAATTTACGTATCAGACTCTACATAGGACTATTCCAATTATTCTGTGTACTTTGGGTTACATTTTTTATTTATTTACATTTGCTTATACTTCTTATGCGCTATTTATGCTTTGGGCAGTGTACAATTTATGCCTTGTTGTTTCTTGTTCCCATTTTCTTATCATCCTCATTAGCAAACTACCCAGGTACAGATAGCCCTTGACTTGCAACTATTCGTTTAGTGAGTTTTTAAGGTTATGACAGCACTGGAAAAAAACGGGGACTTACAGCCAGTCTTCACACTTACGACCATTGCAGCATCCTCGGGTGCTGTGACCGCCGTGTGCGGCCTTCTCAGCCAGCTTCCGATAAGCAAAATTGGATTTGCTTAACGACTGGGTGGTTCGCTTAACGACCGTGGCAAAAAAAACAGGTAGTCAAATTGGGCACGGCTCACTTAACAACCACCTTGCTCAGCGATGGGAATTTTGCTCCCTGTTGTCGTAAGTTGAGGACAACCTGTAACTGAAACCGGGTGCGAAGTAGAAGCAGAGTTTTGTGGTCTGCATGAGTTCCGTATTCTATAAATTGCATTCCCTAGCAAGCCCTCTCCCCCCCCTTGCATAATTTGCATAATTGGCTTGATCTAATTTCCTTCTCCTTTGGACAAGGAGTTATCAGCTGTGTGGGATGCTAGAGCATGATTGACTATCACATAGATGCCCTCTTCTCCTCGCCTTCCGAAACCGCCGGGCGTTGCCTCTCCCGTTTCTCTTCTGATAGGCTGGACTACAATGCCCATCATTGTAGGGTGACCCGGGGAAGGGCTGCTGCATGGCTGGGCAGAGAACTGTGCTTGAATTCTTGGCCGCCATCTTGGTAGCTGTCCACGATTCTTCCTTCTCGTCCGCAGGGGAAGCCTGTTGGTGGACCATCCACCCTGCCTCAAAGCAGCGGTCGGAAGGGGAGAAAGTGCGCGTCGGGGACGACCTCATCCTCGTCAGTGTCTCCTCTGAGCGGTATCTGGTGCGTGTCCCAGTTTGGTGGTGGTGGTGGTGGTGCCTTCAAGGCAGGTGTTCGGGTCGGGGATGAGAGCTTGTAGGCCAGTGTTTCTTGGCAACTTTTAAGATGTGTGGACTTCAACTCCCAGAATTCCAGGCGTCGAGGTCCACCTGAGGTAAAGTTGCTCAGGTTGAGAAACACAGGCCTCAAGAAAAGGGATTATGTATTTATTTATTACGTTTATCTCTAATTACCTTTGTTACTTTAGAAGTAACTGGAAATATCGAATATAGCTAATATTCCTTCCTACTCTTGTTTTCCTCACAATAACAACCCTTTGAGATGGGTTGGGCCAAGAGAGACAGAGAGATTGGGCCAAAGTCACCCAGTCGGCTTTCATGACTAAGGCAGAACTGGAATTTACTGTCTCTTGGTGAGTGGCCCAAAGTCACCCAGCCAGCTTACAGGCCTAAGGCAGAACTAGCATTCACCATCTCCTAGTGATTGGCCCAAACTCACCCAGCCGGCTTTCATGCCTAAGGCGGAACTAGAACTCACCGTCTCCTGGTGATTGGCCCAAACTCACTCAGCCGGTTTTCATGTCTAAGGCGGAACTAGAACTCACCATCTCCTGGTGACTAGGTCAGCATCTTAACCACAGTGAAAGACCATCTTCAGCATATGTTGAGGTTGCTTACTCGGAGAGACAAACACTTGGGCAAAATCTCCGCCTCTTGCACCAATTTCTTCTGCTGCTCTTTCCTTTTGGCCTGGCCTGACCATTGAGGCGGGTGGTCTTTGTCTTCTCCAGCACTTGTCCACCGCCAGTGGAGAACTTCAAGCCGATGCCTCCTTCATGCAAACCCTTTGGAACATGAACCCCATCAGCTCTGGCTGTGAGGAAGGTGCGTGGCATTTTTTTGCGGGATGGGGTGGGACTCCTTTGGCCTTCAAAGGTTTCAGATCACGTGGGAGTTTTTAGGTAAGGGTAGCCGATGCGTTGCAGAGGTGAACCTGTGCACTGGATGGGAACTGAGTTGACCTTGGGCCTTGCCCTGTTGCCATCTCAGCATCTGGAGATGGTTGTTTCCTCACTCTGCTGTCTCTTCTCTCCAAGGCTGTGTGACTGGTGGCCACGTCATGCGCCTCTTCCATGGCCATATGGATGAATGCCTCACCATCTCCACCACGGACCAGAATGAAGAGCAGCGCAGGTAGATCTCTTGAGTAGATCCAGAGATGCACACACAGACCTTAACAGGACAGAATAACAGAGTTGAATGAGACCTTGGAGATCTTTTAGTCCAGGGGTAGGCAACCTTGGCTCTTTTACGACTCATGGACTTCAACTCCCAGAATTCCTGAGCCAGCCACGCTGAGGGGAGAGTTTCCAAGCTGAGCCATGCTGGCTCAGTAATTCTGGGAGTTGAAGCCCACAAGTCATAAAAGAGCCAAGGTTGCCTACCCCTGTTCTAGTCCAACCCGCTGTTCAGGCTGGAAACCCTGTACCATTTCAGACAAATAGTTGTCCAATCTCTTCTTAAAAATCCCTCATGTTGGAGCAACCTAGAACTAAGGAGAAATTCCGGACGCTTAGAAAAACCTATCAGGGAATGACTTGCCTCCAGAAGTTGTGGGTGGAATTGAGCTGACTGAGGAATTCTGGGAGTTGAAGTCCACCAGTCTTCAAGTTGCCAAGGTTGGAGACCCCTGCCATAAACCAAGAAGTCCCTTGGGAAACATTGCCTGCAGTGGACACAGACTCCTACTCAAGGATCTGGTAACTAAGTCCCATTCCTTTTTAAATCTTTCTTCTGCAGGGTGGTGAACTATGAAGGAGGAGCCGTCTGTTCGCAGGCCCGATCGCTCTGGCGCCTGGAGCCCCTGCGGATCAGGTAGGCTGGTTTTTCCATGCTTTCGTCTTCCATCTTCTCCTTGGCCTTGGACCTTTCAACATTCTTCGCTAAATTGACTTCTGTGAAGCTTCTTACGCCAAGCTGACGTTTGTTTGCTTGGGCAGAACAGAAAATTAAATGTGACAGGGAACAGGCTGGTCTGTATCCATGTTGTACTAAATCGTGATTTATCCATGGCTTATGGGATCAACTACCTTTAGAAGAGAATATTTCCATTTTTGGAAGCCATCTTCACTGGGACTACCATGACGTGCTAAGCCATAAACAGGGAGATAACTAACCATCTTCGTCCCAAGCTAAACCAAACCGAACAACATCTTTCTTATGGTTAAACCTGGGATTCCTTTTGTCCTACAGCTGGAGTGGTAGCCACATGAAATGGGGTCAACCGTTTCGCGTCCGTCATGTCACAACGGGGCGCTACTTGGCCCTGACTGAGGATAAAGGGCTGGTTGTGGTGGATGCTGAGAAGGCCAACACCAAAGCGACGTCATTCTGCTTCCGCGTCTCAAAGGTGAGAGGTCACCTCAGGTTAAGGGCTGATCCTGCCCAGAAGGGCCGTCTAAAGAATGGGAACTTCTACGCTTCCCTTGGAGAGGTTGAAAGTGGCCCAAAGGCTATGCTGGAAAGCAACATTTCTCTACTATGCTGACCTCCAGAGGTGTGGACCAACTCCCAGAATTCCTCAAGCAGCACACACTCTGCAGAGAATTCTGGAACTTTCGAGTCCACACGTCTGGAATTGCCCAGATTGAGAAACTCGAATGTTAAGTTTTTCAGAAGTGGAGTGCTCGGTGCTCTCTCAGCTGGGTTGTTTGCTTGCAGACATCCCATTACCCAACTAGGTAATTTCATCAGGGGCCTGTAGTGAGTGGGTGGAGCCCCCCCCTGCATTTGTGTTTTAAATAGCTCCAAAGTTTGGAACAGTTTAGGGGATTTCACTGGAAAGGCATTGGCCTTTTAGCAATGATCCGGTTTCATTGGATCTTCACGTGTGAATCGGGTCTTTCGTGCCTGACACCTCTTTCTTTCTCTTTCAGGAAAAGGTGGACGTGGCCCCCAAACGAGACGTGGAAGGCATGGGCTCCCCGGACATCAAATACGGAGAGTCCATGTGCTTCGTGCAACACGTGGACAGTGCTCTCTGGGTGACCTATGCAGCGGCCGACACCAAGGCGATGCGTCTGGGTTTGGTCAAGAGAAGGGTAAGTCTGGCCTTGTTTATTTATTAAATTCCCATGCCGCCCACCTCACCAATAAGGTGACTCCGGGCGGTGTACGAGCGCTCAAAAGATAAATACAAAAACAACAAAAATTTGGAAGAGTTGCATAAAAATTAGGATCCCGGGATGGACGGCGGGGTGCGTGGGTGGGGGTGGGGTGGTCTTCTTAACCCTTCAAACGGCGCCAGCAAAAGAGCGCCCCCATCAGGGCTCTAAATCAACCGGTAAAACGATCATGCCTCATTTAGGATCCTATTTTTTCCTAGGGCCTTTCTGGGACTCTAATGGCCAAAGTTCATGGAATCCTGAGGCAAGGACTAGGGTTGGGGTGTTTAATGAGGACTAGAAACCCTATTCTGTTCTGTTCTGTTCTGTTCTATTCCAATTCCAATTCCAATTCCAATTCCAATTCCAATTCCTATATTTCTATTCTTATTCCACTCTATTCCATCCCAACCCAGCCCATTCACCCCATCCCAACCAACCCAACCCAACCCGTCCATCCCAACCCAACCCATCATCCCAACTATCCCATCCCAACCCATCCCAACCCAACCCAACCCATCATCCTGACCCATCCCAGGATTTAAGGCCCTTCCTTAAAGGGACTTTCCTCTCCTACCCAAGTAGCCATACAGGGAATTGCTGATCTTGACTGGCTCAGCCTATATCTGAGCATTCTCCTGGCTGGCTTTGGCTGGCAGCTTTTATGAGGCCAAATACAATCAGATTGGGTCTTGCCAATCAGCTGACCCTTTTGCAACAATGGCCCAGATGCTCCTGGATCAGAGTCCAGTGCTAGATTGCCGGGTCATCGTTGTGCATCGTTCATGGAGCTGAAGGAGCAGGGAGTGGGCTACCTCCAAGGTTCTTTCTAGGCTTAGGAGTCTCTGAGCTTTCCCTAAGGCCTCTCTTCCCATCCACAGGCCATCTTGCACCAGGAGGGCCACATGGACGATGCCCTCTCGCTCACCCGCTGCCAACGTGAGCAGTCCCAAGCCGCCCGGATGATCTACAGCACTTCTGGGCTTTATAACCAGTTCATCAAGTAAGCCTCGTCTGGGTCCTTTTCTCCGGGATCACCAGGAACTAGCTGCTTGGGAGCTGTTGTCAAGTTTCTCTTGACTTCTGCTTTCTCCGTCCTCTAGAGGGCTGGACACCCTGATCGGGAAGGCCAAGTCGAGCACTCCGGCGACTCTTCCCATTGAAGGGATGATCCTCAGCTTGCAGGATCTGATCAACTACTTCCAGCACCCCGAGGAAGAACTCCGGCACGAAGAGAAGCAGACCAAACTCCGCTCCCTAAAGAACAGGCAGAACCTCTTCCAGGAGGAGGTGAGCGAGTCGTACTCAATTCAGGGCGACTAAAAAGCAGGTTAGGCATCCTATAGGCCACTCTATAGGATGCAGGAACTGGGTGTGGCTGGTCGAGAGAAAAGAAGGGCGTGGGTGGGGTGGACATGATAGCAGTCTTCCAATTTTTGGGGGGGGGGTTTGCCACAAAGAGGGGGGGGGTCAACCTCCAAAGAACCAGAAGGCAAAACAAGAAGCAACGGATGGAAACTAATCAAGGAGAGAAGCTACCTGGAATTAAAGGGAAACTTCCTAACAGGGAGGACAATTAACCAGTGGAACAACCTGCCTCCAGAAGTTGCAGGTGTTTCATCACCGGAGGCTTTCAAGAAGAGACTGGACAGCCGTCTGTCTGGAATGGTCTAGGGCAGGGATAGGCCACCTTGGCTCTTTTATGACTTCTGGACTTCAACTCCCAGAATTCCTGAGCCAGCCATGCTGAGGGGAAAGGGAGAGGTTTCCAAGCTGAGCCATACTGGCTTAGGAATTCTGGGAGTTGAAGTCCAGGAGTCATAAAAGAGCCAAGGTGGCCTATCCCTGGTCTAGGGTCTCCTGCTTGAGTAGGGGATTGGACTAGAAGACCTCCAAGGTCCCTTCTAGCTGTATTCTGACTGGCTGGCTGACTGACTGACTGATTGATTGATAGATTTTTTTCATGGCTTATCTACCAGCATCCCAAGGTCTGTTTCTTCTCCTGGGGATGTCTGGATATAAGTTAAGGTCTACAAACACAGCCAGGATGTGGCTCTTATTGCTTAAAACAAATTAGAGTACAGTTGAGTATAGTTGCTTGTCCTATCGTGTCAGGCACTCTGCTGCTGTTCAGACATGAAGTTAAGACAGGTGAGTCGGGGGGGGGGGCAGCTTTTGGCCTTAAGGGGATCTGCTCTTTTGCAGGGCATGATCACCCTCGTTCTGAACTGCATCGACCGCCTCAACATGTACAGCACAGCTGCCCACTTTGCTGAGTTCGCTGGAGAGGACGCGGCCGAGTCTTGGAAAGAGATTGTGAATTTGCTGTATGAACTGTTAGGTGGGTTGAGTCGAGGAGACGATCCTGGTACATTTGGGTGACCAGCAACCGTGTTTTGAACACAAATGCTGTCTCTTGAGTTTGTCGGAATCTCATGGCGGAGAGCACGGCCCTGCAAATTACTTGTGGTTTACTTGCTACTTTTACAAAGCACACCTCTGATATCAGCTTTGTGGGATCCACAGAGGGGGGACTGCTGTGTGCTTAGCCTAGAAAAAAAAATAGGTGGTTGTGGGTGCAGAAAGCAGACCAGTTTCATGGAGTCCATGGTGGTTTGCTTGCAGATGTTTCATGACCCAAGTAGTAACATCATCAGTGCTAGAAAAGAGTGTGGTTTGTTGGGAGGAGGAGGAGGAGGTGGTGGTGGAGGATTATTGGGGGATTCTTGGTGTTCCCTGAGCTTGGAGATTTACTTGTAGACATTGCATGACCCAACTAGGTTACAACATCAGTGCTGGTGGGACAATAAATTCCGCTCTACTTTACAATGACTGGGGAATTCTGGGAGTTGAAATCCATACATTGTCCAGTTGCCAAGGTGGAGAAACGCCGTGTAGGTCCTTCGGAGGACAAGCTAACTGACAGGCAAATGACTTAACGCTATCATGGAGATGAACCAAGGGCATAACCACCATCTTGCCTTCCTACCTTGCAGCCTCGCTCATCCGTGGGAACCGTTCCAACTGTGCCCTTTTTTCCAACAACCTGGACTGGCTGGTCAGCAAACTGGACCGACTGGAGGCGTCCTCTGGTGAGCGGAGGGGGAAATCACAAGTTTGGGGGGCTTCCTAACCCACCACCCCCAGGCAGTTAAGGGGGCTGGGCTGCTTCAGAGTCTCCCTGAAACCACTAGGTCTGCTGTTCCTGGACAACGGACCACCTTGTCAGGATAAGGAGTTGTTTTCATATCCAGTGCCTGCTCTGGTTACAGGCCATCCTCGACTTAAAACGATTCGTTTAGTGATCGTTTGAAGTTGCAGCCACTTGGAAAAAAATGACTTGTGGCCATTTCTCACACTTAACGACCGTTGCATCATCCCTGTGGTCACGTGATCAAAATTGAGGTGCTGGCTCATATTTATGACGGTTGCAGCGTCCCCGGGGCCATGTGATCCCCTTTTGCAACCTTCTGACAAGCAGAGTCAATGGGGAAGAAGCCAGATTCATTTAACAGCCGTGTTACTCACTTAACAGCTGAGTGATTCACTTAGCAACCGTGGCAGGAAAGGTCGTAAAAATGGGTCAAAATTGACTTAACAGCTGTTTTGCCTAGCAGTGGAAATTTTCGGGTTGGTTGTGGTCGTAAGTCGAGAACCACCTCAATTCCACCTGGTTTAGTGATTTTTCTGGATTTGCACAATGCAGTTTGCAGCCGTTTTAAGCCCAGAGAAGAACTAATCAGTCTTAATTAAATATGAGACTGCAGGGCAGGGAGAGGGTGAAAACAGGCTCCTTCATCGCGTTCTTCTCCTTAATCATATTCTTCAGGCATTTTGGAGGTGTTATATTGTGTCCTCATTGAAAGCCCGGAAGTCCTGAATATCATACAGGAAAACCACATCAAGTCCATCATCTCCCTCCTGGACAAACATGGACGCAACCACAAGGTGGGTCCTGATCATGGCTGGCTCAGGAATTCTGGGAGCTGAAGTCCACAGAGTGTCAAGTTGCATAGTTGCTCGCCCCTGCCTTAATTCTGCTCTATAGAGTAGTTGCTTTCCTTCTCAGCGTATCATGAGGATGAAATTCATTCTCATGCCTCATTTAGGACCCTATTTTTTTCCTAGGGCCTTTCTGGGACTCTAATGGCCAAAGTTCATGGAATCCTGAGGCAAGGACTAGGGTTAGGATGTTTAATGAGGACTAGGAACCCTCTTCTCTTCTCTTCTCTTCTCTTCTCTTCTCTTCTCTTCTCTTCTCTTCTCTTCTCTTCTCTTCTCTTTCCTATTCCTAATCCTATTCCTATTCCTATTCCTATATTTCTATTCTTATTCCACTCTATTCATCCCACCCCACCCCATCCCAACCCAACCCATCATCCCATCCCATCCCAACTCATCTCAACCCAACCCAACCCATCATCCCATCCCAACCCAACCCATCATCCCATCCCAACCCAACCCATCCCATCATCCCATCCCAACCCATCCCAACCCACCCCACCCCATCATTCCATCCCAACCCAACCCACCCCATCATCCCATCCCAACCCATCCCAACCCAACCCATCATCCCATCCCAACTCATCCCAACCCAACCCAATCCATCCCAACCAACCCAACCCAACCCATCATCCCAACCCATCCCATCCCAACTGAACCCAACCTAACTTTGACTCCTCCCTCCTTCCCTTTGCAGGTGCTGGATGTTCTCTGCTCTCTGTGTGTTTGCAACGGTGTGGCCGTCCGCTCCAATCAAAACCTGATCACTGAAAACTTGCTGCCAGGGAGAGATTTGCTGTTGCAAACAAAGCTGATCAATCACGTCACCAGGTTGCTGCTTTCTCATCTTTGATGTCCCCCTGCTGGGGGTCTCCGGGGATTGGGCTGGAGTCAAAGAGGAGAAAGACACATCAAGGATAGACTGGGGGGTATACAGTGGAGCTGAGGTGGAAACTTGTCTTTAATCTACTGTATTATATAAGCCCAAATATAAGCCCTGACTGGAAAATAAGCCCTAATGCGTATTTTAGAAGAAAAATTAATATAAGACCTGGTCTTATTTTTGGGAATGCATGGGTAGTATCCACCTCCGGGATGGCACCCCGCCCCCCACCCCCAATCTGGACCCCAGGCCAAACAGCAGAGCTTTTAACTTTTTATTTTTCACCTGCTTTTAGGATATGTAAGCTCCCACAGTCACCTTGTAGGGGAGACAAGGCAATGAATGAAATCAATGACTAAATGCTGCTTGGCTTTTTGGAGACCCATCCAGGGTCAAGTTTCCCCCCCCTCCCCAGTGTTCTTGGTTTTCCACGCTGATCCTTTCTGTTCCCTGTCCTGCCTTCTCGTCCCTTTGCAGCATACGCCCCAACATCTTCCTGGGCACCCACGAAGGATCCACCCAGTACAAGAAGTGGTATTACGAGCTGATTGTGGATTCGGTGGAGCCTTTTGTGACCGCCCAGGCCACACACTTGCGAGTTGGCTGGGCCATGGCGGAAGGTTATAGCCCCTATCCAGGGGGCGGAGAAGGCTGGGGTGGCAACGGCGTGGGGGATGACCTTTATTCTTTCGGCTTTGATGGTGTCCAGCTTTGGTCAGGTAAGCTTCCTGCATCCATGGCTGATCCTCAGGGCAAATGGAGGGAGAGAGAGAGGGGGGGAGGGAGGGGGAGGGAGGGAGGGAGAGAGAGAGGGAGAGAGAGACAGACAGAGAGAGAGAGAGAGAGAGAGAGAGAGAGAGAGAGAGAGAGAGAGAGAGAGGAACACACACACACAAAGAGAGAGACAGAGAAACAGACAGACAGAGAGACAGAGAGACAGAGAAAGAGAGAGAGAAACACAGAGAGAGAGAAAGAGAAAGAGAGAGAGAGAAACACACAGAGAGACAGACAGAGAAAGAGAGACAAAGAGAAAGACACACACACACACACACACACACACACACACACACACACACGTGTCAAATAGTGGCCCAAGGACACTTGGAGAGTCAAGAAAGTCCAGTTGGTAGACGCAGCTGTGTGGACGCATCCTCCTCAGATGCTCCAACTGTGGCCTTCTCTCCTTAAGTTGCCAGAAGACCAACTTCTTAATGGACGCTCCTCAACCCTCACAGATAAATTATATAAATTATAAGGAATAGGAGGCAGCGGTCCAATTTGTAGGACCATTACAGCTGACCGAACTCAGCCCTGACCTCACGGACCAGGTAGCAGAAATCTTTTCCAAGATGTCTTAAGCGCACCTCCCTGTCTCAGCTTTGGCTCTTCCCCACGTTCTTCTTCTCGGGGTGATTTCCCTCTTGTCTCCTTTCCGCTTGGCTCAGGCCGCGTGGCTCGGGCAGTGGCGTCCCCCGGGCAGCACATGCTGGGGGCGGACGATGTGGTGAGCTGCTGCCTCGACTTGAGCGTGCCCAGCATCTCTTTCCGCATCAACGGCTTCCCGGTGCAAGGCATGTTTGAGGACTTCAACCTCGACGGCCTTTTCTTCCCCGTGATCAGCTTCTCTGCCGGCATCAAGTAAGCTCCACCCCGACAGACGGAAAAGGAGAGCCACAGGCAGGCCTTGACTTGCAACCGTTCACTTAGTGACTGTTCAAAGTTACGGTACTGAAAAAAAGGGACCTAACGACCATTCCCCACACTTAGAACTGTGGCAGCCATCCCCCACGGTCTCGTGTTCAAAATTCAGACATTTCACTACAGCTAATCCTTGGACGCGGTGGCTCAGTGGGTTAGGATGCTGAGCTTGTCAATCACAAGGTCGGCAGTTTGGTGGGTCGAATCCCAAGTGCCGCATAACAGAGTGAGCGCCTGTTACTCGTCCCAGCTTCTGCCAACCTAGCAGTTCAAAAGCACGTAAAAATGCAAGCCAAAAAATAGGGACCACTACGGTGGGAAGGTAACAGCGTTCCGTGCGCCTTTGGCGTCTAGTCATGCCGGCCACATGACCACAGAGACGTCCTTGGACAAGCGCTGGCTCTTCGGCTTTGAAACGGAGATGAGCACCGGTCCCTAGAGTCGGAAACGACTAGCACACATGTGCGGGGGAACCTTTACCTTTAATCCTTGGGTGGGACTGAAACTGTCAATTGATGTCGTCATTAAGTCGTCCCTGATTTCCTGACCTTTTTGCCACAGTTGTTAAGCAAATCACTGCGGTTGTTAAGTGGATCATGCAGTTATGTAAGTGAATCTGGCCTTCCCAATGACTTCGCTTGTCGGACGGCAGCGAGGAAGCTCATAAATGGCCACCACGTGACCCCAGGATGCTGCAATCGCCATTAAATACACGTTGGGTGCCAAACAAAACAAAAGTTTTGATCGGATGACCGTGTGGAGACAGGGCGACGGTTGTAAATGTGAGGAGCGGGCATCATCTATTTTTGTCAGCCCCGTTGCAACTTCAATGGTTGTTAAATGAATACAGGTAGTCCTCAATGACCATAGTTGAGCCCAAACTTTCAGTTGCTGAGTGAAACAATTGTTAAGTGAGTTTGCCCCATTTTGCAACCTTTCTCGCCACAGTTATTCAGCGAATCCCTGTCATTGTTAAACTAGTCAAACGGTTGTTAGGTGAATCTGGCTTCCTTTGGTTTTGCTTGTCAGAAGGTCGCAAAAGGAGATCACGTGACACCGGGGCACTGCAACCGTCCTAAATAGGAGTCACCGAATATCTGAAGTTTGATCATGCCACCACGGGGATGATGCAATGGCCATAAGTGTGAAAAATGGTCATGAGTCACATTTTTCAGTGTCATCGTAACTTGGAACGGTCGCTAAATGAACTGTTGTAAGTTGTTGCAAGTCAAGGACGATCTGTAGCTGTAAATCAAGGACTCCTTATGTGTGACTGAGTCAGTTGCTTCATATCAGCCCCTCCAACATCGCAGAACAAAATCAGAAAAAGCTCCTTTTGAGCAGAGCTCCCCAGAGGGAAGATGTTCTGTACCAGCCTGCTACCGGCCCTGCAGAAAAGGCAGGGACAACCCCTTTACAAACGGCAAGAGGCTGGAATTAAGCCTGCCAAATTTATTAACATAAAACAGAGCAAAACAAGACACCAACCATGAAACAGGAGCTATGAAACAGGAGCTATTCAAGCGGTTGCCTTCAGCAAACCAGCCCTCCCACGCATTCCCCTTTTATACAGTTCAGGGCGTGGCTTCTCTCTGCCTCCTTCCGAGGTGCCCCATTGCCTTCCTCTGTTTACTCCTGATTGACTGCCTCCTGCGTCGGGCGTCCTTGAACAGGGCCAGCTGTGGGTCATCTTCATCCATGCTGTCAGGCTCACACAGCTGGGTCTCCGTCGTGACCAGGTGGGAGGGGCCTGGCTGAGGGCTCTCATCAGCAAGCTCTTCAACACCCTCCTCCTTCTCTGAGTCGTCCGACCCAACTGCCGAACCCACAGGCTGACCCTGAATCACAACAGAAGAGCCAGTCATCAATGAGCATCTACATTTCCCCCCCTTCCTCCCTGCCAGAGTCCGGTTCCTGCTGGGGGGGCGCCACGGAGAGTTCAAATTCCTGCCGCCCCCGGGCTACGCCCCCTGCTACGAGGGCGTCCTTCCCCGGGAGAAGATGCGCGTGGAGCCCATCAAGGAGTACAAGCAGGACATCAACGGCTTCCGGAACCTCCTTGGGCCGACCCAGTCCCTGTCGCACACCTCCTTCACCCCCTACCCGGTGGATACCATCCAGGTAGGCACCTCGGGCCTTCCCGGGCCAGAGAGCGTGGGAAGAAAAGGTGGGAAAGCGGAAGTGAGCAATTTTAGGGCTGGAGAGCAAAATCAGCCAGAAGGGTGACTGCTGCCAGGACTCATGGGCACTTTCACATTCTCCTTCCTTCCTTCCTCCCTCTCTCCCTTCCTCCCTTCCTCCCTTCCTTCCTTCCTTCCTCTGTTCTTGTTCTCCTTCCTCCCTCCCTCCCTCCCTCACTCCCTTCCTTCTCTCCCTCCTTCCTCCCTTCCTTTCTTCCTTCCTTCCTTCTTTCCGTCTTCCTTCCTTCCTTCCTTCCTCCCTCCCTCTCTCCCTTCCTCCCTTCCTTCCTTCTCTCCCTCCCTCCCTCCTTCCTCCCTTCCTTTCTTCCTTTCTTCCTTTCTTCCTTCTTTCCGTCTTCCTTCCTCCCTCCCTCCCTCCCTTCCTTTCCTTCCTGCCTGCCTGTTCTTGTTCTCCCTTCCTTCCACCCTCCCTCTCTCCCTTCCTTCCCTTCTTCCTTCACTCCCTCTTTCCTCCCTCCCTTCCTCCCTCCCTTCCTTCTCTCCCTCCTTCCTCCCTTCCTTTCTTCCTTCCTTCCTTCCTTCCTTCCTTCCTTCCTTCCTTCCTTCCTCTGTTCTTGTTCTCCTTCCTTCCTTCCTTCCTTCCTTCCTTCCTTCCTTCCTTCCTTCCTCTGTTCTTGTTCTCCTTCCTCCCTCCCTCCCTTCCTTTCCTTCCTTCCTGCCTGTTCTTGTTCTCCCTTCCTTCCACCCTCCCTCTCTCCCTTCCTTCCCTTCTTCCTTCTCTCCCTCCTTCCTCCCTTCCTTCCTTCCCTCCTTCCTTCCTTCCTTCCTTCCTTCCTTCCTTCCTTCCTGTTGTATGTTGAAGACTACATATATTTAAAAATCGCCTCTCAAAAGCCTCCGCTTCTCATTCTCATTTCTTTTTTTCGTTATCCCCGCAGATCGTATTGCCTCCACACCTTGAGAAGATCCGTGAGAAGTTGGCGGAGAACATCCACGAACTGTGGGCCCTCACTCGCATTGAGCAGGGATGGATATATGGGCCGGTGAGTTCTGCTCGCTGGGAACCAGATGTCCGACATTGCCACGTCTTTCTTAGTTGCAGCAAGAAAGATCGCGTAGTCTTAGGCGTCCTTAATAAGCCACCATGACGCCATGCCCCTCACGATGACATCACACAAGCGATGCAGGCTTTAGAGTTGTCCGTGGAGATTCTCGGTCATCCAGGTCACCATTATCCCAAAGGTGCTTTTTCACCAGGCAACTGGACTTTCCTGTTTTTCTTTGAAGACGTTTCGCTTCTCGCCCAAGAAGCTTCTTCAGCCTCGTGAAAAAGCATCTTTGGGAAGCTTTGTCGTTCCTGCCCTTTGTGTGACAAGAGATCATAGCTCGGGTGAGATCAGCAGCCTTTTCAGCTGCCAATGAAATTGCAACAAGCATCCCCGATCAACCGTTGTCTCCTCTCAGGTCCGCGATGACAACAAGCACCTGCACCCTTGTTTGCTGGATTTCCACAGCCTTCCCGAGCCGGAGCGCAATTACAACCTCCAGATGTCAGGAGAGACTCTCAAGTGAGTGGTGATGGGGGAATCCCTGGGAGATAACCTTGAAATGGGTCTGGATTTGCTGAGCCGTGACCTCCTCTATACTCTTTGGGTTGTGGCCAGTTTCAGCGATTGTGTGGACATTTACGTACAGGTTGCTTAGCCGTGAGAGCAGAAGAGTTTGGAAAGTGAAATGAAACCGAAAAAGACACAAGAAATGGAATGTCTCCATCAGTTCTGATGGAGTCCGTCTGACTCTGGGGGAAGCATAAAGGAAGTGTTGAGGTCCTTGGTGCTCTCTGAGCTGGGTTGTTTCCTTGAAGACCTTTCATGATCCATCTAGGAAACATCATCAGTGCGAGGAGGAGGAGGAGGAGGAGGAGGAGAACTGTGGGGTCCTTGGTGCTCTCTGAGCTGGGTTGTTTCCTTGAAGACGTTTCATCACCCAACTAGAGAACATCATCAGTTCTACAAGGGAGTGGGGTTTCCTTTCTGTGTGTACAGTATATTAGCGGCTTACCCAGTCGGGGTTTGTGGGAATGCTCTTGGAGATTTTTTGCTTAGCCTGTTTACCATTCGCTTCTTTGTCTGAGTTGCTAGTTCTTTGATTGGAGTACTGCTTGCTCCTTAATTGTTGGTCCAGTAGGAAACTGCAAAAGTAGTTGTTGTTTTTCCCCAATTCGTTGGATAACAATTTAGTTTTTCAACACATGGCAGATTTGAGGAACTGCCCTTGGGGCTTGAAGCACGTTGCGCCTTATGCGCTACCCAAGTGAGGAGAGGGCTGTGGCTTATCTCCCCAATTCCCCCTTGGAATTGTTACAATCTGACCTCTTCCTTTGCAGGACCTTGCTTGCTCTCGGCTGCCATGTGGGGATGGCGGATGAGAAAGCTGAAGAGAACCTCAAGAAAACCAAGCTACCTAAAACGTAACCGGTTTGGCTCCCCGTTGGTTGGGTGTGCAGAGGCTGATTTTTGGACTGCAGTGTCCTGAGTGTCCATATGGTTTCCTCCTTTGCAGGTACATGATGTCCAACGGCTACAAACCAGCACCCTTGGATCTCAACCACATCAAGCTCACTCCAGCCCAGAATACATTGGTGGACAAGCTGGCTGAGAATGGACACAATGTCTGGGCAAGGGATCGTGTCCAACAGGGCTGGACCTACAGCGTTGTGCAGGTGGGGGATTCCAGAGGAAAAGGTTTTCTATGGCAGCAGTCCCCAACCTTCCTAGCTGCCCGGCCCGGGGTGGGGTGGGGGAGGGGATAGTTCCCTGCGAATGGCAGGCGAGTGGACATGAGCGTGTGCAGGTCCATTTGTGTGAGTGGCGGGTGCACGCTCACACAAATAGAGGAGCGCTTTGCACACGTGCCTGCGTGCACCTGCTACTTGTGCAGCCCAGTTCCAAAGAGGCCGTGGCCCGAGAGTGGCCCGCTGCCCAGGGACTGGGAACCCCTGTTTTTATGGGGTCCCTAGGGACGCGGTGGCTCAGTGGGTTAGGATGCTGAGCTTGTCGATCAGAAGGTCGGCAGTTTGGCGGGTCGAATCTCGAGTGCCGCGTAGCAGAGCGAGCGCCTGTTACTCGTCCCAGCTTCTGCCAACCTAGCAGTTCGAAAGCACGTAAAAATGCAAGTAGAAAAATAGGGACCACTACGGTGGGAAGGTAACAGCGTTCCGTGCACCTTTGACGTCCAGTCATGCTGGCCACATGACCACGGAGACGTCCTCGGACAAGCGCTGGCTCTTCGGCTTTGAAACGGAGATGAGCACCGGCCCCTAGAGTCGGAAACGACTAGCACGCATGTGCGGGGGAACCTTGACCTTGACCTTTACCTATGGACTGATGGCTGAAAGCCACAAGCTGGCAGGGGAAGAGAGTAAAGGAAGGTGCAGTATGGGATGAGGGACCACAATGGTGTATCTGGTGAGGTACCACACACTTCCGGGTCATCTCTTCCACTCCTGCTGGCTTTCTAGTAAGATGTGTGTGGCTTTGTGATATGCTTCGTTAAACCGCTTTATGCTCATACACCTCCTGGGGCTGCGCATCTTGTAGGACATCAAAAACAAGCGTAACCCCCGGCTGGTGCCCTATCACCTCCTGGATGAGCGGACCAAGAAAACAAACCGGGACAGCTTGCGTGAAGCGGTGCGGACCCTCCTCGGCTACGGTTATAACATTGAACCCCCAGATCAGGAAGCTTGTGAGTGTCCTTCCGTTCTTCAGCCTCTGGTTTCCTTCATTCATGCTTTCATTACATTTATATGCCACCTATTTTGCCGTCAAGCAGCGCTGAGCAGCTGACAAACTTCATAAAGGCAGCAGTGCAAAACATTAAAACGTAAAATATTAAATAAACCAAAATTAAAGGGAGCAGCCCAAATTCGCTAGATCAGTGAGATGGGCGGCATCAACATTTAACAAACAACTTAGTTAAAAACCAGATTGCTGTGAAGTATAATGTGGTTGCAGGAATTGGGTAGGACTGCTTTAATGAAAGGAAGGGCTATGGGTGACATGATAGCAGTGTTCCAATATTTGGGGGACTGCCACAAAGAAGAGGGGGGGGGTCCACCTATTCTCCAAAGCACCTGAAGGCAGGAGAATAAGCAACGGATGGGAACTTATCAAGGAGAGAAGCAACCTGGAACTAAGGAGAAATTTCCTGGCAGTGAATTAACAATTAACCAGCGGAACAGCCTGCCACCAGAAGTCGTGGGTGCTCCATCCCTGGAGGTTTTTAAGAAGAGACTGGACAACCATTTGCCTGAAATGGTATAGGGCAGGGGTAGGCAACCTTGGCTCTTTTATGACTTGTGGACTTCAACTCCCAGAATTCCTGAGCCAGCATATCTGATTCAGGAATTCTGGGAGTTGAAGTCCACGAGTCATAAAAGAGCCGAGGTTGCCTACCCCTGGTATAGGGTCTTCTTCCTCAGCAGGGGGCTGGACTGGAAGACCTCCAAGGTCCCTTCCAGTTCTCTTACTTAAGTGGAGGCGGGATGTTCTTCCTAGTCCACTAACCACCTCTGGTGCGTATGTCATTTTGTCTTGCTTTTCCATGCTCTCGTCTTCTTGATCTCTGAACAGCTCAAGAACTGACCAAGGGCCGGCTGGAAAAAGTCCGCATTTTCCGTGCTGAGCAGTTCTATGCGGTGAAATCGGGCAAGTGGTACTTTGAGTTTGAGGCCGTCACCACCGGCGAGATGCGGGTGGGGTGGGCCCGCCCGAACGTGCGGCCTGACGTGGAGCTGGGAGCCGACGACCTCGCCTACGTCTTCAACGGGCACCGGGTGAGCCTGGGCTGCATTCTCCTCTTCACCCTGGGCCAGCCCTTGTCCGTCTTCTTATTCCATTTCCCTGAAGCCTCCCTCCGTTTGTCTTGGTCCTGCAGGGTCAGCGTTGGCACATAGGGAGTGAGCCTTTTGGTCGCCCGTGGCAACCGGGAGATGTGGTCGGATGCTTGATTGATCTGATTGATAACCACATCATGTTTACGCTTAATGGGGAGATGTTGATCAGTGACTCGGGCTCGGAGCTCGCCTTCAGAGAAATAGAGACCGGAGATGGTAAGCAGAGCACCTCGTTCCTTCAGAGGCTGAACAGCCTTTGTTGTCCTTTTCCTGTATACACAATGGCACATATTAAAATGACATTCCAATGCACCACCCTCAAAATAACCGTAATACTATAGTAACAGCACAAGCATCCAGGAATGCCAAATTATACAAAAATGACGCCAAAACATACGCACATACATTAATCACAGTCTATCTTAAATACATAGCAGGGGGAAAAAATATCTCAAGAGTTTACAGAATCTAGTTGTTCTACTTCTGATAGCAGAATGCCTCCTCCCAGAAGGTAACGAAGAAAAACAGTCCTAGAGAGGACATGTAGCATCCCTGACAATACTGTGGACCCTGGTCAGGCAGCGCTGATAAGTTCTGGATGGAAGGAAGTGGACTTCCAACAATCTTTTCCGCTGTCCTCACCACTCTCTGCCCAGCCTTCCTGTCCAAACCAGGTGGAGGCTGGACGTTTCTTTATTAACTGTCAGCGATCTAAAGTTCACTTTTTCCCTCCTCATCTTTTACAGGCTTCATCCCAGTGTGCAGCTTGGGACTATCCCAGGTGGGACGACTCAACTTGGGTCAGGATGTCAGCAGCCTTCGCTATTTCACCATCTGTGGTCTCCAAGAGGGTTACGAACCCTTTGCTATCAACACGAAACGGGAGGTCACCATGTGGTTCAGCAAGAGCCTGCCTCAGTTTTCTCCTGTGCCTGATGAGCACCCTCACTACGAGGTGAGAGCAAGAGACTGAGTCGAGGGCGGAGCCTCGGAGAGTGTCTCCTGCAGCAGGTGTGCTTTGGGACTCATGTTGACAAGGAGATCACGTAGGAGAACCAACCGTAGCAGCAGAAGGACATTCTGAAAGGGGAAGGATTGATGAGCGAGATGCTTTGGGGTTGGCTTGATGAGGAGAAGGGGGCCACTGTTTTGAACGAGTGGGAGTTGGAAGGGATTTGGAAGCTTGGTGGGTAGTGCCTTCTGAGGGAGCTTCATGAGCCAGACAGTGGCCTGGGCATGGAAAAAATGTGGCAATGAAAAATGACCACAAAATTACAGGACGGGGAGCCCGAGGCACTGATGGTGGCATGTGTGAAGGTTTATTTGTTGTACGTCAAGATCGTAGTTGATCTCATGACTGAAATGCAATGAGAGATGCTGCATGGCTGAGAGGAGATATGGTTATTTGACTGCTCCTCTGATGCCACCTCCAGGTCTACATGACCTATCAGAAGATTAGCAACATTGAGTGAATTAAACTTTGCCACATTTTTCTACTAACGCAGGGGTCTCCAACCTTGGCAACGTTAAGACTTGTGGACTTCAACTCCCAGAATTCCTCAGCTGGAGTTGAAGTCCACAGGTCTTAAAGTTGCCAAGGTTGGGGACCTCTGTACTAACGGATATTTATAAGTTCTGGAGGATTCTAAAGAGGGATTGTCCATAATACTTTGAAAAACAGTAATGGAAGACTGGGATGAGCCTGGGAAGAAGCTTGACCAGTGCTAGTCTAACCTTCTGCTTTGGTCCTCCATGGACAGATTTCACGGATTGATGGCACTGTGGATAACCCGCCATGTCTAAAGCTGACACACCGAACGTTTGGCTCCCAGAATGCCATTGTGGAACTCCTTTTCCTGCGTCTCAGCATGCCAGTGGAGTTCCGTGAGAAGTTCAAAGTCCTAGCTGGTACCACACCACTCACTCATGCGCTCACCATCCCTGAAGATGAGGTCAAAGATGTTGACTTTGATTCTGAGTTTGAGCAGTTGAAGAAAACTGCCAGCCGCAAGGAAGCAGAGGAAGCTGAGAAGGAGAAGCAAGGCCCTGGTTCCCCGGCCACCCACAAGGAGTCACCCAAAGAGGCCCCCAAAGCAGAGAACGAGAAGGATTCCTCCAACGAGAAAAGCAAAGCCAAAAGAGGGTGAGAACTCTATGGAAAGCTTACCAGGAGTTCAGGAAATCTCCTAGTGTTGAAATTATTGGGTTCAAAAGGAATAATGAAAAGATCTTTACATATCAGAGTGAGAGAGAAGCATTTTTGGTGTGGAAGGCTATCAACATAATCAGACATATGTTGACTCTGAACTAGTTCTCACTGAGTTGAGTAGGGTTCATTTCCGAGAAGTGTGCCTGGAGAAAATCAGGTGGGACATCTTAGATGAAGGATCTACTGACCTTTCTGATCATACTCTCCTCCCTATTTATTTTCTCCAGCTTCTTGTTCAAAGCTAAGAAAGCCACCACCCTCATTACCCCTGCTCCTGTGGTCTCCACGGTACCACGACTTGAAGAGGAAGTAGTTCCCGATGACCGGGATGATCCAGAAATCATCATGAACACCACAACGGTAACAGGAACTTGAATATCTAATGACTTAGTGCAATATTGCCTATTGTGCCTACCTGACAATATTCAGATTTGTTTGGAGGGCACTGTAGTGGAATGTAGTCTGAATTCCCAGAAGGGAGGGGCTGCATTCCAGAGGACCAAGAGATAGCGGAGTTCAGATAGTTTGGTTGGAAGAGAAGGAAGATAGCGCCTCCCTAGAAGTTCTCAGAATCTATTTTTAATGATGCAAGTAATTGCTTTAGTTTGGCAGGATTGATATCGGGTCCCAAGAAAAACACACAGAGTTTCTTCTAAGCAGTTTCCTTTATTGTTCATCACCTACAGACATCAATCTTAGCAAACTACTTGGATCATTAAAGAGAGACCCCTGAGAACTTCTAGGGAGTTCATTTTCAACCTTTTTCTCCCAAGGAAACTTTCTAAACTTTGCTGTCTCCTGCTCCTCTGGAATGCAGCCCCTTCCTCCTGGGAATCCAGACTCCATTCCACCACAGTAATTCTGGTGTTCCACAGTGGAAATGCTGGATGGGGGTGAAATTAGCATGTTCTTTTGATAATCTCTACCCATGAGTTATTACAGAATACTTTGCCTATTCCTCATAATATTTGTATGAGGAACTGCACTTCCCATGCCATATTGTTTACCCTTTGCTCCTTTCTCTTTCCAACGTAACAGTATTACTACTCAGTCCGGATATTTGCAGGCCAAGAACCGACTACTGTGTGGGTGGGCTGGGTGACCCCTGATTACCACCAGCACGACATGAACTTTGACCTCACGAAGGTGCGCAACGTCACAGTCACCATGGGTGACGACAAGGGAAACATCCACGACAGGTGAGTGTTATCCTGACCTGCTGTGCGTTGTGGATCAGTTACAAACAATTTCTGACGAATGGAAGTAGGTACCAATAGGGTGGAGATCTGGCCAGATCTGGGGGTGTTTGAAGAGTCTCTTTCCCTGTGCAGGTTGACCAAAGGGGTGAAACAACCTTTTGATGTGGGGGAAAAAAGGGGGTGCAGTTGCCATGAAGGATTTGGGAGAAAGGAGGGAATATAACTTCAAACTTTCTGGATCTCCAATCCAGGGACTTGCAGTATCTCAAGAAAAAGTAGGTTGACATGTCATCTCCACTGTCTTTCACTTCAACAGCATCAAGAGAAACAACTGCTACATGGTTTGGGGAGGGGATTTCGTCAGCAGTACCCAGCAGACCCGAGTGAGCACAGTGGATCTGGTAATCGGTTGTCTTGTTGATTTGGCAACGGGGTTCATGACTTTCACAGCCAACGGGAAAGAAGTCAACACTTTCTTCCAGGTAAGCTGATTCAGGAGACTTTGACAGGGGCTGAAATTTATTAGGGAGATCTTTGGATAGTTGGATAAGAAGTCCAGGAAGTGTTTAGAACAGATAAGAAGACGGCAGAGAAGGTGGATGACTACAGCCCTTGGTGGTTCTTTTCTTGGCTACAGAAGACACAAAGGTGAAGTCCTCGGGATGAAACTTTTAGACAAGGAATCTAGGGTAACTGATGGAGAGAAGATCATAAAAGTTTTCCCAATGACCTGCAAGTAATATAAGAATAACCCAATCCAGATGATATTCAGCTGGATATTTTTTAAAAAATTGGAAAATTGGCACTGGAAGACTGGAATGGGCCATCTGTAGAGTTCAAACCAGCTACTTTATTGTTCTCTGCCTATAATACAGGAATCTCCCCAGATTGGCAGCTTTTGCCTGGGAAAGAGCAGATAAGGCTCAGAGGCATTTGGGTGTGTGTGTGTGTGTGTGCTGGTGGATGAAACCTTGTCCACTTAGTTCAGGCTAATTACCCCCCTCAGCCCTCCTCCCAACTGGGACGATGGCTCTCCACCATGACTTCAGGCTGTGGAAAAGGACTTTATCCCCTTCCTTGAGAACCATATTCATTGGACTTAATGGGATTTACTTTGTAGTTGATCTATATATCAGGGATCACCAAACGTGGCAACTTTTAAGACTTGTGGACTTCAACTCCCAGAATTCCCCAGCCAGCCTGCCTGGAGAATTCTGGCAGTTGAAGTCCACAAGTCTTAAAGTTGCCAAGTTTGGAGACTCCTGATCTACATATTAAAATACTAGCCTATTTCAGCATCCTAACAAAAAAGATGCCATCTTTACCCTTGGATATTTGCAGTTGCTGGAGATCTTTGCTAATAAACGTTGCAATGAAACCCCGGTTTCTTTATGTATATATAAATCCTACACGGGAAAAGATCCGAATACGCCAAGACCTACATATATGTATATATATATACAGTTTATGTATATATATATGTATATATATTTATATGTATATATGTTTTCTCACAACTGATCCATCTCAGGTGGAGCCCAACACAAAACTGTTTCCTGCTGTGGTCGTGCTCCCAACAAACCAGAATGTAATCCAATTTGAACTGGGCAAACTGAAGGTAAGGCCCATTCCTGAAGCTGCATGTTGGAAAAAAGAAAAAAAAAACACATTGCTCCTGAAATAATGATGGAATCCCACTTGGATCAGGGTGGTTTGGAAATATTATACACAGATTAGTTAATAAAACAATTTTCTTTTGCTTTTCCAACTCCTCGTGTGACAGAATATTATGCCGATATCAGCTGCCATGTTCCGGAGCGAACGAAAAAATGCGGAACCCCAGTGCCCACCTCGCCTTGCCATCCAAATGCTGGCCCCCATGACCTGGAGCCGTATGCCCAATGAATTTCTACGGGTGGACGTTACTCGCTTTAGTGACCGTCATGGCTGGATGGTTGAATGCGTAGAACCAAACATAATGATGGCTCTTCACATCCCAGAGGAAAACCGGTGAGAGTCGGGGGGGGGGGGATTTGGGGACTTAAAATCTGTAGGGTGCCAGGAAAAAGAAGACTATTGGCTAGGTTTATGGTTCTGTCACTCAAGGGGAGCGTGATGGAATTATGGTGGGAAACTCCCAGCCAAGCAGGGAGGAGGGGGTCAAGCAAGGAACTAGCCTTGCATCCTTGCACAGCTGCACCCTTAAGTTCCATGGAACCTTCTCTGGTTGTTGCCAAGGGAAAGCAAGCAACCTTGGGGAGATTTCTGTCATATAGGTCAAACACAATAAAGTTGCCGATGTGGACCTTTCACAAGAGATCTGGTTGCTTGCACCTGACAACGTAGTCTGGTGTTTCAGAAGAGAGAGGCTGTTTCTAAGAGGGCAAAAAGACAGTTGAGCTTTGGAAGGTCTGGTGAGCTGGAAGAGACTATGGTTGAATCCTCTTTCGCAACTCACAGGGTAGATCTAATAGTTATGCAGATAGTTGCTTTAATCTGGCAAGACTCGTATCTATAGGTGAAGAACAATAAACTACTCCACGTGGCATTCTTGTTTCTTTGGGCCTGCCAGAGAGAGAGCAAATATAATTATATTAAAAAATGACCCAAATGCCTTTGTCCTCTAAAGATCTTTAATATTTAGGTTTTCGTCTGCCAGTCTAATTTAGCAAAGGGAGACATCTATCGATCGATGTAGTTGCTAAACATTGAACAATAGAAAATCTGAGCGGATTAGCAAATATTTTACTTTCTTAATACCGTACCAAGCTTGGAACTTCCACCCCTCTTTAGCTCTCAGACTTTTCTCCATCCCTCTTTCAGATGTATAGACATTCTGGAATTGTCCGAGCGCCAAGACCTGTTGACTTTCCATTCCCATAGTCTGAAGTTGTACTGTGCCGTGTGCGCCTTGGGCAACAACCGGGTGGCCCATGCCTTGTGCAGCCATGTGGACGAGTCACAATTGCTTTACACCATCGAGAGCAACCATCTTCCAGGTTTGCTGCGTGGTGGCTACTACGACCTCCTTATCAGCATGCACCTGGAGTCGGCCAAGCGTTCCCGTCTCATGATGAACAGCGAGTTCATTGTACCCATGACGGATGAGACCAAGAGCATCACGCTGTTCCCGGATGGGATGAAGAAACCGGGGTTGCCCGGGGTAGGCATGAGCACCTGTCTACGTCCTCCATTGCACTTCTCCGACACCTGCTTTGTCAGCACCACCTCTGAGCTCTACCAGCTGAGTCCTTCCATCCCGTTGGATGCGCTGAAGGTGAAGGCCATCAACATGCTGACAGAGGTTGTCCAAGATGGAGGCCAACATACCCGTGACCCTGTCGGGGGTAGCGTGGAGTTCCAGTTTGTGCCAGTTCTCAAGCTGGTCTGCACCCTCCTCATCATGGGTGTGTTTGAGGATGAAGATGTGCGCCATATCCTCAAGATGATTGACCCCAATGTCTTTGGAGAATCCAAAGAGGAGGAGGAAGTGCCAGTGAGTGGTGAGGAGGCGGCGGGGGAAGGAGAAGACCAAGGCTATGTGGAGGAGGAGGAAGCAGAGGAGGAGGAGGAAGAGGAGGAGGAGAAAGAGGCTGGAGGAGAGCAGAAGGAGGAAGCCGAAGAAGGAGAAAAGCAGGAGCTGAAGGCCATTGAGGCCGGAGAAGCTGAACACAAAGAGGATGAGGAAGGATTGGAAGAGGGCCTGCTGCAGATGAAGCTTCCTGAATCAGTCAAGTTGCAGGTAAAAGAAGGAGCTTTGAGAATTCTCTTCGTTTCTATCAGCTTCCCCAGATGCATCCTTCAAATAATTGAAAGGACCTTGAGCAGAAGAAAGAAACTACATATATCATCTCAGAACAGAGTTGGAAGGGACCGTGGAGGTCTTCTAGTCCAACCCCCTGCCCAAGCAGGAGACTCTTTACCATTTCAGACAAGTGGCTGTCCAGTCTCTTCTTGAAAGCCTCCAGTGTTGGAGCAGCAACAACTTCTGAAGGCTAAGCCGTTCCACTGGCTAATTGTTCTCACTGTCAGGAAGTTTCTCCTTGGTTCTTAGAACTAGAAGAGGGGGGGGTCACCTGTCCCCCAAAGGCCTTGAAGACAGAACAGGAAGCAGTGGGTGGAAAGTAATCAAGAAGAGATCCGACTTAGAAGCTAAGAAAAAAATTCCTGACAGTTAGAACAATTAATCAGTGGAACGGGTTGCCTCCAGAAGTTGTGAATGCTCCAACACTGGAGGCTTTTAAGAGGAGACCGAACAACTTATTTGTCTGGAATGCTATAAGGTCTCCTGCTTAAGTAGGTGTTAGACTGGAAGACCTCCAAGGTCCCTTCCAACTCTGTTATTCTGTTAAGGTAGGTGCCCATCTGGAGGCATCTTTGGATCCTCATCATGTCCAACCTACTTTGCATTTCCCACTGCAACACCTAGATAGCCAGAAGCATTTTTTCTTCTCCTCCTTCGTCCCTTCCACCCAAGTCCGGTAGTTGCCTCCATCTTCTCTCTGCCCATCTCCCTTTCTCCTCCTCCCTACAGATGTGCAACCTGCTGCAGTTCTTCTGGGACCGGGAGCTACAGCACCGCGTGGAAGCCATCATTGCTTTCTCCGAGCGCTACGTAGACAGACTACAGACCAACCAACGGCAGCGCTACTCCACGCTGATGCAGGCCTTCACCATGTCGGCTGCAGAGACCGCCAGGCGCACCCGGGAATTCCGCTCTCCTCCCCAGGAGCAGGTACGGGGCAGGACTCTTGAGGATGGGGAGGAGCCAAAGTTAAATGGAGCGGAGAACCACTCAGTGGTAGAACATACAAATGTGTTATGTGCGTCTGCAATGTTGGGCTTAGGAGCTTGAAACTCTGGGAAGGGCTAGTAAATGATTGTCCGAAACCCAATGCGCCTGGGGAATTACAGTTTAGGTTTAGATTTTAGATTGTTAGATTTAGATTTAGATTTAGATTAGATTTTTTATTTATAAGGCCTCCCAACTACCACATAGGTAGACCTCAGCTTACAATCATTCATTTAGCAACTGTTGAAAGTTATAATGACACCAAAAATAGGACTTCTGACCACTTCTTGCACTTATGACCATTGCAGCATCCCCATGATCAGGTGATCAAAATTTGGGCTCTTGGCAACTGGCATGTACTTACGACAGTTGCAGTGTGCCAGGGTCACGTGATCAACGTTTGTGTCCTTCCCAGTCAGCTGCTGACAAGCAAAGTCGATGGAGGGGGGGAAGCTGGATTTGCTTAATGACCGTGTGATGCGCTTAACAACCGTGGCAAAAAAGGTCGTAAAATCAAACATGACTCAGTTAACAACAGCCTTGTATAGTCACAGAAATTCTGGTCTCAGTGGTGGTGATAAGTCAAGGAGGACTTGTACGCTTAGAACAAACCCATAGTCCGTGCAACTCCTGTAGTAGTGGGATCCTGTGACCGTACCACAGTTGCTGGGTTTGGCCCCAGCTGAAATTTCAAGGTGTCTCCTAGAGTAGGGTTCCCCAACCCCCGGTCTATGGACCGGTACTGGGCCACAGCACACCAGCAACCAGTCCGCACAACCAAGCAAAGCTGCATCCATGGGATGCAGGCAGCACACAAAACCATGCACCCTCCGGTCCGTGGAAAAACCTCTCTCCATGCAACTGGTCCCTGATGCCCAAAAGATTGGGGACCTCTGTCCTAGAGCAGCTGCCGAGAATATGGAATTTGCATCATCAGAACCAGGGTGTTCTCCTCATAACAGATCAACATGCTGCTACAATTTAAGAACGGCGCCGATACAGAGGACTGCCCAGTACCTGAACAGATCCGAGATGAATTGCTGGAATTTCATACCGACCTGCTATCCCATTGCGGTAAGACCCTGGAAGCCGAAGGGCACATATCAACTCAAAGTAGAGAAGGATAACGGCAGAGTTCTGGAAACAATTCTGGAATTATGAACCACTTCAGACTAGAGGAAAATTGGGAATGAGCTCATTCAGAAAAGTGTTTCCATCCATCTGATCTAGAACAAGGGTGTCCAACCTTGGCAATGTTGACTTGTGGACTTCAAGTTCCAGAAATCCCCAGCCAGCTTGGCTGGCTGGGGAATTCTGGGTGTTGAGGTCCACAGGTCTTAAAAGTGGTTGAGGTTGGAATTCTGCGAGTTGAAGTCCACAGGTCTTAAAGCGGTTAAAGTTGGGATTTTGGGAGTTGAAGTCCACAGGTCCTAAAGTGGTTGAGGTTGGAATGCTGGGAGTTGAAGTCCACAAGTCTTAAATTAATCATGATTGGACATCCCAATATAGAATCAGTGGTAGACAAACCCTTTTATTGTAGTTTCTAATCTTAGTTTCCACAATGACCTCATTCGTCCTATTTTAATATCTTTTCCCGGGCAGTCAGGGTAGGATTTTGTTTCATGCTGCCTTCGATCTGCCAGGCAGGTGTCGCCTGTTATTGGATTTTGCGTTCAGCAGCTCGCCATCTTTCCTCTACAGGAATCCAAAGCGACGGGGAGGAGGAACAGGAAGAGGAAGATACTCCCTTTCACCGGCGGTTGATGAATTTGGTGGAGAAGGTGGTGAACCTCCGCAAGAAAAAAGAAGACCAGCAAGATGAGCAGCCTCCAGAGGAGGAACCAAAGCCCAGTAGGTATCCCCAAGTGGTGGAGGGGAAGAGAGTGATGTAGCCAACCCCTAAATCAGTTTTGGGGGAGCCCATGGCCTTCCAAGCATTGTGAGATCCAGTTCTTACCAGCCTTAGCCCGTGTGGTCAAAGTTCTAACAGGAGAACATTAATAGTTATGGAGGCGGATTGGTGAAGACCAATTGAAGAAGTTCTGAAGAAGATGCCCTGGGTTCATCCTGTTCTCCCCACTTTGTAGCCACGTTGCAAGAGCTGATCTCCCACACGATGGTCCATTGGGCCCAAGAGTCCTTCGTCCAGAACCCAGAGCTAGTCCGGTTGATGTTCAGCCTTCTCCATCGGCAATACGATGGCCTTGGTGAGCTTATCCGTGCTATGCCCAAGGCTTACACCATCAACGCCAATTCGGTGGAGGATACCATGAGTCTCCTGGAGTGCCTGGGGCAGATCCGCTCGTTACTCATTGTTCAGATGGGACCTGAGGAGGAGAACCTGATGATCCAGAGCATTGGGTATGTGCTTTAATCTTCTGCAGCTTCTTGAACGGTAGATGTTTTTCACCGCAAAGCTTTTTCATAGGCTCCAATTCAGACTGGAGCTTTTCATTCCATTTGTCATGTTTTCTTCATACAGATTCATTCTGGAGCCATCTAACTGAGAACGATATACTTTGCCTTGACAGGTTTCTCCAAATTTCAAGTAACATTGCTTTTCTGCTTCCTGAAGTCCCTTCTAGTTTGAGATACCTCAAATTGAACTAGGACCCTCTCCAGTAAATTAAGAGCCTCATTTGCAAGAAGGCATGCATCTCTCCCAGATGGTGGATGCTGACCCCTGTTTAGTTCTAAGAGTACAGCGACTGCAGAGTGTAGATTCAGGTGTCCATCAATCTCTTCCCCTGCTCCTTAAAATTATCTCCATACTTCCTAGATTATACTCGGATTTCCTTTAAACCACTGCCACTTTCCACCCAAAATACTTAACACTTAACCTTCTACAGTTGATCTTCTCCAGATACATTGCAGGTCCTAAAACCCACAGCCCAGAGTCTAGAGTACATCCAGAAGACATTAGGGTGTAGTAAGGTGATGTAGTACTAGTAACTCTTTCCCTAAGACCTACCTTTTCATTCTTCCCCTGCTAATTCTCATGTTCAGCCAACCTCTACCTGTTAGGTTGAGACTTCCGTTCTTCTTTTTCCATCCTCACTTCTTCCATGTGCTCTGGAGTCCAACTGTTGCTTCTCTGTGTTTCTCTTTGCAAGCAATATAATGAACAACAAGGTCTTCTACCAGCATCCCAACTTGATGAGGGCCCTGGGAATGCATGAGACCGTCATGGAGGTGATGGTGAACGTCCTGGGAGGAGGGGACTCAAAGGTAAGGGACCTTGTCATTTGGCCAGTCAGTGCTCTGGTGCCTCACACTTAAGTCATGGCTTGCACATCTGGGCCACCTTTTCAACCTTCCCCCATGCAAAAACAAAAAAACATGTCTTGTACCTGTTCTGACAAAACGTTGCTGGCTCCTGGATCTTGGAGACTTTCTTCAAATTAGCCCATTTGAGGTACCTTGTTTCTAAAACTCTTGCTCTTCAGTGCACCATTTCACCCAGGAAAAGGTCCTAACAACGAGAGGTTTGGTAGTATATTGCCGGTGGAAAAGGACCTGATGATGCAGGTGCTCCCCCAGGCCATCAAGGAAGCTCTCTCTCGTCCCCAACAGGAGATCCGCTTCCCTAAAATGGTGACCAACTGTTGCCGCTTCTTGTGCTACTTCTGCCGGATCAGTCGCCAGAACCAACGTTCCATGTTTGACCATCTCAGCTACCTGCTGCAGAATAGCGGGATCGGGCTGGGTGAGTCGCCGGGCTCAGTACAAGGCCTGGGATACAGTGGAGACGATCAAGCCCAGAGATGAACGCTGTCCTATGAAGAGGGACTCTTCTGGCGGGTTAGGATTGAGCCTATGCGGGTCTCTGACGTAAACCCAACATTTCTCCTCAAACGTTGAGATATTTTAATTGGGGTTTTGAAATTGGTCTGCAGTTTGATGCAGGGGAGAGTGGTGGGGTCTTCATCTCCTGTTCTCAGGGGGCATTGCCAGGTTCCTCCAACCTCTGAGGCACTGCTAAGTTCACTGATGGACCTCCCTCCCTCCCTCCCATCCATCCACCCACCCACCCATCCATCCATCCATCCATCCATCCGTCATCTATCCATTCCTTCCTTCCTTCCCTCCCTCCCTCCCATCCATCCACCCACCCACCCATCCATCCATCCATCCACCCATCCATCCGTCATCTATCCATTCCTTCCTTCCCTCCCTCTCTCCCTCCCTCCCATCCATCCACCCACCCACCCATCCATCCATACGTCATCTATCCATTCCTTCCCTCCTTCCTTCCTTCCTTCCTTCCTTCCTTCCTTCCTTCCTTCCTTCCTTCCTTCCTTCCTTCCTCCCTTCCTTCTCTTCCAGGCATGCGAGGATCCACGCCCTTGGATGTGGCAGCTGCTTCGGTCATTGATAACAATGAGCTGGCCCTGGCTTTGCAGGAGCAAGATCTGGAAAAGGTAGCATTGCCCACCAAGAGGGTGTCAACACGCAAGGGTGGATGGCAAAGAATATCCCACTCATATCCTAGAGTGGGAAGGAGGCCTTGGGGCTCCCTGCTCAGGGCAAGAATCCCAGTGGAAGCACCCCAGACTCATGGGGTTCCATAGTTTGCTAACGAAGCGTCTGCAACAAAACCGCCAAGCTCAGAGAGCACCGAGGACCCCACAGTCATCTTGCTCCTCTCCCCAAAGCCCACTCCCTTCAAGCACTGGTGATATTACCTAGTTGGGTCATGAAAGCTCTGCAAGAAAACAGCTAAACTCAGAGAGCACCAAGAACTCCACAATTCAACCTTGAACCTGAGAGACCCTCCTTTATTGGTTAACATCCTTTCTACCTTCATTCCATGCATCCTGGGCAGTCTCTGATTATGGTTAGGCTATTATGCGATAGGCCCTTCCTAGGCAATGATTACAAACTCTTCCAGTTCAGCTTGCTTTGATGTATTTCCTTTGGTAGGAGCTCCCTGGAGATCTATGGGCTTCTTGAGAACTTTTCTCCTTCCCTCCGTAGGTGGTGACCTACCTTGCTGGCACTGGCCTCCAGAGCTGTCCCATGTTGCTCTCCAAGGGGTATCCCGACATTGGTTGGAACCCTTGCGGAGGCGAGCGATACCTGGATTTCTTGCGCTTCACCGTCTTCGTCAATGGTGAGTTGGGTGGCCAGCATAGTCACACACTGAGACAAAGAGCAGATGTCTTCTAGCCCTAAGAACGTTGCAGTTGCCAAAGAAACATTTGGGAAACAAGATTCTGCAACTCATCCTTCTGCGGTGGAAGTACATGGAAGCTAAGTAGTATATTCATCCATCCATCCATCCATCCATCAAATTTGTAGAGTTGCCCAACCCACCCATAGGTGACAATGAGCGGCCTACATTTTTTTAAAAATGGAAATTTATGATTTAATAAAATCTGTTTGAAAAGCCCAACCCATCCCCCCAGGGCAGCAGCAACACAATCAAAGGAACTGCTTGATGGCCTCCATTTCCATTTGGGGAATGCTGACAAAACATTTTTAGGGCCTTTCGGAAAAGGGTGAGGGACAAGGGATAGGGACAAGGGATAAAGGGATGATATTCCATAAAAAGGGGGCCACCACTAAGAAGGTCCTTTTTGGTGACCCTACCAGAGGACAACCTCTAACCGATAGGAGCTGTCACACACCTTGCTTTCCCATCCTGGTGGATTGGATGGATGTAATAGGGGAGAGGCAGTTCTTCGAACGCCCCGGCTTCCGATGTTACCACCTCCATTTTGCCTTTCTAGACTCCTGGGCTAATCAGTTACTCCCGTAGGGTCTCCTTGAGGTCCTTCTCCTTCCACAGGTGAGAGCGTGGAGGAGAACGCCAACGTAGTGGTGCGCCTGTTGATCCGTCGCCCTGAGTGCTTTGGACCGGCCCTGCGCGGGGAAGGAGGCAACGGCCTGCTGGCCGCCATAGAAGAAGCCATCCAGATCTCCCAGGATCCTGCCCGGGATGGTCCTACCATCAAGAAGGATCGCCGCCGGGAATTGTGCGTGAAGGGCTGGCTGGAAGCTGGTGGGGGGGGGGGAGGAGAAACCTGTTGCATAATCTGGAAGGGCTTCTCTTGCTTGACCAGCCTCCAAGTACAATTCTGGTTTGGAGGCCAAGCTCCTCCTCATTTTTCTGTTCTCGCCATCTCTTTCTGGCCCGATGAGTTTTTAAAAATTGAGATTTCTAAAAGACAACCCTGACTGCTCTTTAGAAGGCCAGATCCTGAAGCTGAAACTTAAATACTTTGGCCACCTAATGAGAAGGAAGGACTCACTGGAGAAGAGCCTCATGCTGGGAAAGGTTGAGGGCAAGAGAAGAAGGGGACGACAGAGAAGGAGGTGGCTGGATGGAGTCACTGAAGTGGTAGGCATGAGCTTAAATGGACTCCAGAAGATGGTAGAGGACAGGAAGGCCTGGAGGAACGTTGTCCATGGGGTCGCGATGGATCAGACACGACTTCGCAACTAACAACAGCAACAAGGGACATTTTGCATTTATAGTATTGGGAATATATCTTAATGAACTGCCAGCCACTCTGTATTTTGCGCCAGAGTCACTGAGAGTATTTTTTATTTTTTATTTATTTATTTTAATTCCATTTATATCCCGCCCTTCTCCGAAGACTCAGGGCGGCTTACAAGCTTAGCAGTAGCCTTCATTCTATGTCTATGCCTGCTTATTTCACACACACACCCCCAAGCGGCATTATTACAAAGTCAGCTTAATTGCCCCCAACAATCTGGGTCCTCATTTTACCTACCTGGGAAGGATGGAAGGCTGAGTATAGTCGTCGTTTCCTTTTTTTAAAAAAAACCCCACTAACCCAGGGGTAGACAACCTCGGCTCTTTAATGACTCGTGGAGTCATTAAAGTCCACGAGTCATAAAAGAACCGAGGTTGCCTACCCCTGCACTAGCCATTCGGATCCCCCTTTCTGCCTCCTGTGTTCACCTTGTCCTTTAGACGGGCGACCTTGCTTGCTTGCTTGTTGATTTTATTACATTGATAGGCCGCCTGCCTTGCTGCTGTGGGCCGCTAGGGTGCTTGTGATGTGACAAAGCCATATTTTGAAACAGTAAAGAGAACATTAGAATGGGCAAAGATGGCGGGGAGTACGCAATGGAGGGGCGGAGGGATCTTCTATTTTAATACTCTAAACGCCTCAGAAAGGCCTGCCTTTGTAGCTAATACTGCTCTCTTCCCCCTGCTCTCTTTTTCACTCCCTCACCCCCAGATTTGGGGGAGAAGAAACTCACGAGGATTACCGGGTCCATTTGGGAAACGCGATCATGTCCTTCTACGCCGCCCTCATCGACCTGCTGGGACGGTGTGCCCCTGAAATGCACGTAGGTCTCCTCTCTTCCCTTCATTGTTGTCTTGTCCCTCAGGGGCAGAAGGTTGTCAGGTTCTCCCAGGTTTACCTAGTCCTTGACTTACAACCACAGTGGAGTCCAAAATTTCCGTTGCAAAGCCAGACCGTTGTTAAGTGAATTTTGCCCCATTTTTACAAGCTTTCTTGCCGCCGTGGTTAAGCCAATCACTGCAGTCATTAAATTAGGTTGCCAAAGAGGATCAGGTGATTCCAGAACACGGCAACCGTCATAAATCTGCCTCGCTTGCCCAGTTTTCGAATTTTGATCACCTGTAACGGTCGTAAGTGCGAAAGATGGTCAGGTTGCTTTTTCCAATGCCATTGTAATTTGGAATGGTCACTAAATGAACTGCTGTTAAGTCGAGGACTACCTGTTCAGCATTCAGAGGTTTGGGCCATCTCCCCTCCCACTGATCCCATTTCTTTACAAAACAGCCCTTTCTTCTCTAGCTTTCTTTTACACCCAAGCGAGCCCTTGCTCGGATTACCTACTAGGTTAGGGTTAGGTCACCATGAGCTCATAGAGCAAAGTAGTCATCACCAACAAATTTGGAGTGGTTGGGTATGGTTAGGAGGGCACTGACTTTTCTAGCCTGCCCTATCTAGGTTTCCTGGTAAAATACATGGGAAAATCCCATTGGCGGAAAATTCCACTTAGAGGCTCACACTGTCTCCCCTCCTCTGGTTTCCTTTCTTAACAGCTCATCCAAGCTGGTAAGGGGGAAGCCCTCCGGATCAGAGCCATCTTGCGTTCCTTAGTGCCCATCGAGGACCTTGTTGGAGTCATCAGCCTCCCGCTGCAGATCCCTTCATTTGGCAAAGGTATGGTGGCCCTTTGGGCAGCAAAGTATCCGTAGGAGGTTCTACTTCCTACTCCTAGACTTAGTTCAGCTATTGCCCATTTGTGGTGGAACCATCGGCTGAAAGGGGGGCGCCCTGCCAGTTGGAGTGAAGAGAGATTCCAGCATAGAGTCAATTTGGGGAATGAGACATCAAAGATCAAAGCCTTAGGTCCATATCTGCCATTTCCCAAGTGAAGGCAGACAGTGTGGCAAGATTCTTGTAATGTAGGTGTTCAGCAATAAAATATCTGCTTCAGCCTATCCACTGGTTGCTTGTGTAGGAAAAGGATAGGCAGAGCTGGGGGACTAAGTTCAGTGTGTCATCAGCTTAAGAGTCATTACGTTCTCACAAAGCGCTCCAAGTCCAACCCCTCTTGAATTCCACTGACCCACATCGGGTGCCAATTTAGTATTGAACTATATACTTGACCAGGTTAATGTTAGGCACAAAGAATCAAGACCGTATGTTGAGTTGCAGTTCATAAGATTTATCGCTCAAGCCTATACGCAAGAACCTAGTCAACTAAAGTTCAAAAGTAAATTGGCGCTAGATAAGGGTCAATAGAATTCAATAGGGATTGGATTGTGACTTGTTTGTGGCAACGTAATGACTCTAAGCTAATGGCACACTTCACTCCCCTAGCTCGGCCTGCCCTTCTCCTACATTTTGTGCCTGACACCATTTGACCCTCACTCCTTGGAAAGTCTGCCTTTCTCTCCTCTCTCTGGTCACTACCCCCACCTCCATCTCCTCTGACATATAGTCTGCCCTTCCCACTCTAGATGGCAGTGTCATTGAACCCAAGATGTCTGCCAGCTTTGTGCCTGACCACAAGTCACCCATGGTGTTGTTTCTGGACCGTGTGTACGGCATCGAGAACCAGGACTTCCTCCTCCATGTGCTGGAAGTGGGTTTTCTCCCAGACATGAGAGCTGCAGCCTCCTTGGACACAGTAAGTAGCTCTGGGGCTGGATGATATCATCACAACATTCAAAGTCTACACATAGGATCGGATTATTGGTGGAACCACTGTCTCCAGTGTTTTCTGATCACCCCACTGCTCCACACATGCTCAAGCATGCTCAGATCTCTCGTGTGATGGGACTTGGGAGGAGTTGCTTTTCTGTTGTGGTGTCTGCTCTGTGCAACCACCCTCCACCTCGGCATCAATCCCAGCTTGCTATGGTGGGGAAAGTGAATGTTGTGTAAGGTTTTTGTCCACATCTGTAATGCTTTGGGGTGTTTCCCTTTGGGTTAAGAGCAGGGGTTGGTTAAACAAAAACTGAAAAAAGTGACTTACACTGTTTTTCACACTTACAGCCATTGCAGCATCCCCATGGCCACATGATCAAAATTCAGACGTTTGGCAACTGACTTGTATTTTTGAGGGTTGCAGTGTCCTGGGGTCACGTGATTCTCTTTTGTGACCTTCTGACAAAGTCAGCGAGGAAGCTAGATTCCCTTAACAAATTAAGAACTGCAGTGATTCACTTAACAACTGTGGCAAGGAAGGTCATAAAATGGGGCACATCTCTCTTAGCACCTGTCTCACTTAGCAGTGGAAATTTTGGTGGCGGTCATAAGTTGAGGACTACCCGTACAACAAACCAGCAGTTTTCCAGGAAGCGGGGGAGAACATTCCGGAAAGGGAGGGCAGATAAGAGGCAGCCCAGCCCAGAACTGTATAGGACAGGGGTGGGCAACCTTGGCTCTTTTTTGACTCGTGGACTTCAACTTCCAGAATTCCTGAGCCAGCAGGAATTCTGGGAGTTGAAGTCCACGAGTCAAAAAAGTGCCAAGGTTGCCTACCCCTGGTATAGGAGACAGAGGACAAGAGCCATTCCCTAGAATTTCCCAGGGTATATCCATTAGGATGAGAGTAGTAAGGGTTTAGTCTGGCAAAATTCTGTCCGTTGGATGCAAGCAAATAAAAAACTGAATGGAGTTGAATTGTTCTTTATTATTCCTGGGTTTTAGCCTGACAGCTTTGAAAAGACGAATCGGGCCAGGATGTGCCTTGGCCACTCCTTTCTCTCTCAGCCAAATGTCCCTCATGGCTTCTCCTCCCCACAGGCTGCCTTTAGCACCACAGAGATGGCCCTGGCCATGAACCGCTACCTCTGCCTGGCTGTGCTGCCGCTCATCACCAAATGCGCCCCTCTCTTTGCTGGCACTGAGCACCGGGCTATCATGGTGGATTCCATGTTGCACACCATCTACCGGCTGTCTCGTGGTCGCTCCCTTACCAAGGCCCAGCGTGACGTCATTGAAGATTGCCTCATGGCGCTGTGCAAGTAAGGAGAAGAATTGTAGGAGAAGGAGTGGTGGAAGCTGGGGGTGGCGTTAAAAGAGGGATCAGCCTAGAATCACTACGTAGTCGCAAGCAGGCTAAGCCCAACCTCCTTTGTATTCTGTTGAGCCTTATCTGACTCCAAGCAGCTGCTAGCCATTAGTTGAGAAGTTTCCTGTGCATAGGCAGTTTAGCAATAAAATAATTTAACTGGACCTTCACATCTGGACCTGGTCTTTCACGTCTGACCAAGAATCAGGAATTTGTGGGTCAGCTCTGACATTCCTGCACTGTGGCAGCTTCTTCGGAGTAAGCTTAGCCCTTGAACAGGAGAACTTCTAATGATCATTCATACAACTTTCCTTCCCTCTTTCTCCTTAAATTCCTTTCAGATGGTGGCCTCCAAAAATTTTCACTTAAAAGATATTAGGAAGCTATTTTGTTTATTCCGTCCTTAACCAATAAGGATATTTTTTAAAAAGTGGAAATCTTAGCGAGAAACACAGGAAGTAATGGAAAACAACGTAACGTGGCCACCAGGTGAAAGTCTGCCATTTAGACCTACGGTAGCATCATCTGGAGGCAACTGAATTGCCAGCCAGAAGGAGAAACGGGGTGGACAGATCATTCTTGACTATAATGCCTTTTTGACTTTGCTTACTCATTGTCCGGCTTGTCCTTCAAGGTATATAAGGCCCTCCATGCTCCAGCATCTTCTCCGCCGGCTGGTGTTTGATGTACCCATCCTCAATGAATTTTCCAAAATGCCTCTCAAGGTAAACCATTGCCGTGTGACCATATTAGGTAAAGTATTAGCCAGTGCATTGCCAGAACAGGCCAACATCCAATGCTTGGCTATTGTTAACTTAGAATTTTTTCCCATTACCATATAAAACAGGACACTCTGCCTGCTGTAGCTTTCCCCAGCCTGATTGTGACTATAAATGGCCTTCCGGCTTACGACATGTTCTTTTTCCTGTTCTCCATCCAGCTGTTGACTAATCATTATGAGCGTTGCTGGAAGTACTACTGCCTTCCTACTGGTTGGGCCAACTATGGGGTCAGCTCAGAGGAGGAACTTCACCTGACACGGAAACTCTTCTGGGGTATATTTGAGTCATTGTCCCATAAGGTGAGCAGTGTGCTTATCCTTGACCTCAAGTGGGGGCTTCGAGATCAGCCAAAATCCCAGGTTTGCAGTGTTCTAGAAGCAACATCTTTTCTAGAAGGTCAACATTTGCGTCCATCTATGGGCAACTGAATAGGAACTGAGAAAAGATCAAAAAGAGCAGCGTTTCTCAACTCGGGCAGCTTGAAGAGGTGTGGACTCCCAGGAAGTTGGCTGGCTGGGGAATTCTGGGAGGTGAAGTCCACTCTTCTTCAAGTCGCCAAAGTTGAGAAACACGGAACAAGAGCTTGTTAAGAATGGAAGAGTACCTCTGAGCACTCGGCAGATCTTCTTCTTCCTATATTTGAAAGCAAAGAGATTGTGGCAACCTTGGCTCTTTTATAACTCGTGGACCTCAACTCCCAGAATTCCCCAGCCAGCGTAGGGAAGGCGTCTGGAGTTTGCTTCCTTTTGGGTAACTTCCTTTGTCTGTGCGATCGGGTGCCATCAAACTCTCGGCCATTAATGTTGAGCTCTAGCTAATTCAGGGGTAGGCAACCTCGGCGCTTTTATGACTCGTGGACTTCAACTCCCAGAATTCCTGAGCCAACATGGCTCAGCTTGGAAACCTCTCCCTTTCCCCTCAGCATGGCTGGCTCAGGAATTCTGGGAGTTGAAGTCCACGAGTCATAAAAGAGCCGAGGTTGCCTAACCCTGAGCTAATTGAATGAATGAATGAACTTTTGTTGTCAAAGTACAACATGTGCACAGTGAGATTGGCTGAGCCTCCCTTCGTGCCCCCCCCCCACAACTCACAGTGACAACAAACCCACCATCTTGTTACGCCGTGTGAGCTAATTGCACAACACGCCGGCCTCGCAAAGTCAATCATCTGACGGGAAACATTGCTGAAAATGATAGTGGAGTTCTGAAAAAAAAACCACCACAAAAATATTCTTGGGGGAGCATTTCAATGGACGGTATTGCCTGACGAAGCATCTTTTCGCTCTTCCTGTTCTTCCTTTGATGTTCAGAAATTTGATTCCGATCTGTATAAGCTAGCCATGCCCTGCTTGTGTGCCATCGCCGGCGCCATTCCTCCAGACTACGTGGATGCCAGCTATTCTTCAAAAACCGAAAAGAAGGCTTCGGTGGATGCCGAGGGCAACTTTGACCCCAAGCCAGTGGAAACGCTAAAGTGAGTGTTTACAGGGGAAAATTTTGACTGGCCAAATTTTGCATCATGATGCTTAGAATGTCATTCTTACCCCTCTGGCATGTAAAATAATGTTCTAGTATAGACAGCAGGGTTTGAAAAAATATTCCCATTGGCCAATGCGAGCGGTGACTTCTAGAGGTGGCCATCCAGCCTCTCTTTAACCCGTCGCTCCCCAGCAAACAAATGTCCACCCCCTCCTTCAAACAGGCTCTTCCCTCGTTGATCCTGCCAGGCCCAAGAATCAAGAACGACACGTGGAGTAGTTTATGGTCATTTGCCTACAGACGGAATCTTGCCAGGTTAAAGCAATTAGGTGCCATCACTATATATTTATTTATTATTTAATCATAATCATAATAGCAAAGTTGGAAGAGACCTTGGAGGTCATCTAGTCCAACCCCCTGCTCAGGCAGGAAACCTTATACCATTTCGGACAAACGGCTGTCCAGCCTCTTCTTAAAAACTTCCAGTATTGGACCATTCACCGCTTCTGGAGGCAGGTTGTTCCACCGGTTAATTGTTCTCACCGTCAGGAAGTTTCTCCTGAGTTCCAGGTTGCTTCTCTCCTTGATCAGTTTCCATCTGTTGCTTCTTGTCTTGCCTTCTGGTGCTTTGGAGGATAGCTTGACTCCCTCTTCTTTGGGGCAGCCCCTGAGATACTGGAAGACTGCTATCATGTCCCTCCTCGTCCTTCTCTTCCTTAAACAGGACATACCCAATTCCAGCAACCATTCCTTATATGTTTATATGTTTATTTGTATATATTCATTTATTTATATCCCACCTTTACTATTTTTACAAACAGCTCAAGGCAGAGAACATATCCAACACCCCTTCCTGCCCCTGTTTTCCCCACAACAGCCCACCCCTCCAAATGTCCTTCTCTTCCTCCTTTTCTTAGTGTCATCATTCCCGAGAAGCTGGACTCTTTCATCAACAAGTACGCTGAGTACACTCATGAGAAGTGGGCCTTTGACAAGGTAAGAAGGCTGCCACACAACCTCTCTGGTTCCCTGAGACCTGATCTGGTGGCTTCCTGGTGTCCTCGGCAAGTACTTCCTGCTTCCTGGTTGGGCAGAGAAGAGCAGATACATCCCACCTTTATTATTTTTATAAGTAACTCAAGGCGGTGAACATACTCCTTATGCTTTCCTCCTCCTATTTTCCCCACAACAACAGCCCTGTAAAGTGGGTTGGGCTGAGAGAGAGTGACTGGCTGGGTGACTGGTCACCCAGCTGGCTTTCATGCCTAAAGCGGGACTAAAACTCCCAGTCTCCTGGTGATTGGCCCAAGGTCACCCAGCTGTTTTTCATGCCTAAGGCGGGACTAGAACTCCCAGTCTCCTGGTGATTGACCCAAAGTCACCCAGCTGGCTTTTATGCCTAAGGCGGGACTAGAACTCCCAGTCTCCTGGTGATTGGCCCAAAGTCACCCAGCTGGCTTTTGTGCCTAAGGCAAGACTAGAACTCCCAGTCTCCTGGTGATTGGCCCAAAGTCACCCAGCCGGCTTTCATTTATTTATTTTTATTTTTTATTTTAATTCCATTTAAATCCCGCCCTTCTCCGAAGACTCAGGGCGGCTTACAAGCTTAGCAGTAGCCTTCATTCTATGTATATGTCTGCTTATTAGGGCTTTCACCACACACACCCCCAAGCGGCATTATTACAAAGTCAGCTTAATTGCCCCCAACAATCTGGGTCCTCATTTTACCTACCTCGGAAGGATGGAAGGCTGAGTCAACCTTGAGCCTGGTGGGATGCGAACCTGCACTAATTGCAGGCAGCTGGTGTTACTTAAGGAGGCGTTAGCCCACTGCTCCACCAAGGCTCATGCCTAAGTCGGGACTAGAACTCACCTGGTTTTCAACTACTATGTCTGACAGTCTCCTTTTCCCACAGATTCAGAATAACTGGTCCTTTGGGGAGGCGTTTGATGAGCAGGCCAAGACTAATCCTATGTTGCGCCCTTATAAGACATTCTCTGAAAAGGTTAGGGTTCCTTCCCCACCATTCCTCCCTCCGTAAACGGGCACAAGGATTGCATGACTCCTCGAGTCCAAGGCGGAGGGAAAGGCGCACGTGGCATTTGGAGGCCTTTCCGGAAAAAGAGCTTCCGTACTTGTCACCTGACTGGGTGTTTTCCTCCGGCAGGATAAGGAAATTTATCGGTGGCCCATCAAAGAATCTCTGAAGGCCATGATTGCTTGGGAGTGGATGATGGAGAAAGCCCGCGAGGGCGACGAGGAGAAAACGGAGAAGAAGAAAACCCGTAAAATCTCTCAGACAGCCCAGGTTGCTTTCTAGAAAAATCCTTCTCCTCCATTTTTCCTGTCCGTACGGTCTTCCTGTCTCAGCTACTACCTGAGTGTTTCCAAGCGTGCACTTACTCTAGGTCGCTGTTTCTCAAACCTGACAACTTTAAGATGGGTGGACTTCAACTCCCAGAATTCCCCAGCCAGCATGGCTGGCTGGGGAATTCTGGGAGTTGGAGTCCACCCATCTTAAAGTTGTCAGGTTTGGAAACATTGTCCTTAGCTAACGGTGATGGTTCCTTGTGAAACTATAAAATCATATATTTTTTTTAGAAGAAAAATTGTACCTCCACAGGATTTCGCCTCAGGCTTTTCTACACAATGCACCACTCACTCTTCAGGTGTAGAAGACATCACGGTTATCCTGAAAGGCAGTACCACAACCGCCAAAAGAGCCTCCTCAGAAACCGAGTCTAGAACTTGCTGCATTGTGTAGAAACAGAGAGCGAACCCCACTCCCCTTCTAGCACTGATGAGGTTCCCTAGCTGGGTCGTGAAACGTCTGCCAGAAAACAGCCAAGCTCGGAGAGCACCGAGGACTCCACATATGGAAATGAAATAAAAATTAAAAAAAAATGAACAAGCAGTAGACTTGGGAATCTGGAGGATGGGATCAAGGAGAGCTAGCTAGGAAGATGAGAAGGATGGGGACAATGGATGTCAAGCATGCCTGTTTCTGTGTTTTCCTTCAGGCCTACGACCCCAGCCATGGTTACAATCCTCAGCCAATAGATCTGTCTGCAGTGACTCTTTCCAGGGAATTACAGGTGAGAAAGGCTGGCCTCACAAGCACCGATGACCTGCCAACAAATAGGGAAGGAATAATTTGTAGTCAGAACAAATAACCCAATAAATGTAGACCTCAAGGTTACCCTGAAAAGCAGCATCACAACCGCCAAAAAGTCGAGATCTTTCTGCATTGTATATAAACAGAGTGAACCCCACTCCCTTCCAGCACTGTTGATGTTCTCTAGTTGGGTCATGAAATGTCTGCAAGAAAATCTCCAAGCTCAGAAACCACCAAGGACCCCACAGTTCTCCTCCTCCTCCTCCTCCTCCTCCTCCTCCTCCATGTAAATTAGGATTCAGTTGGCTATGACCGGGTCCTTCGTATCCACCCAACTGATCTCGGTTCTCCTTTCACAGGCCATGGCAGAGCAACTGGCTGAGAACTATCACAACACCTGGGGACGCAAGAAGAAATTGGAGCTGGAGACCAAAGGTGAGATTCTGGGCCTTTTGAAGGACGCTGATGTTCTCTTTTCTTATTGGCCCCTGCAGGGAAATAACTTACCTGCTTTCTCTTTTTCTCCAAGGAGGTGGAACCCACCCCTTGCTGGTGCCGTATGACACACTGACGGCCAAGGAGAAGGCTCGGGACCGGGAAAAAGCTCAGGAGTTGCTTAAATTCTTACAGCTTAATGGCTATGCAGTGACTCGGTAAGTAGGGAAGGAGCTAAAAACGGGTTGGCTGAAATAGAGTGTCTTCTCACAGTTGCACTGATGACGTTCCCTAGTTTGGTCATGAAACGTCTGCAAGAAAAGAACCAAGCTCAGAGAGCACCAAGGACCCCTCAGTCGTCCTCCTTCCTTTCTCCTTCTCCTCCTCTCCACAAACCTCACTCCCTTCTAACACTGATGATGTTACCTAGTTTGGTAAAGAAACATCTGCAAAAGAAAAGACCCAACAAGTTCAACACCAAAGGCCCCACAATCCAGCCTTGAGCAACAGAGATTCTCCTCTCCTCGAAGTTGTTTTAAAATAAATCAATTCTTCTGCTGCTTTGAAGGTACAGGGATTAATGTCTGCATATCAAAGGCCTTTTCGTTTAGAGGCTCTTTATTTTTCTAAGATGCTAATTGATTTTAATGTATTAATCAATGGTTGTTTTCCTCTGGATCTGGCCTGCACTTAGGTTTAAGTGCCTAATAAATGACTACTGAACAAGCAAAGGACTGGGGAAATATTCCCATGTATTTTGGGCATTTGAGAATTCCTGGAAAAGGGTTTCATGGTCTCTTCCTGTAGAGGACATAGAGAATGTCCTTGAGGACAGGAGGAATAATCAGTATCAATTCAATGTCAACATCCAGTTGGAAAATCCAAATAAAACTCCAGACTAATTTCCATTTCCGAAAATCTTACTGTTTACTGAATACATTGCTTGGTTACGTTGAAGCAAAACTAACTCTGTGGTTCCCACACCAATTCATAGACTTAAACGATAGTTTTCCCAGCCAAACCCCCAATGTCTTATGTAATGCATTTCAACAAGTCTACTTTGTTATGGGAACCATCTGCTTCAAATCCACACCTGTTCTGGTGTCCTTGACAAGGCTTCAAGCTCCCATGGTCTGTAGCTGAATTGAAGAAGTTTCATTTCTCCAACTACTCACTGGAAAGTAACACCTCACACTCCCTTAATCAGAATGCAAGTTGAAACGCAGAGGAACGTAGCTGCCAAGGTTTCATCCTGGGTTAGATAAGAGGGGGTTTAGCCTAGGCCAAGATAGTAACCAAGCAAAAACCCCTCCCTAGTTCACACAAAGATACAGTGAGGAAGTGGGACACACATTCAGACTTATAAGATTCTGTTAACTATAGCTGTGATAATAAATGTAATTCTAAACCTAAGTGGCATTGGTCCATCATTCATGGACAACTCTCAAAGCTAACACCAGCCAGAGCATAGAACAGTTCAAAGAAGTAGTGCAAGATCAGAAGATGTGGAGAGGCCTGGCCAAGAGTTGGACACAACTGAATGGATAAGATCACCAGCATCATCATAGACAACTAAAGCAAAGCCAAACCAACCATCTTTAAAGGAGGCATCTTTAGCAATTTCCTGTCTTGCCCTGGGTGTTTCCTAGCATTGCCTCTCCTAAAAGCTTGGCACACAATCTTTTGTCACCCACCTGAATCCAAATTCCATCATTTCTCCCAGGGGTCTGAAGGACATGGAACTGGACACTTCATCCATTGAGAAACGCTTCGCCTTTGGATTCCTGCAGCAGCTGCTGAAGTGGATGGACATCTCCCAAGAATTCATCGCCCACTTGGGTAAGAGCTGTCCTCTTGCTCTCCTTAGCCAGCTCCTGGAAGGTGGGCCCCATAGTGTTAACTCATGATTTCCTGGGAGAGGGAGAGGGAAAGTGGGAAGTTAGACGAAGGCTTGGGATCCAGAATCCTACCTTCTCAATTTATAGTGCTGGACAGGGAACAGAGTCTGATCCAGAAGCCTTTGAGATACAATCTCTGAGTTTCTTTCTCTATTCTGATAGTGGGATAAGAAGCCATTGCTGGGCTGCTTGGCTCCCACAGTTCAAATACGATCGGAAAGTTTTAACTCTGCCTTGGGTTCTCTTGAGATCATCTCACCTGTGGTCAGAGGTCACACAGTGCCAAGTTTAGTCATCCAAGCAGAGTAGCAGGATAAAGTTGTAGAGCGCTGCAGAGCTGGCCTTGAAAAAGGAATGTAAGAGCCATTAGTAAAACATGAATTCCACCTAGGAAGACAAGACCTTGTGAGAAAGAGACTCAAGATTGCCGAACCTTGAGTCTTTTTGGTATCAGAGGGAAAGAAGGAGATAGGCTGCCCAGATTTCAACATTCTGTTGTTATAGTCTAAGCCAGTTTAAGTAAACTTTTTGTATTTCTTGGAGGATTTATTTCCTGACCTTTCCCCCCCCCCCCCACTTCAGAGGCTGTGGTGAGCAGTGGACGAGTGGAAAAGTCCCCACATGAACAGGAGATCAAGTTCTTCGCCAAGGTAAACCTGCCTTTGTATTTTTATTTATTTTATGTTACTGTTGGGTCAAGAAGAGGATGTGTGTGTGTGTGTGTTTTGTGTGTATATATATATATATATATATATATATATATATATATATATATATGGATCCTTGGTTTTTCGGGTTTTTCCCCGCGTAGAACTAAAGTTGTGGGCGCAACGTTTCGACGGAGTCCCATCCGTCATCATCAGGCTTTAGCTTGATGACATCACATGACATCACCACCACACAACCATTCAAAAAGCAAATCCGAACCCACAACGAGAAAGACACACAACCACAAAACAGAAACCTAACCACAGCTGCAACATCAGCCACTTTAAACCCCTCCAAACCACACAATAAGCAAACTGACACCCACTATAAAAACATGGCACCACCACAAACACGAAGCCGAACAAAAGCAGCACAACTCACCAGATCAGTTCTGGAGCTGGCAGCTGAGACCAGCCCATCCACTCTGAACACCCCCCCACCCAATCAGAACACACCCACCATTCAAAACACACTCCCACCCAATCAGAACACACTTGGTCCCCTACCCAATCAGAGCACACCTCCACAGAACACACCCCCTCTGGCAGTTTAAAAAAGAGGAACTAACAGCCACATGCTTCTCCCAGAAGAAGGAAGCTAAAGCCTGATGATGACGGATGGGACTCCGTCGAAACGTTGCGCCCACACCTTTAGTTCTACGCGGGGAAAAACCCGAAAAACCAAGGATCCACATACAGGCACCCGCGAAAACCTCAGAAAACATATATATATATATATATATACACACACACACACATACATATATGTAATACATACATACATATGTACATACATACGTACATACATGTGTGTGTATGTGTGTATACATATACATATACATACATACATATATATATTGCTCAAAAAAATAAAGGGAACATGATAAGACATCCTACTATTGAATACAGTACACTGTGTTGTTTTAAGTGTTCCCTTTATTTTTTTGAGCAGTATACACACACACACAAATGCACAAAGTTCCTTGGAATTCCTCTCCCGTCTTAGTCCAAGCACTCGAGGGTGGGGGTGGGGGTGTCCCCAGTCTCCTTCCCACAATGCACTTGCATTCCCTTTTCAGATCCTGCTGCCCCTCATCAACCAGTACTTCAACAACCACTGCCTCTACTTCCTGTCCACCCCGGCCAAGGTCCTGGGCAGTGGAGGCCACGCTTCCAACAAAGAGAAAGAGATGATAACCAGGTGAGGGCTGGGCAACCCCAGCGGCGGCCGGTGGCAGGTGTGAACCAGCCCTGCAGCCTTCAAAGAGATGCTGCCTCTGCCATCTTGCCCCGCTGCGTGTCCTCATCTTGTCGGGAGGGACCTCTTTCATTCTCTGTTCTTTTCCTTTCTTTTCCTCCGTTCAGCCTTTTCTGCAAACTGGCAGCCCTGGTCAGGCACCGGGTCTCTCTCTTTGGTAAGCCTCCCTCTCTGCTCCTGCTTTCTGAGCCCACCTCTTCCCTCCCCTTCTCCCTGTCACTGCTTCAGTGGGGCTCAGCGCCGCCTGCACCGCTCTCGGGTCCGCATCTTGACTTTCCTGACGCTGTGTCAGCTCTATTCCCAAACCAACTTCCTGCTGCTCCAGCCCTGAGGCCATGTTTCTCATGCCCAACCTGCCCATCGCTTCGTACGGGGGTCCTAAATCCACCTGTTTGATCCTCTTCCTTCAGGTACCGATGCGGCTGCCGTGGTGAACTGCCTCCACATTCTGGCTCGCTCCTTGGATGCCAGGTGAGCAGGCTTCCTCTGTCGTGATGGTCTGCGGAGAGTCTCCGTCAGCCGGTCCTGGTTGTCCCCAAGGTGCTTTTTCAGGAGGCAACTGGACTTCCTTGTTTTCTCTTTGAAGACGTTTCGCTTCTCGTCCAAGAAGCTTCTTCAGCTCTGACTGGAGGGTGGGGAATGGAAGAGCCGAAGAAGCTTCTTGGACGAGAAGCGAAACATCTTCAAAGAGGAAAGTCCCGTTGCCTGGTGAAAAAGCACCTTGGGGACTCTGCCATGATATATAATGTAGCATTATAAATGTCACATGATTTTGATTAAACGTATCAAAATATACCATCACGTATCACATTAACTGATCAAAATATATCGAAATCACGAAACTGCATCTTATTTTGGCCGTGTTACGTGGGGGAGAAAGCAATTTGGAAGAGTTAGCGGTAAAAGGAAACCGGGCACCCCAAAAACCACAACGGCTGCACCCCATCAAAGCTGACACCAGCCAGAGCTCAGAACATCTCGAAGAAGTGGTGCAACTTGGAAGATCTGGAGAGACCTGGCCAGTAGACTCAGCCAAGGGATGGGTGTGACTGAACGGATTACGTCATCATTACCATCAGATCAAAATATAAAATGAAAATGAAAATTAGTGGAAAAATGGAGAAAGGGGAAGAGAGAAGTGTAGGAGAAACGGGGTGGGGGAGAGAGAAAGAAAAGCATTTAACTTCTGACTCAGAGCAGTAGACTAAAATAAGAACATCACAGCCTCAACTTTTTATTTTTCCATATTGAATATGCATTAGCCATTTCTGTAACAACAAACTGGAAGGCTGTAACGTTGGGCAGAACTCGCCTAACAAACTTCCTACTTAGCAATGGGAATTCTAAGTCGAGGACTCTTTGTATACATATTTGTGTTAAATCTGTTTGGTTTTGTTTCAAATGCCGTGTCTATACTGATGAATGGGGCAACATTCTAGCTTAGAAGTTTCTTTCTTTTGAAAATTTGAAGAACAAACAGGTTTAGTTATACTGTTCCGGTGATGAGCGCCTGATGGGCATCTGAAAAAAAATATCTAGGTGCTGATTATTATTCCCCCCCGCTATTTCCAGGACAGTCATGAAGTCAGGCCCTGAAATTGTCAAGGCGGGACTGCGTTCGTTCTTCGAAAGTGCCTCCGATGACATTGAGAAGATGGTGGAGAACCTCAAGCTCGGCAAAGTGTCCCAATCCCGCACTCAAGTCAAGGGTGTGGGGCAGAACATCACCTACACCACCGTGGCCCTGCTCCCCGTCCTCACCTCCCTCTTCGAGCACATCGCCCAGCACCAGTTTGGGGACGATGTGATGTGTGAGTAGAGCAGGAGAAGGGAGGGTGGGCTGAGCAGGCTCTGAAGCGAGGAGGGCATGAGAATGCCACCCATCTAGCCCAGGAGTGGTGGAGGCTTTGGGAGAAGGTTTTGGAGGAGCGAGAACATGGGAGCACCTCCTGACATCAAAGAGGAGGATGGAGAAGTTGCATGGCTCCCATTGTTCAGTATGTCTGTCTCTTTCTCTCTCTCTTCCTCTTCCTCTTTCTCTTCTTCTTCCTCTCTCTTTATCCCTCCCTCCCTCCCTCCCTCCCTTCTCTTCTCTTCTCTTCTCTTCTCTTCTCTTCTCTTCTCTTCTCTTCTCTTCTCTTCTCTTCTCTTCTCTTCCCTTCCCTTCCCTTCCCTTCCCTTCCCTTCCCTTCCCTTCCCTTCCCTTCCCTTCTCTTCTCTTCTCTTCTCTTCTCTTCTCTTCTCTTCTCTTTTTTTCTTCTTTTTGTGTGCTCCTTTAGTGGATGATGTCCAGGTCTCCTGCTACCGAACTCTGTGTAGTATCTACTCCCTGGGGACAACCAAAAATCCGTATGTGGAGAGGTGAGCACAAAGGCAAGGTTGGGCTCAGCTGAAAAGATATAGACCCTTTGTGGTGAGATGGGGCCAAGAGGCAGGGGAATGGCTAGCTAGACTGGAGGGAGGGGTCAAGCGAGAGCATAGCTTGGAGTCATTGCACAGCCACAAACAGCATAAACATGACCTATTGATGAGTAGTTCTGGTTGCTGAAACTGACACAAATGGAACACAGAGTGAAAATGTTTAAGGACATTTGGTCTGGTCTGGTCTGCTCAGGTCTAAAGATGGAATCACTGACTAAAGGGGAGGAGGGAATTAAGAGGCATACCAGTATCACTTCAGGGGAGGGAACATCATAGACCAGACTAGAAGGTTTATCTGCTGGTTCCCAAGGGAACAGAGCCAAAGGAAGTGCTTTGGTATGACGTTGTCCCGGTTTCTTCGCCTGACACGTTTGTCCTCTAGCCTGGGGAGGAGTAGGGTTTTGACACAGAACTGGAAGGATGGAAGAAGTGGCACATAAGCCTTCTTCATCTCCAGTCTTCCCGGAGGTCCTTCCTTCTCTCCAGATGGAATGGCACCACCCTCCAGAGTTAGCTTGCAGAATGACCAACACTGTAGGCCAGGGGCCCTCAAACTTGGTCCACAAGTCTTAAAGTGGCCACGTTTGAGGACCCCTGCTGTAGGCATTTATGAACCAACAGCTTTTTCAAGTACAACTCTGGTTTGGAGAGAATATTAGATACCAAATACCTAATATTAGCACAGTTTCTCTTCTGCAGCATGAATTATAACGTGGTCTCTGGTCCCTCTCTGCAGGCAGAGGCCCCAACTTGGGGAATGCTTGGCACGGCTGGCAGCGGCGATGCCCGTGGCTTTTCTGGAGCCGCATCTGAACGAATACAATCCTTGCTCAGTTTACACCACCAAGTCCCCAAGAGAGCGAGCCAGTGAGTATGGGCGAAGGAAGCAGGAGGGACCACAATCCTCTTTTGCCTTGACGTTTCCTCCAATTCTCTTCCCTTCCTTGTTGGGCAGGGGGTTAATGCCCATCTAGACCCTCCCCTTTTTTACTTCTGCCTTCAGTCATCATTTTCAATCCTTTTTTTTATTGGAAAAGTTAGACCAGGGGTCTTCAAACTTGGCCCTTTTATGACTTGTGGACTTCAACTCCCAGAATTCCTCAGCCAGGCACGCGTGAATTAGACCTTGTTACTAATTGCTACTAGAGCCCGGGTGGGCCACTATGGCCTGTTTATGACCTGTGGACTTCAACTCCCAGAATTCTATGCTAGCTCAGGAATTTTGGGAGTTGAAGTCCGCATGTCATAAAGAGGCATAGTTGCCCACCCTTGTGCTAGAGTTTAGACGTCTTCGGTAAGGCCTTGCACACACATGTATACAGATAGTCCTTGACTTACAACTGGTTGTTTGAAGTTATGAGGGCCTTGGAAATGGTGTTTTATGGCCTGTAAAATATTGTTGCTTCACACACACACACACACACACACCGGTCATCTGATCACATTTCAGTTGCTCGGCAACCCGCTCATTTATGACCAGCCGTCAGATGACCACAATTTACAACTCTTTTTGCTGATTCCCAACGTGGTGCTGATTTCTGGCAAAAAGAAAAACAAAAAAAACCCCAAAAGAACAATCAGGAAAATGGATTTGGATTTATGACCGTGTTGATTCATTTAACAATCATGTGATGCAGATTACAACTGCCTGATTCGCTTAGTTTGCTATAAAAATGATCGGAAAAATCAGGTCCGGTCGTGTGGTGCCTCAACTTATGACCAGTTTTCTGATCCAATTGCTGTCATAAGTCGAGGACCACCTGTAAGCGTTGCAGTCTCACCTTTTTTTGCTTTTCTGACATGGTCACCCTAGTGCCGTGGTGGCAAACCTATGTCACACGCGCCGTCGCCCCAGTCCTAGGCCTTCAGCTGGGTTTTATAAAACCTTTTCGCTTTAGGCCTCCGCCGCCGTGTGCAAAAAAAAAAAAAAAGTTCAATCAATCAATTTCAACTTCTTGAGGGGAAAAAAAAAAGATCTCGCAAAGTTGGAATTGATTGATTGAACTTTTTAGTCCCACCCAGTCTGCCGTTACCACTGCAGCCACGCCCACTCAATGGGCCACGCCCACTCAATGGGCCACGCCCACTCAATGGGCCACGCCCACTCAATGGGCCACGCCCACCCGGCACCCGACGATACATAAGTGGGTTTTGGGTTGCAGATTGGGCACTCGGTCTCTAAAAGGTTTGCCATCACTGCCCTAGTGGCTGGGATCTGCATACAACCCCAAAGAGACACTATCTCTGAATTGAGCACTTCCCCCTGCCCCAGACCTTCAGAAATTTAACTAGCTCGCCTTCCACCCTTAGTCTTAGGCCTGCCAAACTGCGTGGAGGAGATGTGTCCTGACATTCCAGTGCTGGAGAAGCTGATGAAGGACATCAACGTGCTGGCGGAGTCCGGGGCTCGCTATACTGAAATGCCCCACGTGATAGAGGTCACCCTGCCGATGCTTTGTAACTACTTGCCCCGTTGGTGGGAGCGGGGTCTGGAGACCAACGCTCAGGGTCCGTGGTGCACCGAAGTGACTTCGGACCACCTCAACACTCTGCTGGGAAACATCCTGAAGATCATCGTCAGCAACCTTGGCATAGACGAAGCTTCTTGGATGAAACGGTTGGCTGGTACGAAGGGAGCCTGGGCGGTGGGATTGAGGCGTTTCTTTCTTCAAAAGCCGAATGAGATTTTGCTCCGGAGAGAAATAGCGGAATAAGTTACAAAACTAAGCAAAGGTTTTAAGGATTTCCCGCCCCCGCCCCCCCCACACACACAATCCGCCTTTGCATGCTGTGCTAAGCCTTGAACTGTAATGGTGATGTTTGCAGGACGTGTTAGCCCTGGGTGTCCAACCTTGCCCATTGTAAGACCTGTGGACTTCAGCTCCCAGAATTCCCCGCCCAACATTTGCTTAGCACTCTTAAAGTGACAACAGCATTGAAAAAAGTGAGTTAGGACAGGGTCACACCTTTATGACCATCACAGCATTTACAATCAATCAGAGTAGAACCAGAAGGGACCTTAGAGGTCTTCTAGTCCAACCCCCTGTTTAAGCAGGAGCCCCTATACTATTTCAGGCAAGTGACTGTCTAGTCACTTCTAAAAAACCTCCAGGGATGGAGCACCCACAACTTCTGGAGGCAAGTAGTTCCACTGGTTAATTGTCCTCCCTGTTAGGAAGTTTCTCCTTAGTTCCAGGTTGCTTCTCTCCTTGCTTAGTTTCCATCCATTTTTTCTTGTCTTGCCTTCCGGTGCTCTGGAAAATAAGTGGATCCCCCTCTTCTTTGTGGCAGCCCCTCAAATAATGGAAGACTGCCCTCATGTAATTTGGGGGTCAGTTGTGGTCATAAGTTGGGAACCAGCGGTACCAATGAGCAGTTAAGAGGTCCAGAAGTTTCCAAGCTCTCTTGAACTATTGGAGAGACCTCTAACGTAGACTTGGAGCAAGGTAGCTTGCTCCCGACTGAGGAAGCTCTTCCCTGCACAGTCTTTGCTCAGCCCATTGTCAGCAAAGCCAAGCCCGAACTGCTCCGCTCCCACTTCATCCCCACCATGGAGAAGCTGAAGAAGCGGTCTGGGAAAGTCGTGGCCGAAGAGGAACAGCTGCGGCTGGAGGCCAAGTCTGAATCGGAGGACACGGAGCTACTCATCCGGGATGAGTTTTCGGTGCTGTGTCGCGACCTCTACGCCCTGTACCCGCTGCTCATCCGCTACGTGGACAACAGCAGGTAATATAGAGTTTGGAAAAAAAAAGTAGGTGCAGATTGCAACTTGCCACCTAATGAGAGCCTCGAGGTGGGTGTAGTTCAGAAACGCAGCACGGGGATTTCAGGAATGCTTCAAGAGAGACAGTTTGGTCCGATGGCTAAGGCACCGGGCTAGAAAGCAAGAGACTGTCAGTTCAAGTCCCGCCTTATCCCTGAACGCCAGCTGAGTGACATCATCATCTTCATCATCATCATCATCAAGAAATTGCAGCTTCCTGCAATAACTCCAGCAAAGCTACAAAAAACTGTGCTACTCAGAACATCTTACAGTTTAAGTAGATACCTGGTTGATACCTAGGATGCTGGCAGCAACCCTTGTTAACCATGAGCGCCAGCCAATTTGAGTGTTCAGTTGACTGAGTTTCATGTTTTATGAATAATAGTTTAATAATAATAATAATAATAATAATAATAATAATAATAATAATAATAATAAATGACTGTGCAATGATCAATAATAATAACAGTTGGAAGGAATATTACCTAGTTGGGTAAGGAAATGTCTGCAAGGAAACAGAGAGCGCCAAGGACCCCACAGTTCAACTCTGACCTACCAATAGTCCCTTCTCTTGATAGGGTGGGTCTCGGTGCTGAGTTTCGGCAGGGTAGATCCCACGAATCGTGGAAAGTGGACGAAGGTGCTCACCAACCACTCCTTTTTGCATCTGCAGGGCCCACTGGTTGACTGAGCCCAACTCGGATGCTGAGGAGCTCTTCCGGATGATTGGGGAAATCTTTATTTATTGGTCCAAGTCCCACGTGAGTGAGCTTGCTTTGGGGTAGCAGAGGGGCAGGCTTGTGGGTTCATTTCCAAGTTTCTTCTCCATTGAGGATGTTGAAGAAGAAAAGGCAAAGAGCTGCTCCTTGTCTTTTGATTATGAGGCCCCCCCTGTGTAGAAGAATAGAATGGAATGGAATGGAATGGAATGGAATAGAGTAAGAATAGAATAGAATAGAATAGAATAGAATAGAATAGAATAGAATAGAATAGAATAGAATAGAATAGAATAGAATAGAATAGAATAGAATAGAATAGAATATATGGAATGGAATGGAATAGAATAATAGAATGGAATGGAATGGAATAGAATAGAATAGAATAGAATAGAATAGAATAGAATAGAATAGAATAGAATAGAATAGAATAGAATAGAATAGAATAGAATAGAATAGAATAGAATAGAATAGAATAACAGAGCTGGAAGGGACCTTGGAGGTCATCTAATCCAACCCCCTGCTCAGGCAGGAAACCCTATCCCATTTCAGACAAATGGCTCTCCAGTCTCTTCCTAAAAACTTCCAGTGTTGGAGCATCCACCACTTCTGGAGGCAAGTCTTCCCACTGGTTAATTGTTCTCACTGTCAAGAAATTTCTCCTTAGTTCTAGGTTGCTTCTCTCCTTGATTAGTTCCCATCCGTTGCTTTTGTCTCAACGTAACCCCTTTTTGGAAGGCCAGGAGGGTGAGGGGCCTGCCTCCCCTCCACGGGGAGAATATTCCACAGGGCTGGGGCAACGGCAGAGTAGGCTCTTTTCCTGGACCCCACCGTTCGGAATTCGTTAACCGACGGGGTCCTCAACATAGCCTGCCTGACCAGCGGGACGAGCCAATATCATGCAACCAAGACTCTTCCTTAGGTAACTTGGCTTGCATGTATTAGGTTGAGCCCCCTGCAGAAATCTCCTACCCAATTCTTCTTTTCTCCTGCAGAACTTTAAGCGAGAAGAGCAGAACTTTGTTGTGCAGAATGAAATCAACAACATGTCCTTCCTGACAGCCGACAGCAAAAGCAAAATGTCCAAGGTCAGAAGGTTGTTGGGGGTCTCCTCCTTCGGCTGGGGAGAAGGCAGTGTGTGTGTGGGGGGGAGTTGTCCTTCTTGGCGGCTCTTGCCATCCTTGAAGCCATGAGCGAAAGGGCCTTTGACCCAACCACTGCTGAGCTCCAGGTGGACAGGAAGTGTCCGAGGGCTGCAAGATTCCAGGTCTCAGGACAACGGCAAACTTACTAAGTGGCCTTGGCTTAGCTACTCATTTTCTAAACATTTAACTTGCAGGTGTAACCATACTGGTCTTTTCTTATTAGATTCCTCTGTTAAGGGACACGAAGTGAGAGAACAACAAAACCTCTTTTCGTGCCCCAAAAGGTGGAGGGGGAAAAAAGGTGTCTGTTATTCAGGAATCTTTACTCAACTCGAGCGTATAATAAATGAGGGGGTTTACACCATTGGTGTGGACAGTGTTACCGTGCAAGCACGTCCGTTATGTCCATCGACATTGTTTGCATGGCGACGTCGTTCATTACAATTTACAGAAACCATGGCAAGGCGTGCAAACGACGTCAGTGGATGCCAACGGTGTCCTGCAGGTCAATTGCAACGTCCAAATAGGATAGAGGGCACTGAGGACCTCACAGTTCAACCCTGAGCTGCGAATATATATTTTTTAATCCCATTTATATCCTGCCCTTCTCCGAAGACTCAGGGCGGCTTACAATCTAAAGCACAAATCAATGTGCTTAGCAATAGCCTTCATTCTATGTATATGCCTGCTTATTAGGGCTTTCGCCCCCCCCCCCCCAGCGGCATTATTACAAAGTCAGCTTAATTGCCTCCAACAATCTGGGTCCTCATTTTACCTACCTGGGAAGGATGGAAGGCTGAGTCAACCTTGAGCCTGGTGGGACTCGAACCTGCACTAATTGCAGGCAGCTGGTGTTACTTAAGGAGGCATTAGCCCACTGCTCCACCAAGGCTCTATTCTCTTTGGATCAACTGACCAGCTATTGCTTGGGGTGGGGGAGGAAGAAAGCAACATCTGGGTGATGGGAGCTTTCCTAGGATCTTAGATCCACCAAGTTCTGGGTAGGTGATTCTTGCTTCGAGTCCTTCCTCTGAATAAGGGAGAGGCGGGGATGTTGCCTCCTCTAACCTTCTCTTTCTCCTGTCTTGTCTTCCTTTTTCTCCCCTCTCCACATGTGGGTTTAGTCGGAAGAAAGCCAGGTTAGCAAAAGCATAGCTGTTCCACTGGCCCAAAGGGTCAAGGCAGCATGGAGCAATGGGTATCTCTGCCGCAACCCTTCGCTCCCTCCCTGTTTAGAAGTGGGGCGAGGGAGTCCTTGCAAAGTCATTGGGCGGGGGCCGGGAGGAAGGGAAGGGGCTGCGGCTGCATGGACGGTGACAAAAATGCGGTAGCTTTTTGCAGGTCTGGCCGCAACGCATCAGACATGCGATGGGTGGCGTCTTCTGACTGTCAATCACCCAGTTAGTGGGACTCACGCCATGTTGAAGCGGGCAGCCACGCTCTGGAATAGTTCAGCCACATGTCCTCCTCGTCCTCCTCCTCCTAACTAACCAGTTTGTCCCGAAGTCCCCAAAATCAAGTACTAAAAAAACGATGTTCCTTAACTCCCAGCATGCCTCGGGGGGGTCCTCTTCTTAATCTCAGTCCACCTTCTTGGCCCTCTTCTCTTCCCTGTACACCTTAGAGCCCATCATCCTGCCCTGCCACTCTCCAGGGGTGGGGTGCTTGCCTGCTCACGCCCCCTCGTCTCCCTGCCTGCCCACCGTGCTTGTCTGCGGTTATGCGTAGAGGTTAGCAAGGCTGTTTTGAAAGGCTGGCTGTTCCGCGGGCCAAGATGCTGGAACCGTGTCTTGTCGTCTTGATTGGCCCAAATGGCTTCATCTCACTTTGATCCCAGGGAGGGAGGAAGAGGGCCTCTCTGTGCCACGACAACTCAATCCTGCCCGTTTTCAAAATTTGGTCCGGGGGGGGGGTGTCTCAGAAATCTGATTATTTTTTCCTCCTGTCGCAGCCCGTTCCAAACTGGGCCGCAGAATTGGTGGGTGAGCCTCTGCGTGAAACCATCCCCTCTTCCCCCCCCCATCCCACCGCTGCCCCCTCTGCCAGTCCTCCAAGCCAGAAAGGTGGGGACCGCTGGTCTACCCGATAAAGTTCAGCATCTCCTTTCCGTCTCCAAGTCTGTGGGGCAGACCTGGGCATTTTATGGCCCCCAGGCTACATCCGGCCTTTTGGCTGTCTCTGTCCGGTCCCGTCTGCTTTTAATTTTAAAGGCAACTGCTGAGATGTTGTTGTTGTTTCCAATTTACAGATGTGCGTGCATGCCTGCCTATGCACCCTCCTAGCCCTCTTGGTTCGGCCCTGCATAAAGGCTCAGTTTCTCATGTGGCCCCTTGGGAAAATTAATTGCCCGCCCCTGCTGTAGGATGTGGTAAAAAAAAAAAGAATTCAAATTGGTGTCCATGACGGTGTGATCCAACATCTGCTTTAGATGCATCACATAAAAAAAAAACCCAACAACAAGCAGTTTGCATCGGATTGTGGCAGCCGCCATCTTGATTTTTTTTTTATTGAAAAGTTTTACAATACATTTTTAAATACAAAAAACTCCCTCCTCCCCCTCCCCTCTCCCCAACCCTCCCCTACCCTCCCCTCTCCCCTCCCCGACTTCCCAGAGCTGAATACAGGGTATAGTGATACAAACATAAGCTAGAATATGCTAACAATAAAAATAAGAGAATAAATTCTGTCGCACTTTAACTCTCCATAGTCATAATTATATTACTAACAGATAACAAATAACTAATAATACATCATATAAAACTACTTATCTTGAATTTTTTGACCACACCGTGCGGCCACCCCTGACCTCTTGACATGAGCACTTCCACAGATCCTGCTAAAATGTCCGATAATTCCCTTTGCCAGCAATTTCCTCCGTGTGACTCATTTTAATCCCACATTCCTAGCCCTGCAACTCCGTTCTCTCTCCTCCAGTCCTCCCAAATGGGTCCTCTCTACACTTCCTAACACCCACCCTCTTCTCATCCCGAGAAGTCCCTTCTCCTATCCGGAGATAACCTCTGCATGTGCACCATCACTTCCAAAGTCCGCTCAGAGTGTTCCTTTCTGTCTCCAGGTTGGTGGATCAAAAAGCTAACGCATGGAATGAGATTTTGATCCACATGCTCCTGACAGATGGTCTTGGAAGGTCGATCCCAGATTCCTGAGTATTAGAGGCAGCAGGTGTCTGGATTGTCACTTTGACCCACTAGATCGTAGGTGTCCAACCTTGTCCACTTGAAGACCTGTGGATTTCCAACTTCAACATGCTGGTTGGAGAATTCTGGGAGTTGAAGTCCACAGGTCTTCAGGTAGACAAGGTTGGACATCCCTGCCCTAGTTTTTACAGCTTCTTCTCTTCCACCCTCCCGTCTTCTCTTGACGGAGGACCTGCTCCAGCTTTCTCACCAGGTCATGGAATCCCCATGTCTGAAGCAGTGCTTGGTCATTAAAGCTTTTGCCCGGTCAAGCTGTTGGCATGCCAGAGGACAACCTGAGCGGCACAGCCTCCCCACCAGGCTGACTTTGGTCTTCCTCTCCCAGTCAGGTGGCTCGGATCAGGAACGTCACAAGAAGAAGCGTCGAGGGGACCGCTATTCTGTCCACACATCCCTCATCGTGGCCACGCTGAAGAAGATGCTTCCCATCGGACTGAACATGTGTTCCCCAACTGACCAAGAGCTGATCAGCCTGGCCAAGATACGTTATGCCTTGGTGAGGCACCTGGGGTGGGGACTGCCAAGAAGATCAGGGAGGAGACATTGGCAAAGGCTCCCAAGATGTCCAGCTGTTGACCCTGTTGACCTTGGTTGCCTAAATCTGAAGCCATGTTGAAGGGTCCACTTAACTGTGGAGCTGGAGAGAGTAAACAAGGCAACCCAGATGATTGAGAGAGCGTGAAATGGACATGCAATTTCCCAGCTGAGGGAGGCTAGAGAAGCTGCAAAGGACACACAAACACAAGCACAGACACACGGGATCACACTGACCCTGTTCCTCCTCAAGTTCTCTCTTTGATTTCAGCGCTTTCTGTCCTGCCATCAAGGATACCAAACCCAAAGTCCCATCAGTCAAGGAACACAAGTGTTCAGAAACAAACATCACAATTGATGGTGTATTTCAGAAGGGATGAGCCTGGTGGGAACAGACCCTTGTTTTTCTAGAATTGTTTCTTGGTTATTTTGTTCATGCGAATGCTCTCCTTTTCCGCAGAAAGACACTGATGAAGAGGTGCGTGAATATCTCAACAATAACCTTCATCTTCAAGGCAAGGTGAGGACCTGGAACTGCTCCAGGGTTTTGCAGGTTTTGCCATAAATTGACTTGCTCCCTTCGTGTCTGGATGAGCACATGAGTTACAGTAGAATCTATTTTCTTTCTTTCTTTCTTTCTTTCTTTCTTTCTTTCTTTCTTTCTTTCTTTCTTTCTTTCTTTCTTTCTTTCTTTCTTTCCTCCTTCCCTCCTTCTCCCTTCTTATCCATCCTTCCTTCCTTCCTTCCTTCCTTCCTTCCTTCCTTCCTTCCTTCCTTCCTTCCTTCCTTCCTTCCGTAATGAGTCCGGGCAGCTTACAAACTACTACATAGCAATGACTATAATAAAACGCAGAAACTGTCACCCAAAAAGAATCTGAAAAAAACACACAAGGGATCCATCACTCATTCTAACCCAGGATTTGGGGATAGAAACTAGTTTTAAGACTTCATTTAACTAGAGCTTGGGTAGGGAGTACATGAATTGGTGTGTGTGTGTGTGTGTGTGTGTGTGTGTGTGTGTGTGTGTGTGTGTGTTTCAAGGTCAAGTAACATGGCTTATGCTCTGTGAATGTCCCCATTTGCCTTGCAGTGTGAGAATTCCTCCTCCATGCGCTGGCAGATGGCCCTCTACAGGGAGATGGCTGGCAAAGCTGAGGACTGCAACAAGCCGGAAGATTGTCAAACGGGTGCAAGAGGTCTCTGCCGTGCTCTACCACCTGGAACAGGTATAGACCCACAAAGGGATTTGGCAGCTTCATAGGTAGAAGAATAGGATTTGCTATCTACATTTTTGATGGCTGCCGAGAGCTTCCCAAATTTGAACAATTTCATACAGCGATTCTCGGCGGCTGCCAAAATTTAAAAGTCAGCTTTAAAAAAAATAATCCAGCCACAACAAAAAAGCACCAACAATAAATATAATCAGAATGGCAGCCCAAGTTAAAACCGGCATTGCAATAAATCCATTAGTCAGGACCCATTAATCTCTCAGCCCCCTTGTCCGGGGGACTCATGGCCCATTTTATGAAAAGTCCTCATTGGATTTAAAAAAAATAAAAATAAACACCCTCCTTCCACTTTGTTTCCATTTTTTAAATTCCTTTTTCTAACATCAAAATCATCCTTCTGGACATTCATTCAATAATTGTGCATGCCGAGAGCATATAAGCCTTCAAGGCAATTCCATGCGCTTGGAGGCTGTCCAGCTAACAATTAATCACCCGGGAAGGCCTTGTGGATACGATAGCAAGCTATCTTCCTGATGGATCATAGAGTTTTCAGAGGGAGAAACCTCAAGGGAGAAATACAAAGAATTGGGAAGGAAACCACTGATTAGGAAAAGCAGGTGGGGGAGAGAAATGTCGGTTACCCTGCCCAATCCCCTTCTGCTTTCTCCTGCAGTTAGAGCACCCGTACAAATCCAAGAAAGCCGCGTGGCACAAATTGCTCTCCAAGCAACGGCGGCGTGCGGTGGTGGCGTGCTTCCGCATGACGCCCCTTTATAACCTGCCCAGGTGAGTTAATACAGCTTGGTTGGCTGGTCTACTGATTTGAATAAGGGTCATTCCATACCCAGATTTACCTCTTCCAGCTACAGCCAACTCGCCACAGTCAACGGTCAACTCACCACGGCCAACTCGCCATGGGACAACGTGTTGCAGGACAATTCAACAGATTCAGTTTAATTATTTAAAATAATTTTTAAAAATATTTTAATTTTTGCTCTTCACATTTCATCAATTATTCTTTTCAACTATTTCTTCGATATTGGCATAGCTCTTCTCCCAGGGTGAGTTGTTCCACAGTGAGTTGGCCATAATGAGTTGGCCTGTGGTTAGTTGCCCAAGGTGAGTTGGCCGCAGCGAGTGGGCTGCGGCAAGATGGCCACCATGAGTTGGCCATGCTGCGTTGGCTGTGTCAAGTTGGCCACATCAGGTTCGCTGCAGCAAGATGTCCATGGCGAGTTGTCCAAGGTGAGTTGGCCACACCAAGTTGGCTGCAACAAGGTAGCTGTGGTGAATTGGCCATGGCGAGTAGAGCCCTTCCAGCAGTTGGGGAGATCTGTGCTCCCCTAACACTGCCAAAATTGGGAATCATTTGGGACACGGCTGATCTGCCTTTCTGCTTCTCAGGCATCGGGCTTGCAACATGTTCCTGGAGAGCTACAAGTACTCCTGGATCTTCACTGAAGAGCATCCCTTTGAAGACAGAATGATTGACGACCTGTCTGTGAGTCTTCTCCGGGAAGACCACATGAGGTCAACTGGGTGCATGGTTTGGATGCTCATGCCCTGGTATTTGTTTAGGGGAAATGCTACATTTCAGAGGTGCCCTAGCCTAATTTCTAATTGCTCTTTTTCCCACTGTGGGATGTAGAAACCTGGGCCACAGGAAGAGGAAGAGGAAGAGGAGGAGGAAAGAAGCCGGACCCTTTGCATCAGCTCATTCTCCATTTTAGCAGGACAGCATTAACAGAAAAGAGGTTTGTAGTGGGGATAGAGTCAAAGCCCGGTGTGAATTTGGGTGCAAAAAGGATGAAGTAGCTCTAGCTGAAATGTTCTGCCCTGATAGAGGAAAAGGGCAGGCAGAGCCCGGGGCTGGAGTCAAGAGAGGAATCGGCCTGGAATCATTACGTTCTCACAAGTAGTCTCAGCCCAACTTTCTTGAATTCTGTTAGCTCTTATCTAGTGACCATTTAGTGCTGATGGTTAGTTGACTAGAGTCTTGTGTAGAGGCATGAGCAATAATTCAGCTTAGCTGGGACTTAATGTGTGGGCCCGATCCTGGACTATAAAGCACGGATGAGGGAGATATTTGGGAGTCATCAGATTCAGCCAGCCAGCTGTGGGATCCTTTCAATTTGCTTCTTCCCAGCTCAGCTGGAAGTATCAGAGATGGTTTGAGGGAAATTACTTGAGGAAGTTGAAGAAGAACGGACCAAGCGTCTCCACACCACCAGGCTCAGTTTGATATATATAAAAACAAACAACCCTGGGATTCCTACCCAGTACCCTCACCCTTGTCCATAATCATCCTTTATCCTCCAAAGAAGGGATAGCAGTTCTCCTAGAGCTGATGGCATAAGAAGTCTATGTGGCTTGTATGGCCAGCTTCCAACTTGAGGTCCTTCAGGCTTGGTTGCCCTGAAACTTCCGGAATTCTTGGTTGATTTGGGGAGTTGGAATTTCAGTCTATCTGGAGCATGACAGGCTGCTGTGGATCCTGAACTTGTTTACTTTATTTCAGCAAACTGGATGAAGACTATCTGTACATGGCATATGCTGACATCATGGCGAAGGTAAGCAAGAGATGGGCCATTTTGGTTTGCTTCAAAAGCTGGCCTGAATGTCTTGCCACATTATCACCTCTATTCTAGGAGTACGTGGCTTCTGTGGCTGCAAATGCTGCACCAATTTTTTTGCGGCATGTTGGCTGCTCTCCAAAAACGGGTGGGGCAGGACCCATTGGTGGGAGGGTTTGGGGGAAAGGGGATGCAACCTATTTCTGGATCTTATATGTATTCTGGAATGGGTCATGGCTGGGACAGTGTCAAACACAAGCAACCAAATCCACACATGAAGGTTTCAAGTTGACTACTTTATTGTGTTCCACCTATACTACAAGAATCTCCCCAGATACTTGCCTTCCCTTGGGAACAAATAGATAAGGTCCCGTGGAACTTAGGCAGTGTTAGGTCTACATCTTTTGTGGCTGTGCAAGGACTCCAGGCTAGCTACATGCTTGATCCCTCCTCCTTTGCCAGGCTGGGAGTTTTCCAGGAGACAGTTGTGGGAAGGATCTTCATATATCTATATTGCTGATTTCCCCCCCCCCCCTTTATTTCCTTTCTTTATCCCTGGGACTTCAGAGCTGCCACATTAATGAAGGAGAAGAAGGCAATGGGAAGAGGAAGAAGAAGTGCCGTTTGAGGTTAGAGACTTCTCTCTTCTCAGCTTCCCAAATTGGTTTTGGAAGTCTCCCTGTCTCTCTCCCGTAATATCCTCCTGCCTGATCCTTTGTCTTCTTGCAGGAAAAGGAGATGGAGAAGCAGAAGCTTTTGTACCAACAATCGCGACTTCACAATCGCGGAGCAGCTGAGATGGTCCTGCAAATGCTTAGCGCTTGTAAAGGTTAGAAGGGGGTCTTTCCCCCCCCCACTTCCCCTTCCTCTTAACTCCAGCAAAGAATGGATCCCTGGGCAGACCAGGATCACTTCAGTCTAAGAGAGGAAACCTTAATTAAGTTGGAAAGGGCTGTAGCTGGAAGATTTGGGAAATGCAAGAAGTCCTCAAATTAAAAACATTTGTTTAGTGGCCGTTCATAGTTACAGTGTCACTGAAAAAAGTGACTTAAAATGACCATTTTTCACACTTATGACTGTTGCAGCATCCCCAGGGTCACGTGATCAAACTTTGGATGCTTGGCAGTTGGTTCATATTTAGGACGGTCGCAGCATCCCCCGGGGTCACGTGATCCCCTTTTGCGACCTTCTGACAAGCAAAGTCAATGGGGAAGCCGGATTCACTTAACCACCGTGTTACTCACTTAACAATGGCAGTAATTCACGTCACAATTGTGGCCCAAAAGGTCTTTAACAACTGTCTCACTTAGCAACAGAAATTTTGGGCTCAATTGTCATAAGTCAAGGACTTCCTGTACTGCAAGTAATGCTGTCGAACAATTTTTTTTCTCTGTTTAAGCCATAGAAATTAGAAAGTTGTTTTGCTTTTGAGTCTAAATTCCTAAGATATTGGCTGGGTTTCATATTCGGTGTGGGGGGAGGGGCTGGAGAAACCTTTGGAGGTTTCAAGCTGAACGTTAATTGTAGTGCTTTAGCTTTGTACAGAGTTTCAAGAATCAGTAATCCTCCTCAGGTGTGAGGAATCAAGACCACAAATTAGGACCACAAGCTAATCAAGGAGAGAAGCAACCTGGAATTAAGGAGAAACTTCCTAAAAGTGAGGAAAATTAACCAGTGGAACAGCTTGCCACCAGAAGTTGTAGGTGATCCATCCCTGGAGGTTTTTAAGAAGAGACTGGACAGCCACTTGTCTGAGATGGCGTAGGTTCTCCTGCTTGAGCAGGGGGTTGGACTAGAAGACCTCCGAGGTCCCTTCCAACTCTGTTCTGATTGATTGATTGAAGTTCCAGTTAAGAGAATTTATTGCTCATGCCTGTGTACAAGGATCTAGTCAAAATGGTCAGCATTAAATTGCTGCTAGATAAAAAGTTAATGGGATTCAAGAGGGACTGGACTTAGACTGCTTGTGGTTACGTAAGGATTCCAGGTTGATTCCTCTCTTGATTCCACCTCCAGGCTCTGCCTCTTCTTCTCCTACGCCCTTCGGAGTCTAGCACCACGGTTCTCCGATCCCTTCTGGTTTGGTTTTTAGATGCATGTCCTGGGGAAGAAAGTCACTCTGTGTTCCAAGACTAGCCATGTCACGAAACAATTTGGTTTTCTGTCCTGACAGGGGAGCCTGGGGCCATGGTTGCCTCTACTCTGAAACTGGGCATCTCCATCCTAAATGGTGGCAATGAGACGGTACAGCAGGTAAGAAGAAGGAGACCAGGATTCTTCGTGGCTAATTCTTGGAGACCAAGAAATGGTTTACCCCCAAGATTAAAAGAGTCAGATAACACTGGATGGAGTATAAAATTAGGACACAGAGAGGGAAGTGGTGGTTGAAGTTGGAGAACTCTGGTTCAGTGGGAAGCAGTCTGAAGAACAGCTGGTGGTGGGAGAAATCTATAAAAGAAGAGCGAGAGCAAGCTACAGATTATATCAAATGGATATTCATTTTGGATATCCACCATGGACCTTCCGCCCCAGCATAAATCAGAATTGTAGAATTAACTGAAGGGGGCAGATTTCGGCCTTTCTAGCTTTCCACATGATGGTCTGCTTTGAAGCATCTGATTTTGGGGGTTGGAAGAGGTACATCATGTCAAGAGCAGATTCTCTCACTAACTCCTTTGTAGGGAAGGGCCTGACTAGATCCGTGCCGTGGAGGAAAGTATGGTTCTCCTTCCATCTATAGTATGGACCTTCTGTAGACTCTGTAGACCTTCAGAGCTGTAGATGTGAAGAACGATGATCTATGAAGATATGAACTTGCAACGTTATGTTGTTTGAGTCTCCAAAAACTTAAAACATTAGCTTCCCTGATCCTTTTGAAATGTTGACTTTCTCCCTTTCTTCAGAAAATGCTGAATTATCTGAAGGAGAAACGTGAGGTGGGATTCTTCCAGAGTGTCCAGGTGCTAATGCAGACCTGCAGGTACTTTGTGGTGTCTTCTACTTTTCTTCTTTGTTTTCAATACTTCTCGTGATCTTCTGGAACTTGAGGTTCTCTGGATTCAGCAAGGCCTTGCAGACTGGATAAGTCCTTTTTGTGAGATTATGAAGTTGCATACTTCAGTCCATATCTCTTTCCCATACTTCTGGTTATAAAAAAAGGCTGCGAAAGACTTGAAGACCCTTCACCTCACTGATGGGTCCTTTCTGGGGACAGGGAAGCGCCAAGAATGGTGACATCGCCATGTGTATCTTCTGAGAACAGATAGAAAAAATCGGGGGACCCATTGCAAGGCTGTGTGGTGACTTCAAGCTTGGAGCTCAATAGAAGCAGTTAGGGAAGGACTATGGGGAACTCCAGATTTGAGGATAACTTCCATATAGGCCACCTTTTCCATCCGTGGGACTTCTGTGTATGTCTCATGTTGTTTAATTTCCCACAATGCCTTGGACTGAAGCTAGATTGGGGGCATCACAAGAAATTTAAGATGGTGCCTCAGACCAAGCGGTAAAATCATTAGGGGATCTGTTGGCCAAGCAATTGGGTTGCCTGCTGCTGCTCAAAATGGAGTCCTAATGCACACAAAAAAAGTAAAGATTACTTGTGAATGAGAGAACGCATAGTAAGGAAGCATTCTTGCTGGATCTGTCTTGGTCCAGAGAAGTTAAGTAAAAGTTAAACAAGGTCAGTGTTACAACCCTCATCCTGGAAGCTGCTACTCCCAGTATTTATTGGTCCTGCAACCGCCATTCTACTATTTCCTCACCTCCTCTCTTGTTCCGTTCCTCCCCTTCATTTGCAGCGTGCTGGACCTCAATGCCTTTGAGAGGCAAAACAAAGCTGAAGGTCTTGGAATGGTAACAGAAGAAGGAACAAGTAAGTCCTTCTGACCCGGTTGAGATGCTCCAGCAAATCGACCAAGAACGAAGTCCATCCAGCTTGTCTTAGCTCGCCTGCCTCCTAAGGCAGGTGGGGAGGCCAGCAGCCCACCCCTCCTTCTGACACACACACACACACACCCCAAGGTTGAGTCTGGGCACTGGATTTTTTGGGAGGGCGGGTGCTGCTCAGGGTGTCCAAAAAAATTCAGCAGGGGAGGCCAGGAAGCTTTGCATGTGAGACATCACCTCCTGGTTTTTGTTTGCTGGAAAATGTTTTCCCAGGCATTTCTCCAGGCTGGCTATGGAGCAGGCTCAGTGTTGTTTTGAAGATGGGGGCAGAGTTTGCATCCCTAGGGAAGGATGCAGAAGATGGACACTGGCTTCTTTCTGACCCGGCCTGCCTGCCCAGTGTTCCTCCTCTTCCTCCAAACCCAACCCAGTCCTCTGCATATCCTCTTTGTGTTCACTGCTTCCTTCTGATCAGACGCGGATTAATTGAGATTTCTAAAACCAGAAATGGATTTTCCTCCTCCCCATCCACCTTCCTCCACCCCAGGCTCTCTGGTCTCATCCGTTCTCCGTTCCACGTTAATGGCATTTTAATCTATTTTGGGGGGTTTATTTTGCTCCCTCTCTTTGGTTTATAATGGTATCCTTTTCCTTTTTTTTTTTTTTGCACTCACCTCCTCTCTCCTTCCTCCTTCTTCCCCTTCCCCTCCCCTCTCCTGGTGTCACCGCTGCCCCTCCCTCAGTCATCAGTCGTGAAAATGGTAAATAATCTCTCTTGCTTTGTACTGAGTTTTTCTTTGATGGCCAGTTTCTCATCTTTTCTTTTCTTTTCCGTTTTAATGGCCCTTTCTAACCTGAGAGTATGAAAGCTTAAAAAAAAAAAAAGCAGAAACCTGATCGGAACCCTCTCCTCCCATTTCCTCCCAATCCTGGTTTAGAATCTAGAATCCTAGAATCTTTAAGGAATTCACCACGGGTGTCTAACGTACTCTGAGCGCTGCAAATGTAGAGAGATCAGAAGACGGTCCTACATTTGGACCAACTAGTAGACGATGGGCAAGATGGATGTGGCGACGGGGATGCTCAGAAATAACTGCGATGAAGTTTGCTCAAGTGTGTGTTGGGAATGGTTGGGTTGCGTTAAGCCACATCTCCTTAGAGTCTGGAAGTTCTGGACAGTGAGGAATTTTGCCCAGTGAGCTCCAAGTCTACAGTCTTCAGACTGGACTTGATATTGGTGATCAAATCACTGAATTACCTCAACTGAGAATCTGGGCTTTACCTGGAATCTCAAGCGAAGCAGACAGGAGACTATAATTTATGGTCCAGGCAAGGCTAATGGTAGATATATCAATCCACTGTTGAACGTCTATGCTTATCAGTAGGAGGTGGGTTGACTAGCTAGGCTGGTCTGTTCTTTGGAAACCAGGCCAAGTCTTATGGACAGAATGGCTAGTTTTCTCGTTCTAAGGCAAGGCCCCAAAAGCAAGCAGTTCTGGGTAGTCTTCTGGTTGGAAGACCAGAAGCTAAGATAGGTTTCAAGTCCTAGCTGGAGAAACATCTGAAGTCTGGTGAAGAGACTCCACTGAAGTAAAAAAAAATCACGATGGAGTTGCTTCTCCTCCATGCAAGATGGTTGGGTTCTTCTCACCGTTGGGTGAAGGCACCATGATCAGCCAGAACCTGGCTGAATAATTATGCGACTCGTTACACCCGTGTCAACCTTGAATTGCTGGAGGGGGTTCTGATCAGTCTTCAAAGGGGGCAGGAAAGTGTCCTGAACTTTATTTGGTGCATGTCCTTTAGTTGATAACCCCAGGACCACATGTTATTCTAGCCTTCTCCCCAAAATTCAAACAATCATGCATTGTGTTTCTTGTAAGCTTTGACCCCTCCCACTTTCAGGATCCCTTATGGGCTCCTGACTACTTTTGATGCAGATCCCGGTCTATCCCGCCCATCTTCCCTTTTCTTTGTCCTATTTCCAAAAGTCTTCAGTGTAGCACACTTTGTTGCCTCCATGTTTGCACCCTCCCGCCATTTTGTTTACAGCAGAGTTATTCGTTGCCTATTGCCAGCTGTCGTCCCAGCTTAGACTGGGACAAAGGAGGGTGCAAGCACAATTGTGTGGCTGTGTTGGTGGTATAAGTGCTTTGTAACAGTGCGGCGTCATTGTAGTAACTAGCTGTTGGATCCTATGTCCTCAGTACCCATGTAGATACCTTCTGATGTTTTGTGTTTGAAAAAGAGTGTGTCTGTGTATTTGTGAGACAGGTACAGGTTAAGCAAGTAGAAAAGTTGCAGAGTAAAAGTGTAGTATATTTACTACGCTTCTTGGGCCTCAGTCTTGTAGGTAAACTTTGTCCTTCTCTGTGGAAATGCTGTGTACATACAAGTAGCCTTCAGTGTAACCATTTGTTTAGTGACTGTTTGAATTTACAACAGCATTGAAAAAAGTGAGCTATAAACAGTCCTTGCACTTATGACCGTCGCAGCATCCTCACACTTATGTGATCAAAATTTGGACACTTGGCAGTAGAAACATTATAGTACCTCTGTAGAAATTGAGATAACAGACATTTTTGGCATCTGAAATTGCACTGACGTTTTTAGCAACTGTATTCTTATTAAATTCCTGGTTAATGCAGGAAAGTCTGTATTATACCATCCTCCAGTATTGTGGTGGTCTTTTTATATTATGTTGGCATATTTTTAAGAAGCTCTTATAATAGTGCTTCTAGTATTTGATATACTTTTCCTCTCTCTTTGTAGTAAATGTTCTTCTGCTTTAATAACCTTATAGCAACCACTCTATGGCCTTCCTTGTAGCACGCCTTTGTAAACCTCCTGTGTTCTGTGCTTTTAGACAGAGATGTGCAGTGTTTTCAGGTTGGACCCCCCCCCCCAAAAAAAGAGATCTGGATAAAAAAAAATATTCCAGCTTAGTTCAATATGAACTAATGCAGTGCATTGATCATCGCAGGCCTAGTATTTTATGACGTTTCCCTTTTGTTTAAAAATTACAATTGAGAGGCCAGTTTTGGAAAAGCCACATCTGGGCTTCTTCAGATTTGATTATTTATGTTCTGAGGTTGTAGCCTCACTGCTGTCCTGTCTTTCTAAAATGTCGTAACCATGTTCGTCCTGCTTAGCTCCTCTGCTTTCCCAGATTTTATTTAATTGGATTTTTGAACACCCCGGGTTTTTTTCTAATTCAAACTGTCTTCATATAAAGTCATTCTTAATGAGGTAACGTGGGGCAGCAAATGGCCCTCTCTCTCCCTCTCCTTGAGGCCGGCTTCCATCTGCAACTGTACCGGTAGTCCTTGACTTACATCAAATTTAAACAATTTAGTGTCCATTTGAAGTTAAAATGGCGCTGGAAAAAAGAGCCTTGGGATCGTTTTTCGCACTTAAGACTATTGCAGCATACCCCATGGCCGCGTGATCGAAATTCAGCCGCTTGGCAACTACTGGTTCATATTTATGATGGTTGCCGTGTCCCGGCCTTCTGACCAGCAAAGTCAATGGGGAAGCGAGATTCGCTTATGTTACTAACTTAACAGCTTCAGTGATTCACCTTAGAACTGTGGCAGGAAAGGTCATAAAATGGGGGGGGGGAACTCACTTAACAACTGTCTGGCTAAGCCACAGAAATTTTGGGCTCCATTGCGGTCATAAGTTGAGGACTACCTGTGCCCAGTTTGGAAGGGAAGATGGCTGTTCTCATGGGGGAGGATGACCTGCGTTCAGCCAGGAAACAGAGAAAGCTACTTCACCACGAGTGGAAAAGGGATTGGTCATTAATGCCAGTTGGGACATATGAATCCCACAGAAGGAAGGAAACTCCTTCATGTGAATGGGATAGCAGTCCTTGCCCTCCTCATGCCAAAGTTGGATTCATATCTTCATTAATGACCAAGGCCACAGAACGGATGATGGACCGTCTTCTACCACTAATTCTATTAACCATCAAGGACAGGGCTGGTCCCTTGGGTCCCTTAATTCTTGCTTTCTTCCTGGTCTGTATTGACCTCCATCCCCTCCCACCGCTGTCTTGATGTGCTGGATTTTCTTTGCTTGCGTTTTCTTCGTCCCACACCAACCCTCCCTTCCCACGTTGTGTGTCACCCTCTGATCCTGTTCCCATGAGCCACAAAAAGGGTTGTCCCAGAATGACGTGGCAAAGAACATCCTTGGTCATAGGGCAGAAGCGAGCAGAAGGCCTTCCTTCACGTCAGCCTTGGTTAAGCCAAACTCTACTCCGTTCTCCCACCCTCCTCTCTGCTATCCCATCATAACACCTCTTGTGTCTCCAACTCTTGAGGTTGAAATTCCATCAGGAGCGATGGAAACATCCCGCCGATCTGTTGACATTGAGCTGTAGCTGGAATGTCACAGATGTGGGTTTTCTTCAGCAAAATTTTGTGCACCTTCCTGCCTTCCTACATGATGGAGTCAAACAATCCACTAACCGGATGCATGAGAACCCCGATTCTACTACAACCGAGTCAACCACTGCAGGCCTCACTTCAGCTCAGTTCCCCAAGACCAGTCTTTTAAATTCTTTTGCTCTGAAAATAATCATTCAAGGTTGATGGGCACCAAACCTGGGCTTAGAAGTCCTCAACTTCAGTGCCCGTTAGAGGCCAATGTATGTATATTAACACAGGGTTCCCAACCCCAGGTCTGTGGACTGGTACCGGGCCGCGGCGTGCCACGCAAACAAGCAAAGCTCTATCTGTGAGATGCAGGCAGTACATGAAACTACACCCCCTCCGGTCCACGGAAAAACCTCTCCACAGAACCGGTCCTTGGTGCCCAGAAGGTTGGGGACCTCTGTATTAACCCTCATCAAATTGAAGAAGGAGCTTTTGAACTAATTCTTCACTGATTTGCTCTTCAACCATTCTCTTCTTTTTTAAAGAGAGGGTCCTTGGTGCTCTCTGAGCTTGTTTACTTTCTTGCAGACGTTTTATGATCCAATTAATTAATATCTTCAGTGCTAGAAGGGAGGGGAGTTTGTGGAGAGAAAGAAGGGGAGGAGGAGGAGGGGGAGGAGGAGGACTGAGGGGTCCTTGGTGCTCTCTGAGCTTGGTTGTTTTCTTACAGACATTTCATTACCCAAACTAGATAATATCATCAGTGTCAGTAGTCTACTGCTGCTGCTGCTACTACTACTACTACTACTGGTAGCACTGATGGTATTACTTAGTTTGGATAATGAAATGTCTGCAAGAAAACTACCAAGCTTAAAAAGCACCAATGACCCCTCATTTCAACCCTGAGCTATAAAAATTCTCCTTTATTGGTATTTTTCAAAGAACAACACTGCCAGGGAATTTGTGCAGCAAGTGTCCAAATGGAGTCAAACTAGATCATGAGAATTATGAGGTAAACGGGAATCATGAGGTAAATGTGAATCATGAGGTAAATCATACAGCAAACGGCACACAGAAGGAAAAGGCGGGAAAAAAGGGAAACTCCCCCTCCACATCCAGAGCAACCAATAACAGTGCAGATTGCCTCACGAAGGAGCCAGCACTCTTCAACCAATCAGCCATAACTGTGCGTTCTGGCTCACTGCACAAGCCCACTGCTCCAGCTGCTAAATTTAAATATCTACTGCTACTACTACTGGCACTGTTACCTAGTTTGGGTAATGAAACATCTGCAAGAAAAACCACCCAAGTTCAGAAAGCACCAAGGACCCCTCATTCCAGCCCGGAGCTACAAATATTCTCCATTATTGATACTTTTCAAAGAGCAGCAAGTCAAGGACCCCCAACACCTTTCATTTTAGCACTGATTTGGAAAAGTCATTAAGAGCATCTAAAATTCTGCCAGGTTTTATTTAGGCGGCTACTGTTTGCAAAAAGCAACTGTAGTCCCCAAGACCTTAAGGGGAATTCAGCCTGGCTGAGTCCTGCAGGGTTGTGTCTTCACCCAGTGTGCAGCCATGTTTTTGCCGTGTGGATTGCCTTGCCCAAGCTAGCTTGTGCCCAGCACTGGAGAAATTTCAGTTTCTACTAACTGCATCAGTCCCTGCCCATCCTTGGCTCACCCCAATTCCTTCTCTCTGCTCCTCGCTATGTGACTCCTGCTAACGTTAGCCAGTTCTGTCTTTTCCCTTCACCCCTTCACCCCTCTAGGAGAGAAGGTGATGGCTGACGACTTGTTTACCCAGGACCTCTTTCGGTTCCTGCAGCTCCTTTGTGAAGGACACAACAATGGTAAGTTGAACTTATCCAACCCAAGAGAAGGAAGGTTTTTGCTCAGCAGCCGGGGGCTCCAAAACCGGAGCAGAGTGACAGAAATAGGAACAGCTGCATAAACATATAAACATACAACCCCCTTTATGGGGTTGCCACTAAGAAGGTGTGGGGGGGTGTCAGTCTATTCTCCAAAGACCTGAAGGCAGGACAAGAAGGACGGATGGAAACTAATCAAGGAGAGAAGCAACCTGGAACTAAGGAGGAATTCCCTGAAAGTTTAGAACTATTACCCAGTGGAATGACTTGCCTCCAGAAGTTGTGGTTGCTCCATCACTGGAGATTGGACAACCATTTGTGTGAAATGGCATAGGGTTTCCTGCCTGAGCAAGGGGGGCTGGACTAGGAAGACCTCCAAGGTTCCTTCCAACTGTTACGATGTTGAGAATGATGGAAGGGGAGCATGGCTGAACGTTCAGTAAAGAGAAATGGTTGCCATTGTGGAGGTCTATATTAACCAGCCAGTAAAATCTAGGAGGGCTGATGGGCTCAAGTTTCCATGTCCAGATAGGGCCACCTTGTGAGACCTTGAAGATGGACCTTTTCCTACTCTCCAGGACAGCATTCCCCAGATGTTCACACATCCCCAACTCTGTTCAGTTTTCTGCATCCTTAGGTGGGGCGATGTTGACCCCTAATATAATTTTTTATATCATGTCTCATTGGGGGTGCTGTCACTCCAACAGGAATGTGACTGTTATTGGTGACGACTTGGACCCAGGCTGTTTTGGTGAACCCAGGAAGGGGCTCGAGGCTGAATTCACACCCACTGCTTTCCCTTGCAGATTTCCAAAACTATCTACGGACCCAGACTGGCAACACCACCACAATCAACATCATAATCTGCACTGTTGACTACCTTCTGCGACTTCAGGTGAGACCTCCCAGCTATGGATGTCCAACTGCAACAAGCACGGTTTCAGCAGGTTTAATGAGGAGAAGGACTAGGGGTGACATGACAGCAGCGTCCCAATATCTAAGGGGCTTCCACAAAGAAGAGGGAGTCAAGCTATATTCTCCAAAGCTCCTGAAGGCAGGACAAGAAGCAACGGAGGGAAACTAATCAAGGAGAGACAAGCAACCTGGAACTAAGGAGAAACTTCCTGCCAGCGAGAACAAGTGACCAGGTTGCATCCAGAAGTTGTGGGTGCTCCATCCCTGGTGGTTTTCAACAAGAGATGGGATAGCCATTTGTCTGAAATGGTGTAGGGTTTTCTGTCTGAGCAGGGGGTCGGACTAGAAGATCTCCAAGGTCCCTTCCAACTCTGTGATTCTGTAAGCTCAGGAATAACTCTGCTTCATCCACAGCCACAGTTGGGAGAACTCTTCTGTGGCTGTTGGACCTCCACAGGATGGGAAGCCAGCTTATGTTCTCTTCCTTCTCTTCCAAACATCCAGGAGTCCATCAGCGATTTCTACTGGTATTATTCAGGCAAGGACGTGATTGACGACCAGGGCAAACGCAACTTCTCCAAAGCAATGGCCGTAGCCAAGCAGGTCTTCAACAGCCTCACCGAATATATCCAGGTACAGCTTAGGAGATGGGGAAGCTCCATAAGGAGAGGCCCTTATCCAGAAGGTGTTGTGTCTCGGCCTTCGGCTTCTTTGAATTACCCCCCCCCCGGAGGACCTGTAATAATGAAACAATGAGTTTGCCCTCAGCTTATGTCTCTCAGCTTGGCCGAGGTCAGCTGAGAGGCAAAGAGCTGTAATTTAGGCTTGGTCTGAATGACTTGGCAGCCTCATCTTGGGCTCCTGCAGGTGATTAATGTGAAATGTGCCACACTTTGCTTTTTTTCTCTTTTTTTGTCTTCTCAGGGGCCTTGCACTGGCAACCAGCAGAGTTTAGCACATAGCAGGTTGTGGGACGCAGTTATTGGCTTCCTCCATGTCTTTGCTCACATGATGATGAAGCTGGCGCAGGTAAAAAGAAAATGAAGAGACAGACAGAATTGTGGCTTTGGTTTTGAGCTCTAGAAGAGAGCGCCCTGTCCACGGAAGGAGTACGGACAAATAAAACCCTTTTAATCCAAAAGCAGATTTTTCTAGCACTAGCAACCAGTGTCTTTCACCTCCCAAATGTAGCTCTGATCTCCGGAGGTTGACTAATTATCCAACAGCCGCTAAGGAAGAAAAGGGAAAAAAATTGACCTTTGCCAGGTCATTTAGGATAGCAGCCAACACTTAGGTTTTAGAGCTGAGGTCCGACATTACAGCCCTTCTGCAGCCTGAAGCTGGTGGCTGAATGTTGCCAGCCGGTTTATTCATAGCGCTGTGAGGGGTCCCTGTGCTCTCTGTGCCTGGTTGTTTTCTTGCAGACGTTTCATTACCCAACTAGGTAACATCATCAGCGTTGGTAAGGAGTGGGATTCGCTCTCAGCTTATATTCAAATGATCTTGGCCGGTCAGTGTTGGTGGGAATGGTCACTGGCTGACCAAAACACCTCCCACCAGCAATGAGCACCCAGATGAGCACAAAGCAGGGGTAGGCCACCCTGGCTCTTTTACGACTCGTGGACTTCAACTCCCAGAATTCCTGAGCCAGCCTGGCTCAGCTTGGAAACCTCTCGCTTTCCCCTCAGCATGGCTGGCTCAGGAATTCTGGGAGTTGAAGTCCACGAGTCATCAAAGAGCCAAGGTGGCCTACCCGTGGCATAGAGGAACTCCAAGATTAACATCAGGCCAACATTCAAGAAGTAAACAAGACCCCAGTCAAGGAACTGGCAAACGAGCTAATAGGAAACAGCCCAACCAAAGACCCTTCAAGACCACTCCCACCAACACCGACAGGGCAAGCCACTAGTGTATAGAAGTAAGGGCAAACCCACTCCCTTCTAGCACTGATGATGTTCCCTAGTTTGGTTGTGAAACGTCTGCAAGAAAACGACCCAGCTCAGAGAGCACCAAGGCCCCACCTCATTTCAACCCTGAGCTACAAATATTCTCCTTTATTGGTACCGTAGCAGTGTGCAAAACATTTCAAGTTAAAATCTTCACGGCTTGAAATGGTGGTTCCCACCCTACCAAAGATGTTTTGGGGGCAGGCTGACCGTACGACCAGGAGCCAAACCTAGCAAAATACAAAACAGAAAGAAAGAAAAACGCCTCTCTTAGAAACCTTTCTGAATAATATTTTTTTTCCAATGTGTGACAGACGACCCAACCCCCAGCGCTTCGAAATGGCGTAAGAACCTTTTCTGTAGTCTGCGTCCCTCCATCCCCCCCCCCTCTGGCTGATCCTCACGGTTCTCCTGCTTCCCCCTTCCATCCCACCCCCCCATCCCCCTTTGCTCTCCCTTTTCTTTCACCGGGCCAGACCAATGGATGGATTGATTGGTTGATTGGTTGATTGATTAAGCTTATATGGCGTTCTTCCTGCCAAAGGCAGCTTTAGGTGGTTTAACAATCCGTCAGTAAAAATGCCAGGTAAAGCTATCAATAGAGACGTGCCATTTAACATTCAGTTTAAATTACATTGACCAAGATGGAGAGGAAGGGAGCCCAGCGCATTCGGGGAGGAAGTGGGGTGTTACCCATTAGCCACTTCCAGAATAATACGCCCCCCTCCCTCAATCAGGACCCCAGGCCAGCTGGCAGAGCTTAATGCAATTGATAAAAAAGGTTATTCTGCCTTCGTGGCCTATCCTGTTGACCAGGTCTAGATTTAAATTGTCCTAAATCGCTTTGCACGCAGAGAGGTGACAGACAGTTTGTAGTTGACGGGAAACAAAATTAATTCTGTAGCCAGGCTACTCTTAAAGCTGGATTTTTACAGTCTATAGAATCTGCATCACTTCGTCTTGGGTAGGTGCTGATTTTCCGAGTTCAAGGTTTTGTGGTTACAGGAACCGGCTGGGCTCAGCCCAAAGGGGTAGCTCAACCCATTTTTGTGGCCACCCATTTGGGGCTCTTAATTTTGTGCTTTTGTCAAGTTTGAAAAACACTGATCTATATGAACAAAGCTATGGCTTTATTGCCCAGATCGTGAGCATCATTGGTACTAGCTTGTAAACTAGTAAGTAAATCTCAGATCTGTGGGCTGAATTGGTATATTGCAGAGGAAATGGCCTAGCTGTGTCTGTATGGTTACTCAAAAGTCAAGATCAGCCCAAGGCAGCCTTTACTTTTTATCCCACACCCCTTAGGATCTGAACTGCGGGGTCCTTGATGCTCCCTGAACTTGGTGATTTCCTTGCAGACGTTTCATGACCCAACTAGGTAACGTCATCAGTGCCAGAAGGGAGAGGGATTTGCTTTCTTGGTAGTTCCTTGGTAGGATGAAAGGAACTTGGTAGGATGAGCTATCAACCCAGACAGACAAACAGTAAACAGCCTAATCAGAGAGGCACCAAGAGCATCACCACCAACATTGATAGGGCAAGCCACTTATATATAAACAGAGAGCAAACCCCACTCCTTTCTAGCACTGATGATGTTACCTAGTTGGGTCATGAAACGTCTGCAAAAAACCACCCAGCTCAGAGAGCACCAAGGACCCCACAATTCCATCCTGACGTGGAACTGCCAGATGCCTCCTGCTCCATTGATTTATTGTGGAAGAATAGCATGTTTGATCTGGCCCATTTTGCAGTGGCTGCTTCTTGTTCCTCATCCAGCTTTCCTTTCCTGCTGTGTCCTTTCTGTTTTTCTGTCTCCTCCATCTATCAGGAGGTGGTTGAAGGCTCCATGCTTGACCATTGCTTGAGCTTGCTGGCTCATCCCTCCCATCCGAGCTCATTTGGTAACCTTGCAGGCACTGGCGGGTGAGGGGAGGGATGCAAGGGGAGGTATTATGTGGAAGGACGGAGAAGAAGAGGACCACCAAGAGCCAGGTGGAGGGGCTTGACTGCAGCGGCGATGGGGGCATAAATGGGGAGAGTGAGGAGGCCAGCTGAGGACAATTCAGACTGGAGAAGGTTTCTCCAAGTCACGGTCAGAGCAGGATGGCGAAGGTGGTCTGGACAACCCCATCCCAGCTTCCTCAGAGCACAAGGGCGGGAGTAAGCATTGGGACAACTTCATCAAGGAGAAATCTTTCCGCAATTATCTCTTTCCCTCATCAAACTATCTCTTTATTGCGCTGCCCACGAGGAGCATTTTCGGAGCGAATCCTACCCTGAGGTAAGGAGGCCACCACCTGTTCAGAGGAACAAATGCACCCAGCCTACGTGAATCCTTGTTATGCTCACAAGGAGAAACTCCTCTTCCAACAAAAAGGCAGGAACCGCAAGAAAAAACCGGCCCCTTGTATTATTCACAGACCTGAGTCAATGTCCAAGGCAAACAAACACAGTCCACAGAAACTCGATCCTCAGCATGAACAGTTGCCTTTGGCAACCAGCACCTCCCACACCAGCCCTTTTATTATTCAGCCCAGGCGTGGCTTCCTGATGCCTTCTCCTTTGCCTTTGGAGCCGCCCCATTGCATTCCTCTGTCCTTCTCTCTTTTCTTGCTGGTGCTGTCTCACGTCCTGGATATTTCCCAGCTGTGCTACATCACTGTCCAACTCAGCCTCCCAGCACAGCTGTGTCTCAGCCTGAGCGTGAGTAGAGGGGCCAGGCTCCTCGTCCGACTGTAAGTCTTGGAGCTCCTCAAAGGCTTCCTCTGAGTCTAATGTCACTCCAGGCCCCTCCTCCTCATCTGATTCCTCAAGAGGAATCACAACAGGGGGTTAGTTCCTGGTTGACATCCTCCAAAGAGAACGGGAGGCTTCAGGAAAGAGACATCTGAAGGTCATCTGGATGTTTGTTTGTTTTTTTATTTTTTTTTATTGAAAAGTTTTAAAATACATTTTATCTTTAACAATCCCCCCCTCCCCCTCCCCTACCTATCCCTCCCTCCCCCTCCCCCCCTTTCCCCCCTCCCCCCCCACTTCCCAGAGCTAAGTACAGGGTATAAAAACAAAGAACAATCATAAGCATCCATATGCTACCAACAATAAATTCTTAAATCTATCACTCTCTAGCTCATATAAGATAACTACAAGCAATACTAATATTTCATATAGAAAAGAAAAAAAAAGAAAATAGAAAGGAAGACTTATTCAAATGCTAAATGAAACTTTTTAGTCCCATATTTGTTCTGGATATATTCAATCCATTTTTTCCACTCCATAATATAACGTTCTTGCGAATGATCTTTCAAATAAGTCGAGATCTTTGCCATCTCTGCCAGGTCAGAAACCTTTAAAGTCCATTCTTCTATAGTCGGCAATTCCTCCTTCTTCCAATATTGACCTATTAAAAGTCTTGCTGCTGTAATTAAATTCAACATCAACTTAGTGTCCACAACTGTAGCATCTGTAATTATACCCAACAAAAAGAGTTGCGGACAAAACTTTATCCTTTGCTTGAAAATCTGCATATTCCACCAAATTTTTATCCAAAAAGCCTTGACCTTTTTACAAGTCCACCATATATGAAAATATGTTGCATCTTCGCCACCACACCTCCAGCATTTTGGCTGATTTTGGATGTTTTTTCTACATGCAGTGCATGGAGACGGTAACTGGTCAGGTTGCATCTATCTAAACCAATGTTTCTCAACCTCAGTAACTTTTAAGATGTGTGGAATTTTATCTCCCAGAATTCTGCCTGGGAAATTCTGGGAGATGAAGTCCACACATCTTAAATTTGCTGTGGTTGAGGATCATTGATCCAAACTGACTTCTGATCCCAAACGTCCCTCTAGACTTAGTTTCCACCTGCTGTGGGACCCCAGAGCGATTTAGAGCACGAGTCAGCACCTTTACCCATTGATTCACACGACCTTCACACCTGTCGGGTCATTGCAATTTTTGATGCTGCTAGCCGGAAGCCAACTGGTGTGGGTGACAATTAGAATATTGATGGCTGGAGGATTGTAAGTGAAGAAGGCCTAGGGGTCCTTGAGGTGTGTTTCAAAGAGGCCTCAGGGCGCACCAGAGAAATATGCCCCCGTTTTCATGGCATTCTGTATCTTACACTTGCTTGTTCTTCCAGGATTCTAGCCAAATTGGGCTGCTGAAGGAGCTGTTGGACCTTCAAAAGGACATGGTGGTGATGCTGCTTTCTCTGCTGGAAGGTGATCACCTGGCAACCCTCTGGAGGAGTCTCTGGGCTCCATGTTGGCTTCTAAAGGGCAGAACCTCCTGGCTTATAGGGCCTTAGGCTCAGGTTCTAGAATCTCCAGGTGGACTCTGACTAGATCTCTGGCCCCAAATCTGAAGGCTAATGCTTGCTATAGCTCAGTGTTTCCCAACCTTGGCCACTTGAAGATGTGTGGACTTCAACTCCCAGAATTCCCCAGCCAGCTTTGCTGAAGTTGAAGTCCACACATCTTCAAGTGGCCAAGGTTAGGAAACACTGCTATAGCTGGTCCTGGCCTTAAGACCATGACAATCTCCAACACATCTTTCTCCTCCTATTTTCTGCAGAACACAACCCTGTGAGGTGGGTTGGCTCAAAGTCACCCAGCTGGCTTTTCATGGCTATGGTGGGACTAGAACTCCCAGTCTCCTGGTGATTGGCCCAAAGTCTGCCAAAGCCAATCACTAAATCTTAAAGTTGCCAAGTTTGGAGACCCTTGTCTTAGGCCATGGCTAAGGTCGGACTTGAACTCATGATTTCTAGCCTGGTGTCTTAACCACTAGACCAAACTGGCTCTCTGGTTACGTGAGTCATGCAGTTTCATTCTTAGACCATGTCTGCAAATTGGATCACGCTTGGTCCTATTCTTCCAGGTTGGAGAACTTGAAGCAATGAGTAGAAAAAAAATATTTACTAAAACAAAGCAAAGATATGAACGGGACCATCAGGGTCTGCCAGGAGGAAGGGGGAGCACTGCCATCACCTGTATCCTTGGTGTATCTAGACTCAGTGACACAATTATGACATTGTCGGTGGAGATTCTCAGTCATCCAGGTCATGGTTGTTCCAAAGTTGCTTTTTCAAGAGGCCACTAGACAGTTCTTTGTAGAAGACCTTTTGCTTCTCATTCAAGAAGCTTCTTCAGTTCCGACTGGATGGTGGGGAATGGTTTATCTGGAAATCGATTCATACTCTCACACCATTCGAAGAATATTCATCCCAAAGTGCATAGCTAAAGGTGGAGATTCTCATTCATCCAGGTCATGGTTGTTCCAAAGTTGCTTTTTCAAGAGGCAACTGGACTTTGTTTTTCCTGGAAAACATTTCGCTTCTCCTCCAAGAAGCTTCTTCAGTTCTGAACTGAAGAAGCTTCTTGGAAGAGAAGAGAAGAGGAGGTGAGAAGAAGCTTCTTGGATGAGAAGCAAAACATCTTCAAGGAAAAACAAAGAAAGTCCAGTTGCCTTTTGACAAAGCACCTTTGGGACAGTTATGACATTGTGTAATTGTGTTGTCTACCAAAGATGCAAAGCCATCTCGGTATGACTTACATATCCTATCTCTTGATGGAGGAACAGAATATCCCTGCTAACATAACTTGCTTATCTGTCTTCTGCGTTCAGTCTCGTTGTCAAAGTATAATTTGTGTCCTTGGTGTATCTACTCAGGAAATGTGGTGCATGGCACCATCGCTCGGCAGATGGTTGACATGTTGGTGGAGTCCTCCAGCAACGTGGAAATGATCCTCAAATTCTTCGACATGTTCTTGAAACTGAAGGACATTGTGGTCTCTGATGCCTTCCGGGATTACATCACAGATCCACGGGGCCTCATCTCCAAGAAGGATTTCCAGAAGGCCATGGACAGCCAGAAGCAGTACACACCGTCAGAGATCCAGTTCCTTCTCTCCTGCTCAGAGGCTGATGAGAATGAGATGATAGACTATGAAGAGTTTGCCAACCGTTTCCAGGAGCCCGCCAAAGACATTGGCTTCAATATTGCTGTGCTGCTGACAAACCTCTCAGAGCACATGCCTCATGATGCCCGCCTCAAGACCTTCCTGGAACTGGCCGAATGCATCCTCAACTACTTTAATCCCTACCTGGGCCGCATTGAGATCATGGGTGCCAGCAAACGCATTGAGCGCATCTACTTTGAGATCAGTGAGACCAATAAGGCCCAGTGGGAGATGCCCCAGGTCAAGGAGTCCAAGAGACAGTTCATCTTTGATGTGGTCAACGAAGGAGGTGAGTCGGAGAAGATGGAGCTCTTCATCAATTTCTGTGAGGACACCATCTTTGAGATGCAGATTGCATCCCAGATTTCAGAGGAGGAAGGAGGGGAGGCGCAAGAGGAGGAGGAAGAAGTGGAAAGCACCGAAAGTGGGGAAGCTGAGAAGGCATCGGCCCCTTCAGAGGCATCTTCGGTTTTTGGGGAGTTCATGGAGAGCATCGTGAGTTTCTTCCACACGTTCACGTACCGCAACATCCGTCGACAGTTCCGCAAAGTCAAGAAGATGACGGTCAAAGATATGGCTGTGGGAGTGGCCACCTTCCTTTACACCATCTTGATGGGCATCCTTTTCTTCTTCTGTAGTATCCTCAAGGGCTTCTTCCTGCTCATCTGGAACACGCTCTTTGGTGGCGGCTTGGTGGAGGAGGCCAAGAAGCTCACCATGACCGAACTGCTGGCTAGCATGCCCGATCCAACTCAGGATGAAGTTCATGGGGATGTTGCTTCTTCTGAGGAAGATGAGCAGGTGATGGAAGAAGGAGAAGAAATCAAGATTGTAGAGCCCGGCAAGGAGGAATCATCTGTGGAAGGTGGAGAAGGTTTTGGAGGAGATCCAAAGAAAGAGCATTTCCGTTCAATGCCCCCGGATGCACATGGTGGGCTTGGAGATATGGGGGACACCACCCCAGTGGAACCTCCCACACCTGAAGGGACACCCATTCTCAAGAGGAAATTGGTACGATTGGGGCTTCGGGGGGTGGGAATTGCTGGGAAGGTCCAATATGGACAAAGAGGAAAAGGAAGGGCAGAAAGAAACCATGATTAGGGAATGTGGGCCTAAGAGCAGCCCATAACCTGGGCCAAAACCCAGGTTATAGGCTGGATATGTGGATATATAAGCAGGGTCTTGAGAAATAAAAAGCAAAGTGGCTGGATATGAGTCCGGTTCTAGAGATGATGGGAAGCCACTCAAACCCTCATATGTCAAATGTAGGGCTGGAGTTTGCCCTTTCAGGCTGCATGGAGGTTGGGGAATAACACAATAACAGAGTTGGAAGGGAGCTTGGAGGTCTTCTAGTCCAACCTCTTGCTCAAGCAGGAAACACTGCACTATTTTGGACAAATGGCTATCCAATCTCTTCTTAAAAGTTCCAGTGATGCAGCATCCACAACTTTTGAAGGCAAGCTGTTCCGCTGACTAATTGTTCTCACTGTCGGGAAATTTCTCCTTAGTTCCAGGTTGCTTCTCTCCTTGATGAGTTTCCATCCGTTGCTTCTTGTCCTGCCTTCAGGCGCTTTGGAGAATAGCTTGACTCCCTCCTCTTTGGGGCAGCCCCTCAAAATATTGGAACACTGCTATCCTAATTTCATTAAACTAGACAAGTGTTCTGCATATGTTTTGAGCCTCCAGTCCCCCTAATCAACCATAGTTTACGTCTTCAAGATCCATCGTTTATTTCATCAAGATCCATCATTTACTTCTTCAAGCTACGGGATACGATTCTAGTACTGAGTGATGTCCCTCTTGAAATCTTGTAATATTTTTTTTCCTTTCTGAGTCATGTCCCCCCTCCCTTTCGTTTCTTCTCTTGCATCCAATTCATTGACGGTTGTTCTTGTGATTCCTCCAGGTGGAAGGAGAGGCAGGGGAGGAGGAGCCATATCTGGAGCTGGAGAAGATTGAGGAACCCCCAACAGAACCAGAGAAGGCTGAGTTGAGTGGCTTGGAGGTTCATCTGTGGTCGCTGAGTTCATCAGAAACTCCTAAAAAAATCACAAGGCAGAAAGTTTCATTGCCTAAGGCGGGGGTCCGCAAACTTGGCGACTTTTAAGACTTGTGGACTTCAATTCCCAGAATTCCTCAGCTGGCTGAGGAGTTCTGGGAGTTGAAGTCCACAAGTCCTAAAGTCGCCCAGCTTGCAGACCCCTGCCTAAGAGCACCACGTTAACTATGGGCAGTCCCTGACTTACAATCATTCATTTAGCAACAATTTGAAGTTACAGTGTCACTGGGGAAAAAAAGTGATTAATGACCATTTCTCACTTTTACAACTGTTGCGGCCTCCCGGTGGTCACATGATCAAAATTTGGATGCTTGGCAACTGGCTCATACTTACGACCGTTGCAATGTCCTGGGCTCACGTGATCCCCATTGGTGGCCTTCTGACAAGCAAAGCCAATGGGGAAGAAGCCAGAGTCACCGTTCCTTAACTGCATTGATTCACTTAACCGTTGTGTCGAGAAAGGTCATAAAATGGGGCAAAACTCACTTAACCGCTGTCTCACTGAGCAGCAGAAGGTTGTGGTCGTAAATTGAGGACTTCTTGCTGGGATTGAGCCTGGGAGATTAGCACAATTACAACGCCCCAGCCAATGGCGGAATGACGCCAGATGAATAAAACGGATCAGTCAAGGAAATCTTTGTCAGACCTGCCTCCGCTTAAGCCTCCAAACGGGAACCATCCTTGGCTCCATTTGTGGAGAAAGGCAGCTGGCAGTCTTGGTCTCTGGAACAGAAACGCCCCAAGGATTATTGGGATTGGGCACAGGGTCTGGGAAGGGTATGTGTGTGTGTGTGTGTGTGTGTGTGTGTGTGTGTGTGTGTGTGTGTGTGATAATCTGCAACGTGGTTTCTGTGCCCTTCCCGCCACGTCTAGTGCGGAAAACGGGGAGAAGGCTGCAAAGGAAGAAGAGGAGAAGAAAGAGGAGGAGAAAGAACACAAGGCAGAAGAGCCACCACCACCACCACCACCAGCTCAGGAGGAGGAGAAGAAGAAGAAGAAGAAGAAGGTGACCCAGCGGTCGGAGAAGAAAGAAGAGGAACAGGGAGGCTCAGAGTTTTGGAATGAGTTGGAGATCCAGAGGATCAAATTCCTGGTAAGGTCTCTCTGGGGTTGGACTTTGTGGTGTGCTGTAGAACAGTGTCCCTCCACCTTGGCAAGTGTAAGATGGGTGGACTTCAGCATAGCTAGCTGGGGAATTCTGGGAGTTGAAGTCCACCCGTCTTAAACTTGCCAAGGTGGAGGAACACTACTCCAGAAGATAAGGAACCTTATGTCCTCCTGATTTTGAGAAGAAACATCTCGGTGACCTTCCTGGGGCATCTGAGTACCATGAGACTTGGGGCATCAGCCACCCCTCTAATCTCCCCTTCCTGGTTCTTGGCGAGAAGCCATATTGATGGAACTGAGACCAAACCCTGACCCTCAAATACCACAGCTAGACCTACGGAGACCAGACATCCCAGGAGAGTAGCTCTGCCTGATCTAATAATGTCTGAGATGGTCTAGGTCAGGGCTAGGCAACCTTGGCTCTTTTGTGACTCATGGACTTCAACTCCCACAATTCCTGAGCCAGCAGGGGGGAACTATGGCCCCCTCATGACTTGCGGACTTCAACTCCCAGAATTCCTGAGCCAGCATGGCTCCCTTTCCCCTCAGCACGGCTGGCTCAGGAATTCTGGGAGTTGAAGTCCACAAGTCATCAAAGAGCCAAGGTTGCCTACCCCTGGTATAGATTCTCCTGCTTGAGCAGGGGGCTGGACTAGAAGACCTCCAAAGTCCCTTCCAGCTCTGTTCTGTTCTAATAACCAGCACATGGGCTCTTCAACCACCAGGTGGCCTTCAGCTTACAACTATCTTTGCCCTCTGGGAAAAGAACTCTCCCCAAACTCTGTCCCAACACATCTGCTGATGTGCCGTTGATTCGGTGTTGGCGCTTAGGAAATACAGGGACAGAACATCTCCAAGGGTGAAAGGCATATTACGACATTTATTTCACTGCAGGGAGTCCTCAGCTTACAACCCCTTGCATATCGACGTTCAAAATTACAACAGCGCTGAAAGAAAGGAACTTATGGCCGGTTTTCACACTTACGACCGTTGCAGCCTCCCTCTGGTCACGTGATCAAAATTCGGAGGCTTGGCAACTGGCATAGTACTTAGAACGGTTGCAGTTGTCCCAGGGTCATGTGATCAGCGTTTATAACCTTCCCAACCGGCTTCCGACAAGCAAATTCAATTGGGGGAGGGGGGGAATCCTGATTTGCTTAATATCCACCTGATTCGTTTAATAGCTGCAGTGATTCGCTTAACAACCATGGCAAAAAAAGGTCATAAAAGGGGGCACAGCTCCTTTAACGACTGTCTTGGGACTCAGTTGCGGTCGTGTGTCAAGGACTACCTATAGTCCCATTTAATATTTGAGACTAAAACAATCGCAGCGGCGCGCAGGGCAGGAATAAGATGGATTGCTCTTACAGTAGGACTCACAGCCTAAAAAGCAAAAACAGCAGCAAAGGAGTTAAGAGGAACTTAAACAGGCAAAGAAATTTCAACTTGGACTTGGAAATTGTTTGCGAAACAGTTAAGGTTACACTAAAAGTTTTATCTTCTCATCCTTTCAGAATTACCTGTCCAGGAATTTCTACAACCTGCGCTTCCTTGCCCTCTTCCTGGCCTTTGCCATCAACTTCATCTTGCTTTTCTATAAGGTAAAGGCAGGGGATTGGACTAGATGACCTCCAAGGTCCCTTCCAACATTATTATTATTATTATTAAACAGATTTGTGGGTTGATGGGAGTCAAGACGCAGGAACACCGTTATCGGGGCTTCCCGAGTAGTTTGGGAACCAGTTGAGAAGGTCCAGAGTGAGTGAGAGTTTAATCCATGTCCAACCACGGCAACTTTTAAGACCTGTGGACTTCAACTCCCAGAATTCCTCAGCCAGCATGGCTGGCTGAGGAATTCTGGAAGTTGAAGTCCACAGGTCTTAAAGTTGCCAAAGTTGGATGCCCTTGGTCTAGTCATTTCTAGCAAAGCATTCTGAGATCCAGAAGAACGTGGTAGTGGAATCTATTAAGAGGTTGGGGCAGAGGACTAGGCATCACCCTGGGGTATAAGTGGTCATCATCCTCTTAAGCAGAAGACCAAAGTTAGAGAAAAGCCAGGATTGTAGGCCTGGACCTTAGCTTTTCCTCCTTTAGATCCTCATCTTGGTTTCTGCTATGTGAGTTTCTTCGGCCTATTACAATTTCCATTTCCTAGGTGTCGGACACGCCACCTGGCGAGGAAGAATTTGAGGGCTCCAGTCTTGAAGGCGATCTGGACGCCGGATCTGGGGCAGGCTCCGGCTTTGGCACAGATGACAATGGCGGCAGCGGGGACGGCAACGGCAATGGGGACGAGGATGAAGAAGACAGCGTGGTCTACTTCTTCCTAGAGGAGAGCACGGGCTACATGCAGCCAGCCTTGCAGTTCCTGTCCATCATTCACACCCTGGTGGCGTTCCTCTGCATCATCGGCTACAACTGTCTCAAGGTGCCCCTGGTCATCTTCAAGCGCGAGAAGGAGCTGGCCCGTAAGTTGGAGTTTAGCGGAGTCTACATCACCGAGCAACCGGAGGATGACGACATCAAAGGCCAGTGGGATCGTCTGGTGCTCAATGCTCCGTGAGTGAAGGAAGGAAGGGGAAGGGGTATGGAGGGCCTCTGAAGTGTCCCCTCTCCTCAAGCCGTGGCAGCCCCAGTCACTTCTGAATCTATGGTGTAATTGAGCTAAAATTGCAAATGGCAGAAATACACCAGGCACAAAGAATCTGGAGCACCCGTTAAGTTCCGGTGAAGCTGATTTATTGCTCATAGCTACCGTGTTTCCCCGAAAATAAGACCGGGTCTTATATTCATTTTTGCTCCAAAATACACATTAGGGCTTATTTTCCGGTTAGGGCTTATATTCGGGGGAATATGGTACTAAATGCGTCTGTCTGGCTGACAGTCTTAACTGGGGCTTATTTCTGGGGTGGGGCTTATATTACAAATGTCCTGAAAAATCATGCTAAAGCTTATTTTCCAGTTGGGTTTTATTTTCAGGGAAACACTGTATATACAAGAACTAGACAACTAATGGTCAACATTAAATTGGCACTAGCTAAGAGTTAACGGAAATCAAGAGGGGTTGGACAGACCATTTATGGGAACGTAATGATGCCAGGCTAATTTCTCTCTTGACTCTGCCTCCATGCTCTGCCTGTCCTTCTCTTGATAAGATTTCTTTATTGGCCGATTTGAACTGTTCGTAGTTGTCTATAGCTGGATGGTGTGCTGTTTCTGGGACTAGGCCGGGGAGGGGCAACTATGGCCCTCTACGATCTGTGGACTTCAACTCCCAGAATTCCTGAACAGCATGGCAAAATAATTTCAAAATAAAAGGAGGGAGAGGGTAGAATGGACATTGCAGGGGGATTAAAAGGGATCCCTAGCAAAACAGAAGGTTTTGATGGAGGTGGGACAAGGTGATTATATTCCCGACGGCTTTTCAAAAAATTGTTCCCATTTTTTCTGTCTCTGCCAGGTCCTTCCCGAGCAATTACTGGGATAAGTTCATCAAAAGAAAGGTAAGATTGCCCGCAGGTCCTTGGGTGGAGAAACAGCATCCCTGCAGTCACATGCTCAAAACGTGGGCGCTTGGCAACTGGCATGTATTTACGACAGTTGTAGTGTCCCAGGGTCATGTGATCACTATTTCTGACAGGCAAGGTTAATTGGGGAAGCCAGATTTGCTTAACGGCTGCGCAATTAGTTTAATGACCAGAGTAAATGAAGGTCACACAATTGGGAATGACTCACTTAATGACCCGGACAGTCCTGGTCCCAATTATGGTGGTAAGTCAAAGACCACTTGTAGGGCTGCATCTTTAAAAATGTATAATTATGCACAATTGCCATTTTCCTACCTCTCCAGGTCCTCGACAAATATGGTGACATCTACGGGCGAGAAAGGATCGCAGAACTTTTGGGAATAGATTTGGCCAGCCTGGAAATCTCAGCACAAAATGAAAAAAAATCAGAGCCGGACACGTCGTTCCTGAGTTGGTGAGAAAGAGGGGCAAAACAGGAGGGGAGAGATTAATGTGGGGCAGCAGATACCCCGTGTTTCTCTGAAAATAAGACCGGGTCTTATACTAATTTTGGCTCTAAAAGAGGCACTAGGGCAGGGGTCTCCAATCTTGGCAACTTTTAAGACTTGTGGACTTCAACTCCCAGAATTCCTTGACCAGAGTTTCTGGCTGGGGAATTCTGGGAGTAGAAGTCCACAAGTCTTAAAGTTGCCAAGGTTCAAGACCTCTGCATCAGGGCTTATTTTACAGTTAGGTCTTATATTCGGGGAAATACGGCACTAAATGCCTCCGTCTGGCTGACGATCTTAACGAGCTTATTTCCCGGTTGGATCTTATTTTCGGGGAAACACAGTAATGCTCAGATTGGCCTTGTCATCCCAACAGGTAGACAGACAAAAGGAATCATCTAAGTTCTAATTCAGAGTTTCCTTAGTACCTTTTGACACATTATCCAAGAGTAGAAGTGAGTTCTACTAGTTTTAAAATGTGTTCTTTTAAAAACACTGCAGTTTTGTGTTACTCTGGAAGGTGGAAAGCGACTGGTTGGAAATGTAAGTCATCACAGACACACACACACACACACACACACACCATTTACGTCAAATAGAAACCTGATGACAGAAAAAAAAAGACTTGGTGGCCCTTTGAGTTTGTTTTTTTCTTTCTTTTTAATTCATGTATTTATTTTTAATTATCATTTTTTTATTTTATTAATTTTTATTTTTAAAAAATAATTAAACCACTTACTGTATCCTGGAAAGGTAATCTCTGAATTATCTCTTTTTTCAAAGAAAGAAGAAAAGGAAAAAGGTTTACTAGCCCTGAATTGTTCAAATCGATGTAGTAGAAATTATTATTTATTCACACAAAGCAGGACACACACACAATGACGCACCGGCTCTTTTCGCCCATGAAATGGTGAAACCTGGGATCCGCCTCTAAAAATGCATTTGAAAAGGGACACAGTCACCTGTAATGGCTGTTCACGCCACATGCTTGTTTGACAAATGTTGGTTCTGCTAGCGGTTGACATCTAAACTGTATTTAGCAGGCATTGGCCAACATGTGAAGGGTGAGTCTGCACACAGATAGCCACAAATACCTTGCTTTCTCTCTCTCTCTCTCTCTCAGGGCTAGTTCCATTGACGTTAAGTACAAGATCTGGAAACTTGGTGTCATCTTCACGGATAATGTAAGTAAGAAGACGTAGCCCCAAGGCAGCGAAATTCAGTGCTAAAAATAAATATACTGATACTCCTTTTATCCTGGAGAAATTCTGTCCCTTTGATTCCTAAGAGTCAGCACCAACTCAACGACACATCCGCAGATGTAGTGGAACGTACAAGTAGTCCTAGATTTATAGCCACAACTCAGCCCAGAATTTATGTTGCTAAGTGAGAGATTTAAGTGAGCTTTGTCCCATTTTTCTTGCCACGGTTGTTCAATGAATCGTTGTGTTTGCTAAGCTAGTAACACGATTGTTAAGTGAATCTGGCGTCCTCCGTTGACTTGGCTGGTCAGAAGGTCACAAAAAACAATATTACAAATAAATGCGTGCCAGAGGTCAAATTTTGATCTCGTGACAATAAGAATGCTGCAATGGTCGTAGGGGTGAAAAACTGCCATAATTCACTGTTGTAACTTGGAACAGTCACAAAATAATAATAATAATAATAATAATAATAATAATAATAATAATAATAATAATAATAATAATAATAATAATAATAATAATAATACTTTAATTTTTATACCGTCCTTCTCCCGAAGGACTCAGGGCGGTGTACAGGGCAATACAATAAGATACAATATATAAAAATTAAAAGAAATATTAAATACAACAGCCCAATTCAAGTTGAAGTCTGGAGGGGCTTTTTCCCAGAGGGCAAAGAGGCAGCGGATTCAGGAATGTCTGGTAGGGAGGAAGAAGGCTAAGACAGCCCCCCCCCCCTTAGCAGTTCACAGAATACATCTAAAGTTATGCAGATAGTTGCTTTAGTCTGGCAAGATTCTGTCAGTGGAGAAACAAGAACGAAACTAAGGCGTAACTTCACAATGTTCTTGGCTCTTGACATCAGTGTTGTTAGACTAAAGTTTAATGCCAGAAGATATTAGCAATAAGGGGACGCGGTGGCTCAGTGGGTTAGGACACTGCGCTTGTCTATCAGAAGGTTGGCAGTTTGGCGGGTCAAATCCCGAGTGCCGCGTAACAGAGTGAGCACCTGTTACTCGTCCCAGCTTCTGCCAACCTAGCAGTTCGAAAGCACGTAAAAATGCAAGTAGAAAAATAGGGACCACTACGGTGGGAAGGTAACAGCGTTCCGTGCGCCTTTGGCGTCTAGTCATGCCGGCCACATGACCACGGAGACGTCCTCAGACAAGCGCTGGCTCTTCGGCTTTGAAGCGGAGATGAGCACCGGCCCCTAGAGTCGGAAACGACTAGCACGCGTGTTCGGGGGAACTCTTACCTTTACCTTTATTAGCAATACCTTCCTGCTGTCCTCAAGGACATGTTCACTTGCTCTCCATCCAGTTGTTCTTTCTCTCTTTCCCACTTCAGTCTTTCCTGTATCTCTTCTGGTACATGGTGATGTCCGTGCTTGGCCATTACAACAACTTCTTCTTTGCTTGCCATCTTCTGGACATTGCCATGGGCGTCAAGACTTTGCGGACCATCCTGTCCTCTGTCACCCACAATGGCAAACAGGTCGGTCGGGTTGGGCAAGAATCCTGTCCTGTCTACTCCATAAAAAAAGCTGTTCTTTTCTGCTACTCAGTTGACCATCTCCTGCACCTGTGCCCTCTTTCCCCAGCTGATGATGACCGTGGGGTTGTTGGCTGTGGTTGTCTACCTTTACACCGTGGTGGCCTTCAACTTCTTCCGCAAGTTCTACAACAAGAGCGAGGACGAGGATGAACCCGACATGAAATGTGATGATATGATGACGGTGAGAGACACCGAGATATCCTAGACCAGTGGTCTCTAAACTTGGCAACTTTAAGACTTGTGGATTTCAATTCCCAGAATTCCTCAGCCAGCCTGGCTGAGGAATTTTGAGAGTTGAAGTACACAAGTCTTAAAGTTGCCAAGTTTGGAGACCCCTGTCCTAGACCATCATTCTCCTGAACATCTGGAGGCACCAGGGTTGGGAAGGCTGAGAACTTCTGCTCTGTGTCCTGAATCTGGATGCTTTCTACTCTCTTCCCAACAGTGTTACCTCTTCCACATGTATGTTGGAGTGAGAGCCGGTGGCGGCATCGGTGATGAGATTGAAGATCCAGCCGGAGACGAATATGAGCTCTACCGTGTGATCTTTGATATCACCTTCTTTTTCTTTGTCATTGTCATCTTGTTAGCTATCATCCAAGGTGAGATGGCTGGGCCTGTATCCCTTCCCAAGTCTCTGCGGTATCACTGTGTCTCTTATCTACTTCCGTAATTCTAACTAGTATTTGCGGGAACCGAATCGCTTCCTGATGCCCGCGATGAGCTCTTGGGATATGTTCTGTTTTTGAAAGAAGGATGTCTTTGAGCATCTTCAGGAGGTCTCTTCCAGTGACTGAACATGACACCTTGGCTTTTGTTTGACTTCTTGACTTCTTTCCCCATTTCCCAGGTTTGATCATTGATGCCTTTGGGGAGCTGAGAGACCAGCAGGAGCAAGTGAAGGAGGACATGGAGGTAGGCTGAACCACTGTCGTGTTTAGCAGAATGGAATCGCAGAATAACAAGAGTTGGGAGGGACCTTAGAGGTCTTCTAGTCCAACCCCCTGCTCAGGCAGGAGGCCCTACAACATTCCAGACAAATGGTTGTCCAATCTCTTCTTAAAAACCTCCAGTGTTGGAGCCCCCACAACTTCTGGAGGCTTTTCTTCCAGGCTTTGTTCCCAGAGAGATGTTGTTCACCTCTTTGTTTTGAGGACATGTAATGACGGTATCTTTAATTGGTGGGATAATGAAACCACGAATGGATTCATCAGTAGAAAGTCGGCCTATGAACAGAAAATGCTGTACAGGTTTAGTTTCAATTTACAACCACCGTTGGGACGAGAATTTCCATTGCTAAGGAAAGCAGGTGTTAAGAATCACGTCTGATTTTGTGACTTTTCTCTCTTTTTTGCCATTTTCTTCACTGTCCTTTGCTCTCCTCGACAGACCAAATGTTTCATCTGCGGACTTGGCAGTGACTATTTTGACACGACGCCCCACGGCTTTGAGACCCACACATTAGAGGAGCACAACCTGGCAAATTACATGTAAGCAAAGGATGGAGGGGGGAGGAGAAGGCAACCGCCAGGTTTTTCCTAGTCTTTATTCTGTAGCTCCGAAGGTTTCAGAAAGCGGAAAAGCATTCAAAGACCTTGAGAGGCAACTGTTCTGTTCCAGCCTACGACCGGCCCTGTTTGAATGTCAGGGACAACCGCTTTTTATAGTCAACAGGCTGGAAAAAACCCAACCAAATTTATTTATAAAGAAATCAAAAGTTCAAACAAGAGTTAAAAAAGGAATAACAGACCAAGACTCTAGCAGAAGATCTTCAAATGGTTGCCTTCAGCAACCAGCACCTCCCACACCTTCCCCTTTTTATCAGCAGTCCCAAGGTGTGGCTTCTCATTGCCTTCTCTTCCTCTCACCGAGTTGCCTCATTGCCTTTCTCTGTTCTGCTCTGCTGGATTGCCTCCTGCTCCTAGCGTCCCTGAATAGATCCAGCTGTGAATCATCTACCTTGTGCTCACATGGCTGAGTCTGATGAGGAACATGATGGGAGGGGCCAGGCTGAGAGTCCTGCAGTGCATCAGAGCCTCCCTCTGACACCAAAGGCTCTCCAAACCCCTCCTCCTCCTCCTCTTCAGAATCATCCGATTCAGCTGCCGGTATCACAGGCTGACGCTGAATCACAACAGCAGGTCCCAACTGAGCAGCAGGGGAAGGTAGTCTAGCACCGTGAGGTCCAAGGGACCCATGTCAGCCTTTAGAAGTAGTGCAGAACCAGGAAACCAATGTTATTTATGCTAGTACTACTTTTATTTTGACATGATGTAGGAAAACCTTGCAAGTCAGGTCTGAGACACTTTCTCAAATTACATTCCTGTTTTGGATTCAGATTTCTCTTATCTAGCCATTGTCTTATTTGCTGGTTATTCTCACAGTCCATTTCAGCCCCTTAAGGGAGCTGCAAGTTAAACTGCAGGAAGGGTGCTAAGGGGGGGGGGAGACTTCCTCTTCCCCATCCCTCTTCATTTCTCCACTTCCCCAGAGGCAGTATTTCCCATCCCCTCGATGGTATTCCTCTGGGCACAACCCACGTTTCTCTAAATCTGAAGATAGGCTGCAGGTGCTTGGCAGGATTCCTTTCCTTGCAAAGGTTTCCACGTCATTCTTTTCCGGTTTTCTTCCTCCTCCTAGGTTTTTCCTGATGTATCTCATCAACAAGGATGAAACGGAGCACACTGGCCAGGTGAGAGGACATCCTGAGGGGGCCCAAGGACGGGAGGGGAGAAAAGTTAAAACTCAATATTTTGATTGATTTTTCTTCTTTTCAAATTATTTGTTTTAATAATATTTTTCTTTCCCCCCACCCCCACTTTATTTTTCCTTTTCTTTTTCTTCACATTGTTTGATGAACACTGACAAATAATGGTGATACTAATACTAAAGATATTTAAAGCTTTATAGACTTTTTCTTAAGGTGATGCCACAAAGTATACATTTTAATCCATCATTCCTTCACTAAATAAGGAATTTTAAATGTTAGGACCATTGGAAATCCTTTGCTTGCTTACGGATACCTTATTCGTCATCCCTTATACCTCTTCCCACCTTTCTCCCCCCCCCCCCTTTGGGTAGCTATTTATTCTGTAAATGTTTTTTTTAAATGAAATTATACAGGTAAGTCCTCTACTTACAACCACGATTGAGACAGAATTTCCATTGCTAAGCAAGACGGTTGTTAAGGGAATCCCACTTTTTTAAAAAAAAACGACCTTGTTTGCCAAGGCTGTTAAGCAAAGTGCTGCGGTTGTTAAGTGAATCACACGGTCGTTAAGCGAATCCAGTTCCCCCCATTGACTTTGCTTGTCAGAAGCCGGCTGGGAAGGTTGCAAATGGCGATCACCTCCCTCCCTCCCTCCCTCCCTCTCTCTCTCTCTCTCTCTCTCACTCTCTCTCTCTCTCACAAACACACACACACACACACACACACACACACACACACACACACACAGAGTCTTCAGGAGAAGGGCGGTATACAAATATAATAAAAATAAATAAAAAAAATAAACACACACACACCGGGATGCTGCACTCATCATAAATACATGCCGGTGTCCAAGCACCCGAAGTTTGATCACATGACCCTGGAGATAAGGGCGAGGATTGGTCCTCAGTCACTTTTTTCAGCAGCATGGTAGCTTCCTAAGGTCACTAAATGAATGGCTGTAAGTAGAGGACTCCTTGTACTTGAATTTTTTTTTTTAAAAAAGGGACGATGCTCCCCTTTACCAGCGAGGCGCTGTCTTCTCCCTTTTGCAGGAATCCTATGTCTGGAAAATGTACCAAGAGCGCTGCTGGGACTTCTTCCCGGCGGGAGACTGTTTCCGGAAACAGTATGAAGACCAGCTGAGCTAGAGGCTTCCCCGGGCTAAAGCAGGAGGCAAGGCAGCTGCCCTGCCCCCTTTCCTTCGGCCCTAGAGAAAGGGGGTCAAGCAGCAAAGCAGAGGGGGACAGCCGGGCTGAGTCTCTTTATTTCAAGCGTGGGGAGAGCTGCCTCATCCGCCCACCGCCACCCTCAAGTCATCACCCCTGTTTTCTGCCTCTTGCTGCCAAGCCCCCTCCCCTTGGTTGAAGAGATGGGTATTTCTGCCTCCCTCCACCCCCCCAGCCCCCACCCCCCCCAAGAAACGCCCAGAGGGTCCCAGCCTGCTTGGGCTAAGTCAGCCTCCCACTTGGCCAGTAACTCTTCCCAGCTCTTTCTGGTCTCCTAGTGGTGGTGGGGGTCTGTGCAATAGGCTTCCTTTCTAGGTTAAAGCCCCCCCACTCCACCCCCCACCCCCCCAGTTTCAAGTGCCTTTTATTGGCCCTTTACCCCCCTCCCCCCAAGGAGAGGGGAGGGCCCTCTCTACAGGGAAAGACTACTCTTTCTTCCGGATCCGTCAGGAGAACGGAATGGGACAACTCGCCACGGGATAACTTCCCCGCAGGGCAGTTTAAACATTTCAATTTAATTCATTTAAAATGAATAAAGAAATAGACGGTAATGTCTGTCATTCACACGTCATTCTGTCCCTCCTTTGGTATCTTCCAGGATTCTATTCCACCATTTCTTTGATGTTAGTTTAACTCTTGTCCCGCAGCGAGTTGTCCCACGGCCAGTTGGGTGTTGGGGAGAAGTTGGGGCGAGTTTCTTCCTGATTTCAGGCACCCGGCCTAGTCGGGTGGCAAAGAGATGCTGGTGTGTTCCAGTCCAGGTCTCCAAGACAGACAATGCAGCCCCCTCCCTCCCTCTGTTTCCACACACCCCCCGTGACCTGAATAACCCTCGCACTTAATCCTCCCCTTAGGCTCCATCTTATTTCTGAAGCTTATACGTAGGGTGTGTGTGTGGGTCTTCTCTTGCACCAGTGGTCCCGTCTGGATTTAAGAAGGCACCAAAACTCCCACCCCGTCTAGCCAGATATGTGTGTGATTTGGGGCAGGGGGGGAGGCAGGGGGCCCGGGCTCAGGAGGCTGGCATCACCGTCCGTGAATCCACCGCCCTTTGAGCTCCTGAATAGAATAGACCCCTTGCCGTCCCCAATTTAATGGCCAGCCTACTGAACCTTTGAAGCCAGGTCTGTTGTGGAGATGCAGACCCCCTCCGTGGTTCTCCCGTCCCTCAAGTCCAGCTTGGTTCTCCGCCAATAAAACCATAGACTGCTGCAACCACCCCCTGAGTTGGCATCATCCTTCTGCAGAGCCAAGAAATTGCGAAGCTTTTTTTCCCCCTGTTGCTGTTCATTCTGCCTTTTTTTTATGAGTCTGCTTTTTGGATTGCCGTGCATTTTATTGGTATCTGTCTGCGGCAAATAGGAACAAACGTCAGCTTGGGGGATATCACATGATACCAAGCCATCGTGGCTTGGATGAATGGAGGCACCCCCATTTGTAAGGGATGTGTGAGCACAGAAGCTTGACTGAGAAGAGATTTAACAGAATAACAAGAGTTGGAAGGGACCTTGGAGGTCCACACCCTTGCTCAAACAAGGGAGAGAACCCTCTACCATTTCAGACCAACGGCTGTCCAATCTCTTCTTGAAAGCCTCCAGTGATGGAGCACCCACAACAGCCTGGAGGTAATCCATACTCAGGCAGGGTGGGAGTTCTCCTTTGTATCCCAGAACTGATCCACTAGCAGGATCTGGCCATACACAACTTAGCCACATCCTGGACACTGTTCTTGGGTGCATTAACGTATACACACACGCACACCGAGATACATCTTTCAGAGGAGAAGGCACATACGCGAAACGAAAAAGTGAACATACTGTTTACTGAGGCCGAATGGCACGTAAAGAGAAGCCTAAAACTAAGGCACTGATGTCCCTTGCTGCTTCATGGTGAAGCTGCTGAGGGGTTGGGCTGGGCAATTTCCCACTTCCAATCCTGTCTTGCCAGCTTCCTGGGCAGCCCTGAAGTATCTGACAGGTAAGAGTCCTCTTCCCCGTCACTTGTTCTTCTTTGAGGAATCAGTTCCGGAGGGTGGGAGATAGTCAGTCTGGGCAACCTACAGGTTGAGGTTGGACCATCGTCATTCGGGCACGTAAAGATTACTGGTGGAATTTGGGTTATTCACTGGTCGCGTCTCTAATACGATGGTGCTGGCAAGAAAGGAGAAGAGAAAGACCAGAATCAGCTGGGCACCCTGGAAGAGGACGTTCTATGGTTGCGGGATGGCCATGCTAGCTGAGAAGGTTGGGGACAGCGGAGACCACAGGATGAAGAAGGTGGTCCCTAAGAGCCAAAGAAAAGGAGCCCCACTTAGTCAGTACAGGACCCACACAAGGAAGTTAGGAGGAGTGGCCAAGTTCTGCAGGCCACAACGGGGTGGAGCAAGTTGCACGGATGGGAGAAGCACAGAGATGAGGTTGGAGGTCTTCAAACCTGGAGGGTCTCAGTAGGCGGAAGGTCCATTGTTGATCCTGCAGCTTCTGTGCTACCTGAAAAGAAACATCGGATCAAGATGACTCTAGTGGAGGCAAGCTGAGCCTCCTGCTAAGAATTGTTGAACTTCCACCCACAAATCAGAAACGAGATAAATGAGATGCCCTCATTGTTGGAGAATACTACGAAGGGGTTATCGTGGGCTCTTCTCCCACCACCATCGTTGGCATAAAATCTCAAGAGAACTGACCACGCCATGTTGAAAACACAGCTGCTCCTTCTTTACCTGCCCTGATCCAAGTGGCCGTGTCTGCACACCATGGCACCAAAACGCATGCACACAGTTCTGCACCAGTGCTGGAGACAGAAGAAGCGAAGAAGGTCAGGCCCTGCCCCATGACTTACTCTCCATTTCACAAAAACTGCTCGAGCGTGGGACATGCCTCTCGGCAAAGGGAAATGGGAAGCGAAACCTTCAAAAGTGGTCTAACATCCCTCAAAGTAAAGGGCGACTCAACCTTAACCCAAAGCAAGATTGGTTCCATCATTGAGAAGCCTGGCAGGGAGGAGGAATCAAGCATGCAGGTAGCCTAGAGTCATTGTGCAACCATAAAATTGCTAACTGACCATCCCTAAGTTCCTTGGAGCCTTATCTATTTGTTCCCAAGAGTAGGAGACTGCGTATGATAGGCAGAGCGTAATAAAGTAGTTAGGTTAAGAGGCGAAAGACATTGTAGAAGAAATTACAGGGCAACTCTCCTCTCCCCTTCCCTCCTCTCCTCTCCTGCCCTCCCCTTCCCTCCTCTCCTGTCCTCTCTTCCCCTCCCCTCCTCTCCTCTCTTCCCCTCCTCTCCTCTCCTCTCCTCTCCTCTGTTTTGTTTCTTTTTGCTTTTTTTCCATTCTGACACTGGTTTGTATTATTTTTCTTGCAGTTTTAAGCACCTTGTTTGTTTCACCAAACAATAAAAATGTAAAATTACAAAAAAAAGTAGTTAGGTTGAATTCAACTGCAAGTGTGGGTCTAGTTGTTGGAACCTGACGCATCTCTCAGTACTCCTGACAAGCAAGCCAGCAAACTTGCCACAAGCACCGTCACAACAACCAGAGAATCACAGGCAGCATTTGATGGAGAAGATGGTTAGATTAGATCTCTTTCTCCATCAAGGTCAGAGCTGCCCTGGAGATGTCAACCTGTCCTTCCTCCAAGACCTGAAAGGAACATTAGGTGATGGGGAGGATGCAACTGGAAGAGGAGGAAGTGCCGAACAGGGTGGAGAAAGGGAACTCACCGACTGACTCCACCGCTACGTCGAAGGTGAGTTTTGGTGGGGATCCAAGCAGTGCCCCCTGGGGGCTGACAAACTGGACGCATCCTGGGAAACAAACCAAAAATGGATTGGCCCCAGCAGGAACGGTCCCTCCTCGCAGTCCCGAGAAACCAAAGGCCCCCTGGTTTCTACTTACCGTCCATCAGAACCATCACCGACTTGTTATCCAACTGAGTCACCTGGACGAAGCCACAGCAGGAAGGCTCTGTGGACAAACAGATTCATCGTTCAGAACTGTGGCTTGGTATTAATTTAAAGTCTGCGTTTGATCCTTAAAAGTTCCTTCTGGAAGATCTTCAGCCTAGTGGAGAAGATGGCCTCTTGAACAGACAAAGAAGGAATGAGCTGGTATGGCCTTTCCATTGAAAGACAGCAAGTTCTACCTTATTATTGTCCATCATAAAGAACGTGCAACAGCCGATACACAGATTCAGCCCTCCAGCGTCAAAGGAACCATCGGATGACCTGGAACCCATCCTGGGATTCAACTAGTACTTCAGGGGGGAAAAAGAGATCAGGATGCTTCCAGGATACTCACCATTTTTGTCGCTGATAAACCAGGAGGTTAAGGAATTGAGGTTAATGACTTGGAACTGCACAGCCTGTCCTGGGGGGCCCCTGCTGACACCAATGCAGACCACCGGATATTCCTCATCAGGGGTTATTAGCATCTCGAAGACAGGCAGCATGGAAGGGAGGGGAAAATCGAAGTACTATCAAAGGAGAAGAGAAGGATTTCCTGAATGAGGTTGAGGCCCTCAAAAGTGTTATCTTCACCAAGGGGAGTACCTGAACTAATAGCCACCTGTCAACCTTTCAAAGTAGATCAGACTAGGGACCCAAAGTCATGCAGGTAAGTCCTCAACAGAAGAATCTATGCCATTCTGGACAAATGGTTGTCCAGTCTCTTCTTAAAAGCCTCCAGTGATGGAGCACCACAGCTTCTGGAGGGAAGCTGTTCCACTGATCAATTCTCACTGCCAGAAAATTCCTCCTCTGTTCTAGGTTGCTTCTCTCCTCCATAGGTTTCCATCCGTTGCTTCTTGTCCTGCCTTCAGGGGCTTTGGAGAAGAGCTTGACTCCCTCTTCTCTGTGGCAGCCCCTCAAACATTGGAAGATGGCTATCACGTCACCCCTCTTCCTTCTCTTCCTTAAGCTAGACATACCCAATTCCTGCAACCGTTCTTTGTACAGTTCAGCCTCCAGTCGCCCAACCATCCTTGCTGCTCTTCTCTGCACTCTTTCTAGAATCTCAACTTCTTTTTTTAGTATTATGGTGGCCAAAACTGGATGCAGTATTCCAAGTGTGGTGTCTCCAATGCAAAAGGGAGCATGCTTTCAGTTATTGCTCAGAAGGCATAAATATCCTGCAAAATGGGAAAACCCTGGCATCCAAACATAGGTTCAATAAATAAATCAGCGAGACAGCTTCAGCGAGAATGCCTATGGTGGGGACAGCAGTGTTCTCCACTGGTTGGCGCAGGCCTAAGTCTGCCTTGGCAACTACACCCAGTGCACTAAACTACAAACACTGTGACCTAGTCAACTAGCCAACACAACCTGGCCATGTCTTCCTTGGGATGCCCACCTTGACCCAGGCAAGGAGATGCTGCCTCTGGCACAGGACTCTGCTCTTACCTTGACCAGCATGAATTTCTGCATGGGTTCATACCATTGCAAGAGAACCACCCCTGCCTCTAAGGCTCCACAGAGAAAGTGGCAATTGCTCTGGGCATTCCTGGCTGCAAGAAAAGGGGGAGAACATGCTGCATTGGCTGCTAGGCAGGGCAGCCGAGGGGAGGAGGGGTGGTGTTAAGCCTGGTGGTTGTCACCCTCCGTTAGGATTGGCGTTCAAAGCACCTGTGCAACATTTCTGGCATCCCTTCGTGTCAGGAATCTTGGTGGTGAGGATGTTTTTCCTAGAGGGAAGGAAGGAAAGGAAAGGTGAGGTGCTTGTGAAGGGAAGCGAGATTGCCCTTTTAGAACTGTCCTACACAGTCTTTAGCTAGATGGATGGATAGATAGATAGATAGATAGATAGATAGATAGATGATAGATAGATAGATAGATGATAGATAGATAGATAGATAGATAGATAGATAGATAGATAGATGATAGATAGATAGATGGATGATAGATAGATAGATAGATAGATAGATAGATAGATAGATAGATAGATAGATAGATAGATGATAGATAGATATAGATAGACAGACAGACAGACAGATGACAGATGATAGATGGATGATAGATAGTTGATATAGATAGATGGATGGATAGATGGATAGATGATAGATAGATAGATAGATAGATAGATAGATAGATAGATAGATAGATAGATAGATATAGATAGACAGACAGACAGACAGATGACAGATGATAGATGGATGATAGATAGTTGATATAGATAGATGGATGGATAGATGGATAGATGATAGATGATAGACAGTTGATGATAGATAGATAGATAGATAGATAGATAGATAGATAGATAGATAATAGAGACAGACAGATAGATGACATAGGTAATAGATACAGAGATAAAAACGGGATAGACAGTTGATAGACAGATAGATAGATAGATAGACAGACAGACAGACAGACAGACAGACAGACAGACACACATAGATAGATAGATGATAGTTGATAGATAGATAGATAGATAGATAGAGATAGATAACCTTTATTGTCATTTTTTACTGTGGGCACATTGGCATGCATTAAAAATGAAATTTAGTTGCTGGCTCTCAAAGGCGTACATGTAACACACATTTAAAGATGCTACATACAACACGTGTATAAACCAAATACCTATAAATACATAACGGAAAGAGGAAGCTTGAGAGTTCACAAGGTTGATACTGTATGGAAGAAAACTGTGGCTGAATCTGGGTGTTCTGATTTGGATACCCCGAAGCCCCCCTCTGACCAGAAGGTAACGAAGAAAACAGGTCACGAGGAGGCTGCGTGGTGTCCCTTCCCCAACCTAGGCAACCTTTAAGAAGTCTGGAATTCACCAAGACTTCACCCACCAACTGGACAAGCCACTTATAGGTGAACATCCGTGCAGCCCTGATGACGTCCCCTAGCTGGGACACGAGAAGTCTGCAAGAAAACAGCCAAGCTGAGAGAGCACCAGGGACCCCAAGGAAAGCAACCTGTTGAGCCTCCAGCCAGCCAGGCTGCTAAAGACCTCTGCCAGATAAAGAAAGGGATTGGCCATTCTCACAGCTCAATGGATCCTGAAGAATTAAGGCGGTGGAAAGAAAAAGACACCGTTCTGATGATGGGTTTACCTGGGTAACAGTCGGTGGGGGGAAAGGGAGATGGCTAGGCGCTGGTCTCTCTTGCTCTGCTCGTGCAGACCCAGTAAATTGTGGGAGAAGAGCTGGGGAACCTTGCCTGAACAAAAGAGGGGGGAAAAAAACCTGTCGAGGTTAATTGACTGTAAAGTCCTCAACTTACAACCGTTCATTTAGTGACTGCTTGAAAATGCCATGGGTGCTGAAAAAAAGTGAGTTACAACAACTTATTGCGTCGCAGTATCCCCCACGGTCACATGATCAGAATTCAGATGCTTGGCATCTGGCGTGCATTAATGACGGTTGGCGCATCTGAGGGTCACGTGATCACCATTCGCGATGTTCCTGGCCAGTTCTGACAAGGAAAGTCAATGGGGGAAGCGAGATTCGCTGAACGACCGTGTGGTTTACTTAATGACCACAGCAAAAAAAAAAAGATCGCAAAATTGGTTGCACCTCATTTGACGACCACCTCACTTAACAACGGACGTGCCAGTTCCAGCTGTGGTCGTGAATCAAGGATTACCTGTTTGGGATATTAACAATTATGGCTACTGGGTGTAAATGATCAGGGATTCTGTTCAGGGACTTGGGACTTAAATTTGCAAGGCGAGCGGGTCTGTGTTTGTCGAATTGCCACAAGCACTTTTAAAAATCCTCTGAGCCCGAAGATGCTTTTTCACGAGGCAACTGGACTTCCTTGTTTTTCCTTGAAGGCGTTTCCCTTCTCATCCAAGAAGCTTCTTCGGCTCTGACTAGATGGCGGGGAATGGAAGGATTGATACTCCTTTGCAGACAGCTGGTCATTTGCCTCCTTTTAGAGAGCCGTTGAGGCCACTCGGAGGTTTGTCTGGGTCCTCAGGGTCACCCGAGTGGTGCAAATGGGCGTGGAGCCTTCTTGGAACCCCTTTCACCCCTCTCATTCTCTTGGGCGCTGAGTTTTACTGCAGTTGCTTGCGGTCGTTCAGTTGCTGCTTTTAAAACGAGAGGCGAGAAAACCCGAAACAAAATACAAAGAGTAAAAAGAGGAAATTGTTTGAACAGCAGGTTGGTTTCCCGATTTATTACCACTTCCTGAGTTTTGCCGATCAAAACGTCGTTGAAAGGCTAAGAACACTTTTTTAAAAATTCAAAACTGTAAAAAAATATATAATCAGCTAGCAATCTACTCAATGAAAACTCTGCGCTTAAGTAATTTAAAAGGAAATGCGTCTCACTTTGCAGGAAGAAACTCACACTTTTTGGTGTGTGTGTGTGTGTGTGTGTGTGTGTGTGTGTGTGTGTGTGTTTAGCATAGAGTACTGTTCTTCACTCCAGAAGATGGTAGAGGACAGGAAGGCCTGGAGGAACGTTGTCCATGGGGTCGTGATGGGTCGGACACGACTTCACAACCAACAACAACAACTGTTCTTCAGCCTTGGCTGCTACAGCTTCCAGAATTCCTACTGGCTGGGGAATTCTGGGTGTTGAAGTCCACAGGCCAAAAAGAGGCCATGGTTCCCCACCTCTGGCTTTAGACTATGCTTCAATACATTGCAGACCCAGCAACTGGGTGCCTTCCCCACCAGGTCAATGTGTGTTGTGCGAACGCAACCTGTGGGTGACCAACTTACCCGAAAGAGACATGAGCACGTTTCCTATGCAATAGACCCACGTCGTTCGGCTGTGATAAAGCTTGAGAAAGGGAGGGGGGCAAAAACAACAACAAAAGATGACGTTCTTCAAAGCAAGCCAGAAACTGAATTCTCGGCCTCCTTCCTTCTCAGCTGTCGGTCAGACTCCTTCCTGCAGCCCAGCCCACCCGTCAGTCTCACCAGTTCCAGGGCAGGCTCTGCCTCACTCCGGTTCAAGGTGAAGATCCCTTCTTCGGCCCCCAGGATTAAGTGCAGCTCTGCGGAAGAGGGAGGAAATTCAAGATTAAGATTACGAAATTCAAGATTAAGATTAAGATCGGCTACCTGCCACCGGGGGGGGGTGTCCCCACTTAGCAGAGATGCCCTCCGTGACTCGCTTGTCTCTAAACGTGGCCCGTCAGGTCTTCCAAACGTCCAGACTGGCTGAGCCAAAATGTCAGCCAAGCGAGACACTTGTTCAGCGGGTTTTGCGCCATTTCGCAACCTTCCTTGCCACGGTTGCTAAGCGAATCACTGCAGTTGTTAAGTTAGTAATCCGGTTGTTAAGCAAATCTGGCTTCCCCGTGGAATTGGCTTCTCTATAGGTCGGGGTCCCGTGACCCCGGGACGCTACTGCGACCATCATAAATGTGAGTCAGTTGACGAGCATCCGAATGCTGATCATGTGACCATGGGGATGCCGCAAGGGCCGTTTAGTGGAGGGAAATGGTCATGTCACTTTTTTTCAATGCCGTTGTAGCTTCGAACGGTCCCTAAACAAATGGTTGAAAGTCGTGTGTGTGTGTGTGTGTCTTTGTGTTTGTGTGTGTGAGAGATTTCAGAAGCAGCTAGAAGAGCTGTGGATTCCATTGTGGAGCCAGTGTGAAAAACGGTCATAAGACACTTTTTTCAGTGCTGTTGTTAACCTCCAAAAGGCACTAAACTGTTGCAAGTCGAGGACCACAGGATGTCCAGAAGAACGAGTCCAAGGTGAGGGAGCCACCCTGGAGCTCAGGTAATTATTTCTAGATGCCTTTTCGGAAGGCAGCCCTGCGGTCACCCCGCAAGAACAGATCACTGGATTCTTTGAGGATGAGGAGCCTTGGACGAGAGGAGATCCCCTGGGCTGGATGCTGCTCCGGTCCGCAGGAGGAGCCTATGGATTCCCAGCCTGCCCACCCGCCCCTCCGGCGAGTCTGCTCCAGCCCTACCATTGGTGTGCGGATGGGTCCAAGCGGTGGCCGAGGTGAGGTGCAAGGGGCACTCGTTGAAGACTTTCTTGAAGAGGGCCCTGTCCTGGGGAGGAAGAGGAGGAGGAGGAGGAGGCCAGAGCCAGCCGTGAAGAAGGGCGCCTGGGAGAAGCACGAGAGCATCCTGGCCCACGGGCGACTCTCCCTCCCCTCCTGATGGTACCTCTTGCCCTTTCAATTTCACCCTGATGGTCCCCGTACTGGTTTGAAATTATATTTTGGAGGAGGAGGAGGGGGAGGAGGAGGAGGAGGAGGCAATGGGGAAGGAGAAGGAAAGGGGGAAGGGGAAAAGGGGGGAGGAGGGGGAGGAGAATTCCTTGCCTTGCTGCTTTTTAGTCCCAAGAAAAATGCAAGCTATTCTCTTTCTAGCAGGCTCAGTTTAAAAAAAAAGAAAAGTTTAATTTGAGCAATAGTAGAATGATTTGGATCAGAGCAAATAAAGCCAATGTGGAGGTTCAAAACACTTACAGGTTTCTGTCTCCTCTCCAACTTGGGAGGAAGGCTGGGTGGCGCCTCTTCCAAGGGATCTGAACGCAGTTCTGGGACTGGGAGGGAGTAAGGTAGCAGTTAACACCCCACCCCACCAAATCCTGCCCCAATGATACTGACCTCCCCAGATCTCAACCCGGCAGCAACGCAATGAAGTCTTTTTTTTTTTACTCTGGATTCTCCAAATTCAAGATTCGGTCTTATGGATTAGTCCTATTAAATCTTTTAATAGGACTATAACCCCTGCGAGGCTTGTTTCGGGAATGGAAGGGGTCCCTGCCCCAGGCTATTTTTCCCCTACATGTAGTCCTCAACTTACAACCACAAATGACCCCCAAATTCACATTGTTCCTTGAGATAGCTGTTCAGTGGATTTTGTCCCACGTCATTTCCTGTGACAGCTGACAAATGAATCGCCGCCCCGGTTAATAAGACGGTCGCTAAGTGAATCTGGCTTCCACACGGACTCTGCTTGTCAGAAGGTCGGAAAAGGGGGTCTCGTGACACACACACGCCCCTCCGGGACAACGTACGAAGTTTGGGAGCATCTCGTCCTTTCTCTTTGCTCCACGCCTCCATTTTCTGGGAGAAAGTCATACCTGATTTGGCAGTGAGCTGGGAAGCTTCGGCTCTCCCGGAGTCACTCTGCAGCGAGGGCCAACTCAGGATGGGACCACTGGAGCACCGTCCCCGGACGAGGGATTTGGCCGGAGACTGGCTGCGGGATCGATCTGCTGCCCTTTCGTCTGAGGAGAGCCAGACTCTGGGCTACCGAGAGAGGAATTTCAGTGGGCGTGAAATTCATTGCTCAGCAGGAACAGCAAACCTGCGCTAAGGGTGGCCAAGGGATCATCTGTGGACCAAATCTGCCCCAGCCACGGAAGAACGTGGAGTAGGAGAAAGAGGGCCATGGAGCATGGCTGCCCCCTGGAGGATTGGGAGTCACCTGGGACTCACCTTAATGTATATCTTCACCTGCAAGGACAGAGGGGAGCGTTGCAACTTACTTTGCTCCCACAGTGGGTTTACCTTGGGGGGTAATGGGGGTGGGAGATTGGCAGGTTGAGTGTTCCTGGAAGGAAAGATAAATGACCAGGATCAAAAACAAGGAAATGGGGCTTGTGGCCTGTTTTCTCCCCTCCACCCACCTGCAACGAATTGTTCTAGCAAGATATTAATACCAGAGAAGAATATTTATCGCTTGGGGTTGAACTGTGGGGTGCTCTCTGAGCTTGATGGGGGCGGGGGTTTTTTGCAGACATTTCATGACCCAACTAGGTAACACCATCCGTTCCAGAAGAGCGTGGGGTTTGCTCTCTTGTTTATAAACTTCTCTCCCTTCTAGCGCTGCTGATGTTCCCTAGTTGGGTCATGAAATGTCTGCAAGGAAACCGCCACACTCGAGGACTAAGGACCCCGTAGCAAGACATCACAGTCCACTGTGAAAAGTCACCACAGGTCTCAACAAGCCACTCCCAGCAAGCTAGAGGCCCCTTCAGAATAGAAAGAAAACATTTGTTTTGCAGGAGTGTAATTTTTAAATCCCAAGCAAGAATCTATTAGTCTCAGGGACTAGTTCTTTGCTGGATCCTGAGATCCGTCTCTTCCCAACCTTTGGCTAAATGACTGCGTGTTCTATAATTTGATATTTTAAAATTCTGGGAGAAATTGTTACCTGGTTGGGTCTGGTCTGCTGGGACTGGAAGGAAGAGGAGGAAAGAACGGTCAGGGAAGAGGGATTTCGAAGAGCAAGGATGATGAAATGGGGTTATGCTCAGGAGTCTGGCGGCCCTTGGCCCCCATCCCCCCATCACTGTTTTTATGAGTCCTTTGTTGCAGTTTTGCCATTGTCCAAGCCTACTGTTGTGTTTCTCAACCTTGGCCATTTTAAGACAGGTGGACGACAACTCCCTGAATCCCCCAGCCAGCTCAACTGTAAGCAGCTAAGACAGAACTTACATATCCACATCATCGTAGTCATCAGAGTCAGCTACGTTCTTCCTGCAAAGGTCAAGAAAACAAAGCTGAAATCAACTTTATTTCACATTTCGGCAGCAGCTAAGGAAGCTGGTCCCTGTGACTCCTGCTGAGCCCCCTTACCTGCTGCTGAAGTCAGACGACCCAGGATTGTCCATCGTACTGTAGCCTGGGTCTAGCATGATCTCCTGCAGAAGAAAGCAGAGACTTGGAGATTTCAGCCTTTGCAAGTCCATCAGCCTATAGGAAAGGAGATGTCTCCAGCAGAATTAGAAGCCAAATTCCCCAACAGCCAGCCCCACTGGTATCTGGGGATGTTGGGCGCGATAATTCAGGTCATCTGGAGACCCCAAGTTGGCAAAGGTTGCCTTAGAGCAGGGGTAGGCAACCTTGGCTCTTTTATGACTCGTGGAATTCAACTCCCAGAATTCAGGAATTCTGGGAGTTGAAGTCCACGAGTCATAAAAGAGCCAAGGTTGCCTACCCCCTGCCTTAGAGTTTGATTGTGCTCTTTGATCATTATTCCTCAACCTTGGCAACTTTAAGATGGGTGGACTTCAACTCCCAGAATTCATGGGAGTTGAAATCCTTCCTTCTTAAAGTTGCGTGATGGCTTGGGAGTTCTGGAAGTTGAAGTCCACCATCTTAAAGTCTCCAAGGTTGAGAAACATGATCTAGAGGAACATCTGAAGAAGGAGAAGAGATGAACGGGACAGTTGTGAGATCTTAAGGCATCGAATATGTGGGCTCCAAGAGTGGAGGACCAAGACTAGACCTTGAGGAAAATCTTTCTCCAAGGGAAGAGTGGAAGAGCCAATGAAGAGTTACCATAGATTTTGAAGACCCCAGACTTTGTCTTCTCCGGAAGAGAGGGCTGAAATTATGCTCTGCAATGAGATTGGAAATGGGTTTTAGAGCAGTGAGAAGGAAGATGGAGGGTGCAGAGAGCAAGCAGCCGTGTTGTTTTTCCCTAGAGAGGTGAATCCACTTAGATGAGTTGGAGAGGGGAGTCTTGAATGAGCGGAAGTGGACAACCATACCCTGGGCACCAGCGTATCCTGGAGAAGTCACGCCTTGCCGCTGACTGGAGCGAATTCTTCGGGGCACCGGGGGTGGAGGGAGCTGCAGAAGAGAAGAGAAAAGAGAGGGGAGGGGAGGGGAGGAGAGGAAAGGAAAGGAAAGGAGAGAAAAGAGGGGAGGGGAGGAGAGAAAAGGAGAGAAGAGAAAACAGAGGAGAGGGGAGGAGGGGAGGGGAAGAGGCGTGTTAGAGGGTGTGTTGGGGCTTCTATGGCTGTGTCCCCCACTCTTCAATTTCTAGAGGAGCCCTTGTTATTGCTAGTCCCCCCTAAACACCCTTCAGTTGAACTTGAGCAAGACAAGAGAGAGCTAGATTTATGGATGTAGTGTGGGGGAGAAAAAAGTAATAGCCTGGACAATTCCCCCCCCTTCCCTCCCCCCCGATCTTCGTATGGTGATGTGGCTATTCTGGATTAGGACAGGAGTGACTTTCACGAGAAAATCCGGGCCAGTAGGATACCAAAGGCTCAAGCCCTGAATGTGTCTTAAAGATCAGTTGCTTCACTGTCATGCTTATTATGGCTGCGGGAAGACAGGGAAGCAACTTCCCCTGGCAGGCAGACCCTGGAGAAGGGATGAACCTGTTTCCATCCAGCTGGTCCAAAGATGTCCCCATAAAAGTTCACGGAAATGTGCCTCTAGCCAAGCTCGTGCCGGGAGACGACGGAGCGCTCTCACGGAACGTCAGGCCAGAGAAACACAGGCATGACACACGTGCTCAGCTGTAGGCCGGAGATGAGACGAAGGTGGAACCATGAGGACCCCTCCTTGGAGACCCCCAAGCCTGGCATCTTAGAGGAAGCAGTCAGAGGTAGGTGTGGATGGGCCCTCAAGTGCAGAGAGTCCCACTTGTCCAGCCATCGCTCTTGGCTCTCACCTCTTGGTCCTCTTCTTCCGTCTCCCCTCTGGAGAGCTGGTCAGGATTGTGGACTTTCTCCAAGAGGTCAAGGGTCAGGCTCCGGGTCAGCCCTGCCTGGGTGACAAACTGGTGCTGGGAAAAGAAAGGGGAAGACGGTTGGGTTCCAGCCTGGGGATCGGAACAAGAAGGGAAGAGGATATTGTATGTACACAAGTAGTCCTCGACTTACAACCATTTCTTTAGCGTCCGTTCAAAGTTACAACGGCGCTGAAAAAAAGGGACTGGCGACCCTTCTCCCACATCACCATTGTAGCATCCCACGGGCCACACGATCAAAATTCAGGCGATTGACAACTGGTTCATGATGGTTGCAGGTCCCGGATCACGTGATCCACCCCCACTTTTACGACCTTCTGACCAGCCCAGTCAAAGGGAGAAGCCAGATTCACTGAACAATCCCGTGACGAACTGCAGGGATTCACTTAACACGGGTGGCAAGAAAGGTCGCAAAAGGGAGCAAAACTCACTTAACAAACGCCTCGCCTAGCAACATAAATTTTGGGCTCAATTGCGGCGGCAACTCGAGGACCATTCTCCAACTTAAGCAGATGTAGGGAATTGGATCTGGTTCCCAAATGGCTGAAGAATCGCCGCGGGGGTCGGCTGGCCCCGGGAGGCTTTGCTCCCAGCTCTGCAGAGAGCCTGTCCTGGGCAGAGATGGGAGGGTGAGGTGGCTTACTCACCGTCAGCATCTTGGAGGCGCTGGGCCGTTTCCTGGGGCTTTTGGTGAGGGTCACCTTGACAAAGTTGTGGAAGGCTGGGGACCTGTGGAGGCAGCAGCAGCAGCGGTGAGGGAAAATGTCTGGAGCTGCAGTGTAGCTGATGCTGAACAACTGCCTTGTGTAGCGGTGGGAAAGCTGGCCCCGATTGTGGGTTACGTCTATTTCACACCTCTGGCATTCTGCCCCAACGGGCAACGCTAAGACTAACATCGGACCAACAATCAGAATGAAACCGTGCCCCAATCAAAACGCTGCCAAACAAGCAAGCAGTAAACAGCCCGAACAAAGGAGCCCAAGGTCCCTCCCAGAAGCACTGAGGGGGCCAGCCACCAGAATACAAAGTGAGAACAAAACCCACCCCTTACTAGCACTGATGGTGTTACCCAGTTGGATAATGAAAGGTCTGCCAGAGAACAACCACACTCGGAGAACAGCAAGGACACCCCAGTCCTATGCCACCTTCACCACCACCACCTCCTCCTCCTCCTCCATTCTAACACTGATGTTGTTACCTAGTTGGGTCATGAAACATCTGCAAGAAAGACACCCAGCTCAAAGAGCAGCCAGGACCCCACAGCCTTCCTCCTCCTCCTCTCCACTCTGCAAACTCCCCTCCCTTCTAGCGCTGATGATGTTACCTAGTTGGGTCACGAAACGTCTGCAAGGAAACCACCAAGCTCAGAGAGCACCAGGGACCCCACAGTCTTCTTCCTCCTCCTCCTCTTCCTCCTCCCCCCTTCTCTTTCACAAACCCCTCTCCTTTCTAGCACTGATGATGTTACCTAGTTGGGTCACAAAACATCTGCAAGGAAACCACCAAGCTCAGAGGGCACCAAAGACCCCACAGTCTTCTTCCTCCTCCTCCTCCTCCTCCTCCTCTTCCTCCTCCCTTCTCCTTCACAAACCCCACTCCTTTCTAGCACTGATCAGGTTATCTAGTTGGGTCATGAAACGTCTACAAGAAAGCCACCAAGCTCAGCACCAAGGACCCCACAGTCCTTCTCCTCTTCCATCTCTTCCTTCACAAACCCCCCTCCCTTCTAGCGCTGATGATGTTACCTAGTTGGGTCACGAAACGTCTGCAAGAAAACCACCCAGGTCAGAGAGCACCAAGGAGCCCTCAGTTCAACCCTGAGCTACAAATATCCTCCTTTATTGAGACCAAGTAAGGACCTGTCACCACTTCTGAAGGACTCCTCAACCGTACTCACCACCGGGCCTTCTCTTTTAGCTTTGGAGGCTGGTAGCCACTCTTGGTCATCAACACCAGCACCCTGCAAGGTGGCACAGAGAGGCAAGCCACAGGTTAGCCGAGCAACACTCTCCTCCTTAAATCACTTCACGGAAAAGTTTTTTTCCCCAATCCCCAGGAATCAGAGAGAACGAACCGGACACGCCGAGTCGCCTTACCGCAAAGGATGCATATCAAACATGGGGGGCTGCAACTCAGCCAGCTCAATTGCCATGATGCCCACCGACCACACGTCACACCGTTCGTTGTAGCCCCCTTTCAGTTCCACAGCTGCCACTTCCGGGGCCATCCTAGAACAGAGGGCGGGGGGCTGTATCTGACATTCAGGCTCACCACCCCTTCAAGAACCTCTTCAGTCCCATTAGGAACACACTGGGGCCTTTTCCAACCTGCTAACCAGGTTTATCAGGACAAAAGCCTACAAGCCAGGATTTCCCTCTCGCTTCCTGGCTCACCAACGCCCCTTGCGGACGGGACAATGCTTTTGGATGTGTTTGTCCCTGAAAAAGGAACCAGGTGTGTGTGTGGAATGGAGGCCCTTTGGTTAGCCTCATGAATTTTGGAACAGATTCTGAGACGGGGGTCCCTTCCGATTTACCACCCTCTTCCTTGGCATCTCGCAGCTCAGATACCCATCGGGCCAATGAGTGGGTTCTCTTTACCAGTAAGGGGTGCCAATGAAAGACATTCGGCGGGCAAAGGTGGCACTCAGTTGAGCTGAGATTCCAAAATCAGCTGGGGGAAGGAAAGAAAAGAAACAAGGGAGAGGTTGAAAAAGTCTCTTGTGGTAGATCTGCATCGTGCTCTAGTTTGGAAAGCTAAAGAGGGTGGGGGGTGGGGGTTAAGGAAATCCATCCACAAAGCCTCAGGATGAAATCTGTGAGCTGGAAAAGCTGCTACCAGATTCTTGAAATTTTGCCTTCATACGTGGCTCTCCACCTCAGGTGGGCTCCACAATGAAATCTCTCTCTCACATGGACACACAAACACACACACATGACTTATAACCATTGGTTTGGTGACCGTTTCAAGTTACAAACACACTGGAGAAGGTGACTTAGAATAGAATAGAATAATAAATTTATTGTCATTCTATTCTGTTCTATTCTATTCTATTCTATTAATTTCATTCCATTCCATTTCACTTCATTCTTTTTCTTATTCTATTCTATTCTATTCTATTCTATTCTATTCTATTCTATTCTATTCTATTCTATTCTATTCTTTCATTCTTTTTCTTATTCTGTTATGTTCTTATTTGTAATTCAATTCTAATTTGTAATCTATCCTATCCTATCCTATCCTATCCTATCCTATCCTATCCTATCCTATCCTATCCTATCCTATCCTATCCTATCTTCTATCCTATCCCATCCCATCCCATCCCATCCCATCCCATCCCATCCCATCCCATCCCATCCTATATTCTATTCTATTCTATTCTATTCTATTCTATTCTATTCTATTCTATTCTATTCTATTCTATTCTATTCTATTCTATTCTATTCTATTCTATTCTATTCTTTCATTCTTTTTCTTATTCTGTTATGTTCTTATTTGTAATTCTATTCTAATTTGTAATCTATCCTATCCTATCCTATCCTATCCTATCCTATCCTATCTTCTATCCTATCCCATCCCATCCCATCCCATCCCATCCCATCCCATCCCATCCCATCCCATCCCATCCTATATTCTATTCTATTCTATTCTATTCTATTCTATTCTATTCTATTCTATTCTATTCTATTCTATTCTATTCTATTCTATTCTATTCTATTCTATTCTATTCTATTCTATTCTAAATTCTGTTCTATTCTAATGGATAGGATCTCGGGGCTACGCGGTGCCCATGAACCCTCCAGATGGGGTGGCTGAGGGTGCACAGCCTGAGAAACAAATGTTGTGAGAATGCACCTACCCAGTTTTACTTCCCCCTGGTCGTTGAGAAGAATGTTCGCTCCCTGTAAGGTGAAGCACAGGAAAAGGAAGTGAGCACCACTCAGAGTGAAATGGGCTGTGGCTGACGTGCCGAGGGTTACAACTTCCCTCGCCCAACTAGACCATCCTCCCAATTCCCAGGCTGTGAGATCCCCTTCCGCTTGGAGCTGCAATCTTGCAAACCGCTCCGCCTAAAGTTTTCCTACTTTTCTACCTCGTTTTGTGACTGCAGGCTGGGAAAATAATACGACGGCTGCAAACTTTGCTTTCTGTTGTAGATCATCCCCATCACACTGTGCACGCACACCCCCATTGGCTCCCCCCCGGCCAGTAACCCGCATCCAATTTTACATGAGGGTCACCGGAATCTTCTTCTTGATATTAGGAATATTATACTAGTAAGACTTGTTTTAAAAATTCAGGAGCACAGGGGTCTGGAACCTTGACAACTTTAAGACTTGTGGACTTCAGCTCCCAGAATTCCTCAGCCAGCTATGGGAGCTGAAGTCCACAAGTCTTAAAAGTTGTCAAGGCTGCAGACCCCTGGCCTAGCACTTGTGCATGATGCTAGCTTAATTCTGCAAGCTAAATTAAATCCGTGGTCTTCAGCCACACAAACTATGAATCGAGGAAAGGTCTAGTTGTTAAAAGTAGCAGCAACAGCACAACCACGGCTCGTTTTCTCTGTGTCAGATGCGAAGAATCCGGGACTACACTTCCAATTAAGATGATTCATCTAGACAAGAATTTAGCCGACTAACGGTCAGCATTAAATTGGCTGCTAGAGAACAGTAAAGAGAATTCAAGAGGGATTAGATTTGTGAGAATGTAAAGAGTTTGGGCTGGTTCCTCCCTTACCTTTATATCTCGATGGATCTTGCCTTGGTTGTGAAGATAAGACAAACCCTAGAAGGATGGGGGGGGGAGTTCACATCCAATTATCTTGGAAATACAACTAGCATAATAACATTTAATATACAGGTAATTCTTGACTTACGATCACAATTCGGACCAGAACGTTGCTTGCTAAACCAGGGGGTTGTTAAATTAGTCATGCCCTATTTGATGACCTTTTTTGCCCCAGCTGTTAAGCAAATTGCTGCAGTCGTTAAGTGAATCGCGTATTTGCTAAGTCAATTTTGCTTTTTGGAAGCCAGGCTGGGAAGCTCATAAACGGCAATCGTGTGGCCCCAGGATGTGGCGACAATCGTGAATAAATGCTGGCTGCCAAGGGTTCAAATTTTGATCGGGGGGACTATGAGGATGCTGGGATGGCCCTAAGTACAAGAACTCTCAGCCCAGCCCACCTCGCAGGATTGTCGTTGTGGGGTAAATAAGAGGAGGAAGAAGCACTAGATATGTTCACTGCCTTGAATTACTTATAAACTAATAAAGGCGACATAAACAATGAATGAATGAATGCACTAAGGAAGGATTGGGAAGGATTTGCAGGTATGGGAGGAAGGTTAAAATTTGGAAAACAATTTCCCAGTTTTCTGGCAGTTTGCAAGTCAGTGAATTTAGGCAGCTTGTTTTGATCCCGGGCATACAGGTAGTCCTCGGCTTAACGACCACAGTTCAGAGGGAGTTATAAAAAAAAAAGCCAGCTGAATTGCACCTGGGATATTCCGGGTTCAAGCCAAACCTAACATACTTCCACCCTCGGGCATAATGGCATGGGAGAAGGCGTACCAACAGATTCCTACTCACTTGTAAAGTTTCCCGGCAGACATAAGCAATCTGTAGCTCAGACAAGGCGCCCATGACTGAAAAACAACAAGGAAGCAGGTGAATAGCACTTTCCATCCTGTAAGAATTTCGCCACTGCTCGGCTCCATGGCTGATACTTTGAACGATCTGGAAAAATGTTAAGATTAAGTTGCCAGAGAAATTAAGGAATTGCAATTCCAAAACGGGCTGGCTCAGTTGCTTTCCGTGTAAAGAAGAGGCACTGTCTACCCTGAGCCCTGAAATCATTTTACATGGTGTGTTTGAATAGTTTTTGATTTTTATTTATAGAGGTTTAGATGGCCGTGTGTTACCTGGGTGACTTTTAGTAAAACAGTATCTCTAATTATAAAAATATAAAGCTTTGCCTTCCTTCCTTCCTTCCTTCCTTCCTTCCTTCCTTCCTTCCTTCCTTCCTTCCTTCCTGAAATTCATTCAATCAATCAGAACAGATTTGGAAGGGACCTTGCAGTCCAACCACCTGTTCATAGCAGGAGACTCATACAATTTCAGACAAGTGACCGTCCAGTCTTTTCTTTAAAGCCTCCAGTGATGGAGCACCCACGGCTTCTGGTGGCCAGCTGTTCCACTGGTCAATTGTCCTCACTGTCAGGAAGTTTCTCCTTAATTCCAGGTTTCTTCTCTCTTTGATTAGTTTCCATCCGTTCCTATTTGTCCGGCCTTCAGGCGCTTTGGAGAATAGCTTGACTCTCTCTGCTTTGTGACAGCCCCTCAAATATTGGAATACTGCTATCATGTCCCCCCTACTCCTTCTTTTCTGTAGGAAAAGGAAAAAAGAAGTAAAAAAACCCCCTTTTTTTTAAAGGAAAAGAAAAATTGGTGCTGGCACTGTTCTGTCGTTGATCTCCACCAATCAAACTCCACTTGTGCCTTGAAGGCTCTTCATGCTGCTCACATCACCCAAACCATCAAGGCAAATAAATAAATATTTTATTTTTGCTAAATTGGCTAATTCTGGAAGATTCCTGCTTTCTGTATCCTGCATGCCTTAGAAAATCAGCAAACCTTCCCACTTTGCTGGGATGCTGCGTGTGCCAGCTGACTTTGGATCTGCACCATGAGAGATGCTACTGCAGAAAGAAGCTGAAGAAGTGGCAAGGAGCATTAAAAATGAAAACAAGAGAGCAGCCTTGCGGTCAGCCTGTCATCATTCAAGATGTGCTTGTGACGCTTCTCTGCCCCCACTCAGAAACCAGGAGGCGGGGAAACTGAGGCTTTGGTGACCCACCACAGGGACCCTTGGGTTAGCCTTTGTCTAAATGTCCTCCTCCTTGTTCCAACCGCTTCTCAGCCTGGCCTCTTCACCCTGCTGTGAACGTCGCTTCCTAAAAGCAGAAGCTCTCCTGCCTCCTTCTGCCCTGCAGGGTGGAATGAGGATGGTCCAAAGGAAATATATATATATTTTTAAACCAACAGATAATCCAACTTGGGCATTTGCTCCCTGAGATGTGTGATGCTGGTGATCCACTCGTCTGGCTTATAAAGAGTTGGACCAATTCATGTTGCAGAACCAGGATGGCCCTGGGACTGCTTCTGAAGGCCATCTGGTGGGAGATGAGCAGGTCGGTTGGCTACTTCCCCGACAGGCTGTTGGACTTGATGGGCCAGAGATCCCATCCGGCAGGTCCTGTTCTTATGTTCTTTCATACTTTAGCCCCATTTCCAGAGAGTTTGATGTTGGAGCTGGGAGGACTTTGATGCTAGGTGGGATTGTCCTCCTGGTGGTTCCAAACGTTTATGAAATGTTGAAAGCTCAGCCGCAAGTGGATCACATCGGTGGCAACGTCTACAGGGCGTTTGGAGGTTTCTTTGGTGAAGGACAAAAACACAACCAGCCAGAAGACTTCTTAGACCAACAGAAGAGAATATTTGTAGCTCAGGGTTGAACTGTGAAGTCCCGGCTGTTCTCTGAGCTTGGTGGCTTTCCCGCAGACATTTCATTACCAAACTAGGTAACCACATCAGTGCAGCTTCTTCAGAAGATCTGAAGACTTCTTAGGAGAAGCTCTCCTAAGCTAAGCACACACTTCAGCTTGCAACTAGATCGTAGAAAAAGCAGAGAGTGATCCGGAGCAGGGAATCTCTCCTTAATTCCAGGCTAGGCTTTTAAATGTCTTTCTTGAAGGGAGGTTTTCCTTCTGATTAGACTCTGTAGCCTACTGCAAGTGGACTATTCGCAAACTGCCACACAGTAGTTCCTCCAGGCCAGTTAACAATTATTCTTTCAAGCTGGCTGAAAAGTAACAAAACGTTGTGAAGCTGCAGGGGCATGGGTGTGTTTGTCCAAGAAATGGGACTGCCTAGCTTTGTGGCTTATGTTTTTTTGTTCTCCTTGTAAGCAGCAGAAGTCAGCTCTCTGGTGCAAAACAACACAGGCAGAGTGCAAAGGGGGAAGTTTGCAACCTAACCTAAGCCAGTTGAACACTGTGGGGTCTCTTCCTTCAAAACAGGTGCTGACATGCTAGAGAAAGCCAACAACCGCACTGGGTTTCACTTCTGTTGCAAAAAAGGATTGCCTTTTTTTTTTATTCAGTTGCACTCCTTCCCCAGGGAACTTATGAACCTGGCCCTCAAGATGACTTGCTTGATGTGTTTGTGTGCGTGCGTTTGTGTGTGTGCTAGAAAGAAACACCTCTTTCCCTCCTCTCTTAACAACTGTACTTAAACACCAGAAGATCAGAACAAAGGAAAGTTCCCCACACCGTATCTTAGAATATAGAATCAGAGAGTTGGAAGGGACCTTGAAGGTCATCTAGTCCAATTCCCTGCCCAAGCAGGAGAACATGTACCATTCCGGACAAATGGCTGTCCAATCTTTTCTTAAAAACCTCCAGTGATGGAGTATCCAAACCTTCTGGAGGCAAGTCTTTCCACTGATTATTTGTTCCCACTGTCAGGAAATTTCTCCTTAGTTCTAGGCTGCTTCTCTCCTTGATTAGTTTCCATTTGTTATTTCTTGTCCTGCCTTCTGGTACTTTGGAGAATAGCTTGACTGCCTCTTCTTTGGGGCAGCCCCTGAGATATTGGAAGACTGCTATCCTGTCCCCCCTCATCCTTCTCTTCATTAGACTAGACATACCTAATTCCTGCAACCGTTCTTCCTATGTTTTAGCCTCCGGTCCCCTGATCCTCTTTGTTGCTCTTCTCTGCACTCTTTCTACAGTCTCAGCATCTTAGTTAGACCCGTCTTTCCTTGAGTGAGAGGCCAACTGAGGGCTAAGGTAGCCATCACCTACAGCATGTGGAATTCTGGGAGTTGAAGTCCACGAGTCATAAAAGAGCCAAGGTTGCCTACCCCTGAACTAGAAGACCTCCAAGGTCCTTCAAGCCTTAGGCTGCTTCTATGATTCTATAAGCTGAGCTTAGGAAGTGCAAGTGAGATCTGTCCCCGTTTTCTTAGCGGCTACCTTGATAGATGTCTTGAAGAGAGCCTCCCGCACAGAACTCCATGCAAATCCACAGCTTCTTAAACCTGAAGAGAGGAGAGAGAGAAGGTTTGCGTTGAAGGAATCCGAGAATGGGAGTAAAGGCTGGAAGGATAGGGCCAACTATCCAGGTTGCTCGTAAAGCACTTTCTAATCATATAGCAATAGCAATAGCCCTTAGATTTATATACCGCTTCCCGGTGCTTTCCAGCCCTGTCTGAGCAGTTTACAGAGTCAGCGTATTGTCCCCACACAATCCGGGTCCTCCTTTTACCGACCTCGGAAGGGTGGAAGGCTGAGTCAACCTTGAGCTGGTCAGGATCGAACTCCAGGCTGTGGGCAGAGAGAGCCTGCAATACTGCATCCTAACCACTGTGCCACAACAGAAGGAAAGGAAGGAAGGAAGGAAGGAAGGAAGGAAGGAAGGAAGGAAGGAAGGAAGGAAGTGCAGGAGGAATGGAGGGAGGAAGGAAAGGAGGGAGAGAGGGAGGGAGAAGGAAGATGGAAGGGAAGGAACAGCAATAGAACTAAGACTTATATACTGCTTCACAGTGCTTGAAAGCCCTCTCCAAGCGGTTTACAGAGTCAGCATGTTGCCCTCAACAATCCAGGTCCTCATTTTTACTGACCTCAGAAGGATGGAAGGCTGAGTCAACCTTGAGCCGGTCAGGATTGAACTCCAGGCAGTGGGCAGAGTTATCTTGCAATGCTGCATTCTAACCCGTGCGCCACCACGGCTCTGTCATACACCAGTTTTGTACCTCAGGATCTTGCACGAGGTTCTGGGACATCCACCCCCCCCGCTTTCTCAAGGCAGGGAAACAGTCACAGGAGAACTGTCCCATCTTCAGAGAAGGAGCGCTCACCGGATGTAACTCCCATAGTAAGCGACGATGTTCTGATGTTTGCAGCTTTTCACCATCACAATCTCTTGTTGGATAGCAACGCAATCATCATCTGGACAAAAAAAAAGAGAGAAAAGGGGCGTTTCAGGATACGACCTGATGGGAACCGGATGAATGAAAGACAAGGGCAGAAGGTTAACACCTATGTTGCTCTGGGGAAGATCCAGGAAGCCAGAAGATTGCAAGGTGGTGAGTTTTCCCGTCGTTAAGGGAGAAATGGAATACAGCAGCCCTCCACTTGCAAGCCTTTGCTTAGCGACCATTCACAGTTACATCGGCACTGAAAGAAGTGAATGATAACCGTTTTTCACACTTAGGACTGCTGCAGTGATCAAAATTCAGACACTTGGCAGCTGACTCATAGTTACGACGGTCACAGTGTCCTGGGGTCATGTGACTCCCTTTTGCGACCTCCTGGGAAGCCAGATTCACTTAACAACCGTGTTGCTAACTTATCAACGGCGGTGATTCACTTAAATCACTGTGGCCTTTTTACGAAATGTTTTTTTTGGAAGGATATTTCCTGGCAAGTTACAGGAAAGGGAAGCCTATATAGGCAGGTTTGGGCAGAGTAAAAGGAATACTAAAGGGTAGGGAGGAAAAAAAAAGAAAAGAAAAGTGCTTTGTTTAAAGAAAAATCAGGTCAAACCTGTTGAGTGAATGAAATGAGTGAATGACAGACAAACAGGCACAATTTGGGGGGGCGGGAAACAGTTCCATGGAAGATCAAGGAGTAACAGAATAGCAGAGAAAGTTGGGACAGATAAAATCTTTCAATGCACCCACAAAAGAGGTAATTTCCAGCTTAGCTCTCTTCTCAAGCTTTACTCATCACTTCTGATAGATTCTCCTGCAGGTCGCATCCCCAACGCAGCCTTTCCTTCTGTCTTTCGTTGCAGCTGATGTGTGGAAATCTGTATTTTTAAAATCCATTTACTATCGTTCCAGCCTTCCCCATCACCTAATGCAGGGGTAGGCAACCTTGGCTCTTTTATGAGTCATGGACTTCAACTCCCAGAATTCCTGAGCCAGCCATGCTGGCTCAGGAATTCTGGGAGTTGAAGTCCATGACTCATAAAAGAGCCAAGGTTGCCTACCCCTGCCCTAATTTGTATGAACTACGTTTTGGAAATGAACGATGCCGTCTCAAGTTACACGGCATCGTGTAGATCTGGAAGGTTTCCCCACTTAACAACTCTGGAATTAATAGAAAGAGAGATTTGTAGGCTGGGATGAGAGCGGCATGTTGAAAGGCAAAATTGGAAGAAGAAGAAGAAGAAGAAAAAGTCAAGGCAGCCAGTTCCCAAAGCCCTGGAAGCTTTTTTCCTGAACAAAATCTCCTCTGCTTCATTCTTTGCAAATCTTTTAAAGAGGATGCACAGCAACCAACTGGAGGAGTAGCCGTGCTCTAAAAGCTTGCCTGTTTTCTTGCAGATGTTTCATTAGCCAAATTAGGTAACATCATCAGTGCCAGAAGAAAGGAGGGTTGTGGGGAGGAGGAGGAGGAGGAGGAGGAGGAAGAGGAGGAGGAGGAGGAGGAGGAGGAGAAAGAGGAGGAGGAGGAGGAGGAGGAGGAGGAGGAGGAGGAGGAGGAGGAGGAGGAGAACGACGACTATGGGATTCTTGGTGCTCTCTGAGCTTGCTTGTTTTCTTGCAGACGTTTCATTACCCAAACTAGGGAACATCATCAGGGCTAGACCCCCCCCTCCCTTCTCGCACTGATGATGTTCCCTAGTTGGGTCATGAAATGTCTGCAAGAAAACCACCCAGCTCAGAGGGCACCAAGGACCCCTCATTTCAACCCTGCGCTACAAATATTCTCCTTTATTGAAACATCTGGACCTGAGCCTTTCAGATGTTGCTGAGCTTCCACGGCCAACATCCCCACTCTGTTGTTGTGTTACAGCTAGTCCTCGACTTACAATCACAACTAAGCCCCAAACTTCTGTTGTTCAGCAAGGCAGTTGTTAAGTGAATTTTGCCCTATTTGACTACTTTTGCCACACTTGTTAAGCAAATCACTGCAGTGGTGCAGTGACTCACGCCGTCCTTAAGCGAATCTGGCTTCCTCCATGGATTTTGCTTGTTTGAAGCCAGCTGGGAAGGTTACGCGTGGCTAGCTGGGGAATCCTGGGAGTTGAAGTCCACATGCCTTGAAGTCGCCAAGGTGGGGAAACCCTGCTCTAAATTTTTCCTCACTTACCTGCTTCCATCTTTACAATTTTGATAGCAGACAGCTTTCCCGACTCTCTGTTCCTTGCCTGAGAAGAAGAAGGTAAAAGGTAAAGGTAAAGGTTCCCCCGCACATGCGTGCTAGTCGTTTCCGACTCTAGGGGCCGGTGCTCATCTCCGTTTCAAAGCCGAGGAGCCAGCGCTTGTCCGAGGACGTCTCTGTGGTCATGTGGCCGGCATGACTAGACGCCAAAGGCGCACGGAACGCTGTTACCTTCCCACCGTAGCGGTCCCTATTTTTCTACTTGCATTTTTACGTGCTTTCGAAATGCTAGGTTGGCAGAAGCTGGGACGAGTAACAGGCGCTCACTCTCTTACGCAGCACTCGGGATTCAACCCACCAAACTGCCGACCTTCTGATCGACAAGCTCAGCGTCCTAACCCACTGAGCCACCGCGTCCCTTATAAGAAGAAGAAAGTGACCCCAATTTTAATAAAACGTTGGAAGGTGGCGGCAGGAGGTGCAAATTCTATATTAAGTCGAGCAAATGGTACCTAAAAAAAGCCATCTCGATTCAGGAGCCGAGTTCTAATTCTGCACCTACTCCATCTTCCCTGGTTTTATCAAACTCGGTTTCTACCAACAGTTTTTTGTTTTAATCTTGGCTTTCTCTGACATTTCCCGGTTTGGAAGAGAAAGTGAGAAAGAGGAAGCAAAAAACCCCAGCTGAAAAACGTGCTGTGTGTTGCTGGCACAGGATACAGCTGCTCAGGGTTTTTGTTTGTGTGTGTGTTATTATTATTTTCATCCACATTTTGTGCTGTTCAAGCAAAATTTTTTATGTTTTGTAGGCTGCGTTGGGCAATGCCAGCTCAGATTGCTCAGTCTTTCCTTTCTTGGAAAACGGAGATGTGTGAAATCGGCTGAGGACAAAAATGAGATTTTTTTTGCAAATATAAAGTGGTACAAATAAAGGATTTTAGCCAGTGGTGGGATTCATATAGGTGAACAACTGGTTCTCAGTGTGGGTGCCGCTTCCGGAAGTCCGTTCTGGGCCTGGGCAACAAAAAATTAGGTACCGGTTCTGCCGAAGTAGTGTGAACCAGCTGAATCCCACCACTGAGTTTAGCCCAGCACTTTGTGATTTATGTACATCTGGTCAAATCACGAGGCTTTATTTGATTACAGGGATATATTAAAAAAGTAAATAAAAAACAAAAGAAAGTTGTAGTAGCAAACAGGAAACGGGGTCTGCCTCAGTGCCATCTGTGCAGCTCTGAGAATTCTTTACAGAGAAATCTAAATTGCAGCAATGAAAATGAAATTAATAGTGGATTGTACCGGGCCAAGGCTTCCATTTGTAGGCAAAGTGATCAAATAATCTCTCTTTTGAATCAAGGACGATTCTATACAGCAGTATTTCTCAACCTGGGTGACTTTAAGACTTGTGGACTTCAGCTCCCAGAATTCCCCAGCCAGCCAGCCAGCTAGGGAATTCTGGGAGTTGAAGTCCACACGCCTTAAAGTTGCTAAGTTTGAGAAACACTTGTTAAACACAGAGCCAAATTGACTCCTTTCCAATCGTCCATTGGGGCATTGTAAATGAAAACCCTTTTAAACAGCTCACTTTTAAACCGATTTTGTTCTTCCAGCCTAATCGATCGGATGATTGGAACCAACCTAATGATCCAATCAGTATGAACATTCATATTAAATCAAATCAAACAACCGACTCCCATCAGAACTTGGGAGATTCTTACACCCCTAAGAGCCATACAAAACCAAAATCCAGGAACTTGCCTGCCTTTATGGCTATTTCCGATGTGTTTAGGACAAAAAAAAATAGAGCAAAAAAAAATCAAGAATAATGTAAGAGTGATTTTTTCGACTACCAAATTTTATTCATTTTGCAGGCTTGTGCCTTTTTGTAAAATCAGTTATTAGCCTTAATAAAATGATTTAATGCAATTTGTGAGGGAGCTGCAAAACTCTTCTGCCTTTTAAACAGGTTAGTTGGGGTAAAAAAAAAGTCTGCAAAAAAAAATGTTCCTGGATGGGATTTCCACACCTTCTTGCCCACATAAAACCACTTAAATGGTAGAATTCATAGCCACTGCTGGAGTCAGGACCACTGATGGGAATCAAAAAAGTCCAGTCTTCTGTAGTTTTATGCCTGCCTCTCCTTGAGGACTTTTCCCCACACCCAAAGACAATTACAGGACATTTATTGCTCATCCATCAGATTAACCTACCTTCATGGGTTTTAATTAAGATACAACCCGGATTTTAATGCATTGCAAGCAACTGGAGATGCTTATTTCTTTATTTATTAGACCATTAGACTAATGAGATCAGCTTCCCCTATATCATGTGGCCCAAAGTTCCACAGACTAATATTAACTTGACCTTTTTTATTTTTTTTTAAAAAAAATCCTTTGCACCTTGTCTTTTCTTTGAAGCTTGATCTCTATTTGTTGCATTTGTTAATGTCCGGAACAAAACCCATTTTAAGCAACCCACAGCTGAAAAAGGTGCCGGAGCAGCACTCGAACCCAGACCCCATGCAGGACAGTTGAGGTTACCTTATAGACTTCTCCATAGGTCCCTCCGCCAACCCGCTGGAGAAGTTCAAAGTCCTCTTGGGGGTTTCGGGTGGAAATCTCTAGCCGAGCTGCCCCTTCTCGAGCATCCATTGTTCAGGGTTTCCCCCCCTCCCCGTGCACGGGAAGAGATTATAAACTCTGCACGCGTGTAGGCGTCGTTCTCTGTACTGTGGTCAGGATACGGGTGAGCTTCTCAGCAGGGCTCTGCTTCCTGATTTGCAGCGTGATTAATGTGGGCGAGCAACTTGGTGGTGACGGGCCTCTCAGCTGATCCAGAAGATCAGAACCCTTCTGGAGTTTGGGTGTGAATGGGGTCTTCCCAGTGGTGGGATTCAGCCAGTTCGCACCACTTCGGCAGAACCGGTAGCTAATTTTTTGTTACCCAGGCCCAGAACAGACTTCCGGAAATGGCATCCACGCAGAGAACCTGTTGTTCACAGGTTTGAATCCCATCACTGGGCCTTTCCTGCCAGCATTTTGCCCCAAATCTGTTTTGAATCTCCAAATCCTTTTGCTTTCTACTCTGATGGCTGATCTATGAGTTTCCTGCCACACCAAGGGGGGAGTGGGTAATTTTCAACAATGTGTGCTTAGAATGCTGTTGCCCTCAAGATTAGATTGGTTCCAACTTTGTGGATTTTTTTGGGCAGGTCCTCCACACCAGAATCATAGAGTTGGAAAGGGACCTTATAATAATAATAATAAAGTTAGAAGGGACCTTGGAGGTCATCTAGTCCAACCCTCTGCTCACGCAGGAAACCCTATACTAGGGGTAGGCAAACTTGGCTCTTTTATGACTCGTGGACTTCAACGAGTCATAAAAGAGCCAAGGTTGCCTAGCCCTGCCCTATACCATGTCAGACAAATGGCTGTCCAATCTCACGAAAACCTCCAGGAATGAAATCTGGAGGTGAGGTGAGCTTTTATGCAACGTTCACGTCTTCCTGAGGTTTATCCTGAACAGTCATTTCTTTTCCTTTTTTCATCTTGTTGTTTTATTTTTGTTTTAAAAAGTATCTTTATTGAATTTCAAAAACAAATGTTAAAAATGCAAGCTAACATAAAGGAGGGAAAGGGGAGGAGAATATTAGTAGGACGAGTTAAAAAGTGACAAGAAATAGGTTAAATAAATATATAACAAGAGGGGCCTCCAACTTTTTTCAGTACAGAGATAAAATACAGCAACCACTTAAGTTTAATCCCTATTTTAAATACTTAAATCAATAAACAACATTCTAAAAAGCAAAATTCATGTTATGTTCTTCACTCCATTATCATCTAACACAGAACACACTGTCAAATACAAATAACCGTTGAAAAACCACAGTATTTCTCAAGTCAGCTCAGATCTATCCTCAAATCCCAAAGTCAAACATTGATTCTTCCCTTACCTGATAAGAAATCTTAACAGTAGTTTGTTATTGTCATTTCCTATTTTGTTGCATTGATGCTTTTAAGCTGTGTTTGCCACCAAGAGTTGCCTCCTTGCAAGTTGGTGGATTGTATATATTGAAATAAATAAATACCCTAAAATGGATATTTTACTGTAAAAAACATGATCTCTCCATCCTTCTCCAAAGCACTCCCACCCACATGCGAGATGCAATTCACGTTTGGGGTCTTGGGGCTTTTTCAAACATGATATGGGATCAAAGGAAGATCCTGTTTACCTTGGAGGCAAATGATGCTCCAAACCTCCCATCAGCTCTGCCTCCCACAGGGTTGCACCTTTCACAGGTAACACAGGTAACATCTTATTTATGAGATTTCTCCGTTGCTTCCAGCAGTGGATTCTGGTCTGTACTGGCTGATTATCTCCTAGGCCAGGGGTCGGCAACCTCGGCTCTTTTATGACTCGTGGACTTCAACTCCCAGAATTCCTGAGCCAGCTGGCTCAGGAATTCTGGGAGTTGAAGTCCACGAGTCATAAAAGAGCCGAGGTTGCCGACCCCTGTCCTAGGCTAAGACTTGTGCTAGACCAGGGGTGTCCAATCTTGGCAACTTTTAAGACTTACAGACTTCAACTCCCAGAATTCCCCAGCCAGCCAAGCAGAGGTGTCAAGCCTTGGTAACTTTATAAGACTTGCAGACTTCAACTCCCAAAATTCCCCAGCCACCCATGCTGGCTGGGGAATTCTGGGAGTTGAAGTCCACAAATCTTAAAAGTGATGCCCCCAGCACCATCCCATCCCTGATTACTTGGGCACCACCGGTAGGTTAAGGAAGCCCTTGGAAGGTAGGGAGGCTGCAACAGAGCCTGGCGGGGTAAGCTGCACAGATGCTGGAGTGGCGGGCTCCCAGCCCGCTTTCCTGCGCTCTCCCTTAGTTGGCACTGCCAGGGGGCATTGAGGTAGCTGATCAGAGAAGAAGCAGGTTGGGAAAATGCCCCCCCCCAAAAATCTACAGCCCGCTCTGAATTTATTAATTGCTTGGGAGTCATTCATAAACGTTTGTGGCTTATCCCACCCATCTAGGAAAATTTGGAGAATTTTTTTTTTCTTTCAAAAGGGGTGATGAAGAAAGCGAGCCAAGTTCCTATCCCTCATTGTGAAAGAGCACGTGCTTTTTAAAAGGAGGCGGGAAGTGGGCGGGACTACTTATAAGGCGGGGACGGCGGCTGTGCGCCGTGTATTTTTTTCAATCCTCGGCCATTTTAACACGTGCGGACTTCAACTCCCAGAATTCAGTGGATTTGCTGGGCCCAAGGAAGACGCCTACTCTGTTCCCAGCAGGCCGGCTGAGGAATTCTGGGAGCTGAAGTCCACGCGTCTTAAAGCGACTGGGGTCGAGAAACGCTTCTAGGCGACTGCGGCAGGCCAGTCTTCACTGCGCATGCGCCAACGTCTGCTCCGGAGACCTCCGCCAAAGCCTGGGCGGAAACGGAAGTCGGCGCCTTTCTAACAGGAAGTTCCCTTCGTTCGGCTTCTTCCGGCCTCCCCTTTTTCTTCTCCTGCCTCCGCAGCCATGGCGGCCTTCGAGCAGATGCGGGCGAGCGTGGGGAAACTGCTGAAGGGCATCGACAGGTACTTCCCGAAGAGGCCTTGGAAGCCTCGGCCAGGAGCCCCAGGCGGCTCTGGGAGAGGGTGGCGCTCTGCTCACGCTCAGGAACCCCACGTCTTCGCCGGGCCGGCAGCATTTCTACACCCCTGACCTCTCCTTTTACCTCGAAAAAGAAAAAGAAAAAAGATTTAGGAGGAGAAACCGGGATGGGGCAGAAGGAATTGGTCTACTTCCCAGTTTTTATAATAATTACTTGTTTTGTTTTGAAATCGAGCTGCGTTTGCCTGGAGGGGCCCCACCTGGAGATGCCTGGAGAAGGGTGGGTGGGTGGAGGAAAGAGCACTGGACTTGGGGGGGGGGGGCTCTGGGCTTCCCTTCTTGCATTTTGCCTTTGGGCGCATCAGTGGGATAGGGTCTCCTGCCTGAGCAGGGGGTTCGACTACAAGACCTCCAAGGTCCCTTCCACTTCTGTTATTCCCTTCCTGTTCTGTTGTTCTATTCTGTATTCCATTTTCTTCTATATTCTATTTTTTCCTTTTCTATTTCTTTTGCACCAGTCTTGCTCTCTTCCTCCCCCTCTGTCACTTTTAAATCAGTTTTAAAAAGCATCCATGAAAAAGACCAAAAAATAACCTGGAGCTACGACATCGGCAAGTATTGCGAGCCCAACTAGCAAAGGAAAGCTCAGGACCACACTGCTTGGAAACATGGGGAACAGACCTTCCTCCTTCAGTAGAGAGAGAGGCTAAAACGACAAAATCGGTTTTAGTGTTACTATTGTTTTAATTTTAGCTCTTTTTTTTCATTGATTGTAAGCCACCTAGAGCAGGGGTCTTCAAACCTGGCCCTTTTATGACTTGTGGACTTCAACTCCCAGAATTCCTCAACCAGCATGCCTGGCTGAGGAATTCTGGGAGTTGAAGTCCAAAAGTCATAAAAGGGCCAAGTTTGAAGACCCCTGTCCTAGAGCCACCTCCAGATGGGTGGCATATAAATTGAATACGTGCTTCATGGTTGACCGGCTCCATAAGCTGACCTTTCGTTCTTGTGACTGACAGCTGAGGAAGGCCAGGCCTAGAGAGGAGAAGGGGGTACCAGAAGCAGGAATGGGGAACTGGAGCTTTTCAGTACAACAACCAATGCCAGGGTTGGAAGACCAAGGAACTGGACTGCCTGCCTCCATCGGCTCTTAGGACATCTTTCCTGACAGCTGTTCCATGTTTTCCTGAATTTCAGATATAACCCGGAAAATCTTGTCACTCTGCAGCACTACGTGGAGACCCAGGCCAAGGAGAATGCCTATGACTTGGAAGCCAATCTGGCTGTGCTCAAACTGTGAGTTGCTGATCTTTTGACACTCTTTCCACAAAGTCCTGAAGGCCAGGCCTGAGGAATCCAGAAGTGGGATGGAGCCCATTTGGCGACTCATTTGATTGTCCATGGAGATTCTCGGTCCTCCTGGTCACGGTTGTCCCAAAGATGCTTTTTCACGAGGCAACTGAACTTTCTTGGTTTTTCTTTGAAGACGTTTCGCTTCTCATCCAAGAAGCTGCTTCTTCCCCACCATCCAGTCAGAGCTGAAAAAGCTTCTTGGATGAAAAGCGAAATGTCTTCAAAGAAAAACAAGAAAGTCCAGTTGCCTCGTGGGAAAAAAGCACCTTTGGGACTCATTTGATTGTTGTTGGCAGGAGGGTGAAGGGGTTATTGCTTTTTCATTCTTGTCGTTTTATTCTTTTATCCCTTTAAGTTGCCTGGAGCCAACAAGAGTGAGTTGAGTGGCCGTCTAAATTTTCTTAAATAAATGAAACAAATTCTAGAGCAGACATGTCAAACACAAGGCCCGGGGGCCGGATCCGGCCCACAAAGTGGTTTCATGCGGCCCGCGAAGCCATCCTGGAAAGAGTGAGGGAACGGCCCCCACTGCCTTGGCCCTGGCCCAGAGACCCTCCTTCTGCCAGAGACCCTCAGATCTGTCCCACTCCTGCCCAGGCCCCCATAGGCACCCTTGATGCCAACGATGTAGAGCTGGCCACGCCCATCCAGTAGGGCATATGCACTCTAGCCACGCCCACCCAGTAGGCCACGCCACGGCCACCCGGCCCCCTGAGGGCAACCGCAATGCTGATGTGGCCCTCAATGAAATTGAGTTTGACATCCCTGTTCTAGAGGGAGAAATCCTGCAATGGTTGCTCAGGAGCAGAAATGCTAGGATCCAGGTTGCTAGGCGCGATCTTAAAACCCATCTTTTTGAACAAGCTGGCCTGGCCTGATGGGACGGGGTTGGATTTTATAAATGGATCTTAATTTTTAATCTGTATTAATTTATTACGGGCATTGTTTAATTACTTTTTAATAATTTTTAATTTTTGTATCTTGTTTTTATGTATTGCCCTGTTCACCGCCCTGAGTCCTTCAGGAGAAGGGCGGTATACAAATTAAAATAATAATAATAATAATAATAATTATTATTATTATTATTATTATTATTATTTTGTCGGGTTTTGATCTTGCCATCCTTTCCTCCGCTAGGTATCAGTTTAACCCTAACTTATTCCAAGTCTCGGTGACTGCCCAGATTCTCCTCAAAGCACTGACCAACCTGCCCCACACGGACTTCACCTTGTGCAAGTGCATGATTGACCAGGCTCATGTATCCTAACTCTTTGTTACTCTAGGATAACTTCTCCTATTGGGAGCTCAAGCCTCCCATTGACTCAGCTCGCCAGAAAAAAAAGTCTAGATGGAGAGGTCAGTGGAGAACAATGGCTCAAAGCAGGGGTGGGGAACGATGGCATCTTTGCGACCTGTGGACTTCAACTCTCACAATTCCTGAGCCAGCCATGCTGCTCAAGAAGTTCTGAGAGTTGGAGGCCACAGGTCGTAATGTTGCTATAGCTGCCCACTCCTGACAAAGACCCACAGTTTTGAGAGATGGACAGCCATTATAAACAGGATACGTAAATATATACATTGATTATTTATTTTTTTGGTAAATCAATGTTGTGCACTGCCCCAAATCCTATTTTTGTGAGATGGGTGGCCCTACCAATATTCATAAATAAAAAAAACCAGTTGCTTTCAGTTTTGCCCAAAATACACAAAGATTAGGAGGATTGTTGCTATTTTTATTTGCAGGCAGTGGATATTTTTTCATGTCCCTGCTACTCAGCAGTTTTCATATTAGTTAATGTTTCTACAGTAGCTTGTAGGAACTATATCACTATGCTTACTCAGGTAGGTGAATACGTGATATCTACTGTACTTAAAAAGCCTCCGTTTTAGCTGAGCAACGTGGGAGTATTTTGTAGTGTGTCTGGTCCAAAAGATGTGTGTGTGTGTGTGGGAGGAATTCCATTCTTTCCCCCAGCTTCATACGTAGCATTCCTTAACTCTGTTTCTGCCAGCAAGAGGAGAGCCCAATCCGTCAGATCTTATACTTGGGGGAGCTATTGGAGAACTGTCATTTTCAGGCTTTCTGGGTAAGTCAACTTTATTCATAAGATTCACACAGGTGTGACTGATAACGAAGCACGTGGAAATCAAATCAAAACAGCAGGCTTTTGTTTTTTGCGAAATAAGCCCTTTGCGATACCGGCAGGCTTTGACGTATAACCATCCATTCAACCACTGCTCAAAGTTACAACAGCACAGAAAAGAGTGACTTAGGATCGATCCTAGCCCTCATAACTGTTGTAGCACCTCTGCAGTTGCATGATCAAAATTTGGGCACTTGGCAGCCGGCGTGTATTGATGACGGGGGCACGTGATCGCCGTCTGCAACCTTCCCAGCTGGCCAAAGCAAAGTCGGGGGGGGGGGGAAGCTCGATTTGCTTAATGGCCGCTGGATTCACTTACCAATTGTGGCCAAAAAAAAAAAAAGATTATAAACTCAGACGCAACTCCTTAACAACTGCCTAGCTTAGGAATGCAAATTTGGGTCCCAGCTGTGATCATAAGTCAAGGACTACCTGTGCAAGCGGTGCAAGGAACATCTGCAGAACAACACCCTTCTATTGGTTTCTGGGAGGACACAGTGGTTTAATGTGTGTCAGGTTGTGTTGCTTTTGTTTAATCTCCTGAAACAGTAAATTTAGATGCTTTTCATTATAGAAAAGTAGACCAGTATCCGTCATGGACCTTGTCCTGGCATTGACCAAGACTATCCTCTCTTTATTTTTTTTTTAAATAATAGCAAGCTCTGGATAAGAATATGAAACTCCTAGATGGGATTGTTGGATTTGAAGATTCGGTTAGGAAATGTAAGTCAAAAGTACTGCAATTTGCTTGGGGATCTCAAGTAGTGTTCCTGTAGGGAGGGTGTTTCCCCCCCCCATCCCTGCTTTTTATGTCTTTCAGTATTTGGGAGATTCTTGCAGGGGGTGTTTGTCAAAAAAATAAAGAGTCAGGAGAGCAGCCAGAATTGCACAACTGAAATCCTGCTGGTTTTTTTTTTTGATGCTGCACCCGTTGCAGAAGGCCCTGGCTACAGAGTGATTGTGCTGTGCTCTTCAAGTCACTTAAGCGACAAGTCTTGCAGCCCCTCCTCACTCGGCAAATCTACCCCCCTCCCTCCTTTTAAGCTCAGTTAAAGTCTGTCGTCTTAACCCCATTTAGGATTCTCAGTGACCCTTTTTCCTTTTGCAGTCATTTGCCACGTAGTTGGAATCACATACCAACATATTGACTGCTGGCTCCTGGCCAAAATGTTGGGCGACCTAACAGGTGAGTGGCTGTAAAAGCAGGTATATAATTTCCTTCTCTTTGTCACATGAGCTCATGAAAATGTTTTGCTGTTCCTTGGAGCCTGCTGATATTTAGAATGGAAGGGGGTGGGAAAAACATGGAAAGTTTATATCTACCTCCCTACCTACCAATGTCAATCAAACTGCTGCCCGTCTCGTGGTTCAAGGTGACTGTGGATCAAGCGCATGTTCAAATGGAAAGCAAATGAATTTTACATTTTTCTTTAGTTTTCCACGCAGTGAAACGTTTCCCGGGTTCTTAAGCTACATAATTCATTTCGTTTTCCCCCCACTCCAAATTCTCCATTGCTTTCACAACCGTGCTGCTCTTCGTATATTTTGTATTAACAATCATGATAATAAACCTGAAAGGGAAGAAAAAAGAGTTTCTAATCGAACACGGAACTCTCTCTTTGGCCCAGTCCTCCCAACTTGCAGCTCGTTCTTCTTTGTTGCAGATAATCAGCTGAAGTCTTGGATGAGCAAATATGGTTGGGTAGAAACGGAGCCTGGGACAATATTCATTTGCAACCAGGAAGAGAACATCAAGCCTAAAAACATTGTGGAGAAGATAGACTTTGACAGTGAGTGCCGTTTTTCTCCTTGCTCATCTTCCTCCTCTAATTTTTTTTCTTTAAAACTAAACTAAAGCGGGGATGCTTTACAGATTAGCTGCCGTTCAAAGCTAAGTGTTACAATATGTAAATAGCACACGCCATCCCTTTTTCCTGTCTGATGTTCCCTGAGGTGTGGACTTAAAACTCTCAGAAGTCTCTGGGAGGAACATTGTGTGTGTGTCTGTGACGTTCATTTGGAACTCAGAAGCCTAGTGTAATTGTTTTGTCATTTTTGGACGCTGTGCTTATTCCCTCTTTTGACTTGATGAGGTTCCTCCCCCCCCCATGTAGGCAGATCCTCATGACCATCATGACGTTGTGAGCTGAGCTTTGCCAGTCACAATGCTTCCCCCTCCTCCCCAAAAGATAAAAAAAAAAGTAGAATGGCAGTCTCGTTTTAGTTACAACTTTTTCAATATCTCCCGTTCCTTCGCTTTCTGCAAAACGTGATTCAGGATCATGAGGATAGGCTTGGAGGTTCCTGGATCTGCATCTCTCGTTCTCTGTCGGGAATCTTCCCTCTGGCTGTCTGGGTTGTCACAGTTGATTCAGTGGTGTGTTTTAGGGATGCTTGGGGGCACACGGGTGTGGATAGTTATTGTCTCCTAAACTACACAGCCACATCCCTTTAGACCAGGGCTCCCCAACCACCGTCCATGGACCAGTACCGGGCCGCACAAACAAGCAAAGCTTGAAGATGCAGGCAGCACACAAAACCAGGCCCCCTCCGGTCCGTGGAAAAACCTCTCTCCACGGAACCGGTCCCTGGCGCCCAAAAGGTTGGGGGGTCTCTGCTTTAGACCAATCAGAGATGCTGGTGTAGGCCTGCCCTAGGAAGGCAAAATGGAGGGTGACCTCAAGAGGCCCTGAATTGCAAGGTGGGGACTAGGCAAAGTTGGCGCTCTCCCGTGTATTACTGGTACTCGACTTATGACCTGTCGCTTAACAAACGTTTGAAATTACGTCAAAGTTTTAGAAAGCTACTTGTGTGACTGTTGCCACCCTCTGTTCCTGGAGTCACGTCATCAGCTTTCGGGTGCTTGGCAACCAGCTCCCGTTTATAACCGGTTGTGGTGTCCTGTGATTGCACCACCATGGCTTTTGACCCGTTTTTTTTATTATTTCTACTAAATTTATTTGCCGCCCATCTCACAATTCAAAGTGACTCAGCAGAAAGCAGCCATGCTTAGATTCTTCTAACAACTGCACGGTTTGCTTAACGACCGTGCGATTCCCTGAAGAACCGAAGGGACTCACTTTACAACCGTCATAAAACGGTTATAAAATTGAGCCCGGTCACCTGCCTCTATTTATGACTGCAAGGGACCATATGATACGGTTATGCTGGCTGAGACGAATGGGATTTGTAATCATCTACGGTAGTTTGCCAGCTTGTGAGCGTTTGTCTGGATCGGCCAAAGGCCGTTTCATATTCTGAATTTCTCTCTCCTTCCCCCTCTGCTTTCTTTCAGGTGTTTCCAGTATCATGGCTTCTTCCCAGTGATCCCCCCTGGCACTCTCCTTATCCACCATACTAATTTCAGTCCCATTTTTAAAACCAATAAACCGCTGTCTGATTTGCCAATAGTATATATATATATATATATCTGTTACTTTCTGGATTCTATCAGGCAGGTAAAAGATAAAAGTTTCCTCTGCCCAGTTATGTCCGACTCTAAGGCGCAGTGCTCATCTTGGTTCCATGGTCCAGGGAGCCACCGTTGTCCGAAGAGATTTTCAGTGGTCATGTGGCCAGCATGGCTATATACGCTAAAGAGCGCACAGAAGGCTGTTAGCTTCCCACCGAAGTGATACCTATTTATCTACTCCCATTTGCATGCTTTCAAACTGCTAGGTGGGCAGGAGCTGAGGCAAGGAACAGGAGCTCACCCGGTCGCGCGGCGCTCGGATCTTGAACCCGGGTTGTCAGCTTTCCAGCTGACAAGCTCAACATCTTGAACCGCTGAGCCTGCCAAGCACGGGCCGTTTGATTTTATTCATCGTTCTATTGCATCACTCGTACTGTGTGTTTTTAAAATAATTCACAGCTCTGCTGTTTTACATCTTGATGCGCATTTTACATGTCATTTCTGTGAATTGGATGCACTACACTGCATTCTGCTACACGATACGGAATAAATAAAATAGATAAATAGGCATGGGCAATTCTCAACATGGTGTCATGAAAGGAGCCTGAGCCACACAGGAGATCTGCGGAATTTCATCTGTGGCCTTGGGACACACTGCCCTCTGTGGATAACAGCCACCCTTCGAAATCCACGCCAAAGGTTAAAAATGCTTTAATAAAGGCAGGGTTAAATTTTTTTAAAAAAAATAAAACCAAAATACAGTGGCATAATCAGATTGTGACCCAGGTTGTGCTGTTCTTCTAATCTCCACTAGATGGGGCTGGGGAGCCACATGAAGAAATAAGAGTTGACTGCTGTTCCTGCTAGCTCAGGGCTAGGCAACCTTGGCTCTTTTATGACTCGTGGACTTCAACTCCCAGAATTCCTGAGCCACCCGGCTCAGGAATTCTGGGAGTTGAAGCCCACGAGTCATAAAAGAGCCAAGGTTGCCTAGCCCTGTGCTAGCTCATCAAGCAAGGAATTGTTGCCCTCTTTGTTGGCCTTAACCAGGGCATGGTGGGGAGAGGACACAAGGATCCAGGTTGAGTTGTGAGTGGGCTAGTCAGTTGCCCAGTGACTTTTAGTTGCCATTTTGTGCCTCCATGACTGACTGAACCTTGTCCAAGTGTTTCTCCAACCGTAAAGCGGATGGTGGGTGCAATTATTCTCATGCATCCCTGGGCTTGCAAACCCAACGGGAATGATTCACAGGGTGTGGTTGGGAGTTGGCTCCACCCTTGAGACTGGGAGAGGCTCCAAGGCAAAGAAACCCCTGGGGCCACCAGGTGAGCAGACACGGCTAGTCCACGAAGCCATCTGACCGTGATCCAGCGGGACAGCTTCCGACTTTCCGTTCTCAAGTCCTCAACTTAGACCACAGTCAAGATGGGAACTCTGAACGGTTGCTATGCGAGAAGGACTTGTACGGCCCTCTACTCGTGACCATTTTGTTGCTAAACAAGGCAGTCGTGAAGTGAGTCGCACCCAATTTTACGATCTATCCTGCCGCAGTTGTTAAATTAATCCAGCTTTCCACCCCTACCCCCATTGGCTTAGCTTGTTTGGAGGTTCTCTTCCCACCCCACCCTCAACATTCCCGGGGAAGGTTGCAAGTGGTGATTGCGTGACCTTCGGGATGCTGCAACCCTTGCAAATGTGAGCTGGTTGCCAAGCCACCCAGATTGTGATTGCAGAGACGCCGCACCGACAGTTCTAACTGTGAGGACCGGTTTTATAAGCCACTTTTTTCTAGTCCCGTTGTAACTCTGAACGGTTGTTGAACAAACGGTTGTAAGTCGAGGACCAGCTGGATTCCAGAGCTTTGGTCTGCTTCGAATGGCCCTCACGCTTTCGGTTCTTCAACTGCAGATTATCCTGCCAGCAGCAGTGACCTGCGTGGCGGGGTTTTTTTTCCCCTTGGAAGGAAACAACCTGCGTAAAAAGAGCCTTGAGCACAAAGGGATAATTTGAGAAGAGGCTGAAGGAGGCCTATTGTTCAGGGAAGATGGCTGGGCTTTTATCGGCGTCGCCCTCCGCTCTTTCCCAGCTCGTTTTGCACCGATCTTGGCTTGCAAAACAGACGCCGGCTTTCTCCTTCCTCCAATTGGCTCTGCGGTGGCTCCGGAGTCCCACTTGGGAACGAGCCTGAATGAAGCCTCTCTCGGGCCGGGAACTGGGAACCAGGCCCAGAACCTCCAAAACAGGGAAGAAGGCCTGCTTGTTCCCTGTAAACCGATTCGCTACCTGAACAAAGGTGAGAAAGGAACGAGGCCTCCCTTCCCGTTTCCTGAGGTGGCTTTATTTTATTTTCTTGGGGGTGGGGAGGATTGCCTGAGTCAGTTTCATAAACCCCTGCGGCCTTACCTCTCTTTCTACAAGTCGTCCTGGCCTTACAACGGAGGCCAACGTTCCCGTTCCTAAGCAAGACAGTGAAGTACGTTTTGCCCCACAGCTTGGTACAACTGTTAATTGAATCACTGCCGTTGTCAAGTTAGGAGCGCGGTTGTAAATCTGACTTCCCCATTGACTTTTGCTTGCCAGAAGGTCGCAAAAGGGGATGTCGTAAATGTGAAGCAGTTGCCCTGCGGCCGAGCGTTGATCACCTGACCTTGGGGATGCTGGAAGGGTCACAAGTGTGAGAAATGGTCATACCTCGGTGCCGTCGTAACTTTGAATGGTCTCTAAACGCCTAGCTGTAAGTCGAGTACCGTCTCTATTCTTACTGCTTGAGATCTTCAAATTTCCTTCACCTTTCCCCCCCTAAAACCAGCCCTGGGAGGCAACGATGTTAAAAGAGATCCCTTCCAACTCTATTCAGATTGGAATACGGCATCCGGGTTTGGTCCCCACGTCACAAAGAAGTTGTCGAGACTTTGGGGGAAAAAGCACAGAGAAGAGCGACTAAGACGATCAAAAGACCTGGAGATGAGAACATATGAAGAACGGCTGCAGGATTTCGGGGTCCACTTGTCTTCCAAAGCACCAGAAGGCGAGACAAGAAAAAATGGATGAAAACTAATCAAGGAGAGAAGCAACCTGGAATTAAGGAGAAACTTCCTAACAGGGAGGACAATGAACCAGTGGAACGACTTGCCACCAGAAGTTGGGGGTGCTTCATCATTGCAAGTTTTTAAGAAGAGACCGGACAGCCACTTGTCACAAACGGTACAGTGTTTCCTGCCTGAGCAGGGGGTTGGACTAGATGACCTCCGAGGTCCTTTCCAGCTCTATTCTGATTGGCCACAAGCGGGCTGAATTTTCATGCCATTCCTAATTTGTAATTTTTCGGCAGGAATTCTCTCTTTTATCCTTAAGACTGTCAGATCTGTTTATTCAGCTTTTTTCCCTGCAGTGACTGCCATTGATAGTTCTGGGAAGGGCGACGGAATGAAGTCATCGTCCATTTCTGAGGTTGATAGGTTGATATCTGATGTTGGAGTCCCTTTTATTTATTTCTGGTCAGGCTGCCAAGGGGCCACTGGGTTCTCTTAAGAATCCTGACTCATTTCTAAAAGTTTGCCAGTTGGCCTGCAGTAAGTAACAGGCTCGGGGCAAACAGATCTAAAAATAAAGACCTAATGAAGTGAGTGTCGGTGAAAATAGTCAATAGAACTATCAGGGGATTAAAAATAGCATCTAACAACTGATTTTCTCTCCTTGGTCTTCAACACAAAGTATTGTGGTTAGTTTATTTTCTTTTGCTTCGCATTGCCAAAAAGGCATGACGTGAAAAGCAGGCTGAGGATTTGAAGGACTTGGTCTGCTAGTGGACTATATTTTTGGAATATTGTTTTATGATGGGACGCATAGCTGCCTATGTCATACAGGTAGTCCTTGTTTAGTGACCACAGATGGGACCGGAAACTGGTCGTTAAGTGATTGCTAAGTGAAACTGCGACTGCTTGTGATCTGACTTCAGCTTTCCTTTCCTTTATGGACCTGGGAAGGCCATCAATCAATCGAACAATCAGAATAGAGCTGGGAGGGACCTTGGAGGTCTTCTAGTCCAGCCCCCTGCTCAAGCAGGAGATCCTATGCCATCTCAGACAAGTGACTGTCCAGCCTCTTCTTGTCACTGCAAACTGTTGCTAAATGAGGACTTCCGGTTATAACGATGCTAGGCATTTACAACAGTCCACAAAAGAGAGCTAAAAGGAACAGAGTCCGTTCTGCCCAAACAGTCTTCCGGCTTGAGCAGCGGGGTTGGACTAGAAGACCTCCAAGGTCCCTTCCAACTCGTGTCATCCTGTTAAACTCTGAATTTTGTGTTACTGGAAAGAACTCCAGGAGAAAGGAAACACGCCTTGTGGGGTCCTTGGTCTTCTCTCAGCTGGATGACTCTCCTGGCATTGACAATGTTCCCTCACCTGGTCATCAATTAATGTCTCGGAGAACCCCCCAACGACTGGATCCGGAGTGGCAGACACTGCCTACATCAAACCTTCTTGGGTCGCGTATTATTCTTGCCAGCGGTTAACATTCAGGTAGGCCGAAAGCCCTCAGTTCTGTGCTAAGGAATGCCATTGTTCCATAGCGCTCTTGTCTCGTCCTGAGGAAGCGGCAGGATTTCTATTTATAGGTATATAAAAAAGGGTTGATGGCTTCATTTGCAAGGGAGTGGCACCACTTCCTCTTACTTGCAGCCTGTAAGAGACAATAAAGCCTGGGGGGGCCTCCAGCCACCCCCTTCCTTGAAGGCAGACTTCCCCTCCTTGGTGCCTTCAGGCCGAAGACTTCACTAGGAAGACAGAGAAGGGTGGAAGAGGAGGAGGAGAAGGAGGAAATGGAGGAGGAAGAGAAAGGAAAAGAAGAAAAAGGAAACTAAGAAGAGAAGGAGGAAAAAGGAAAGGAGGAAGGAGAAGAGGAAGAGAAGGAGGAAAGAAGGAAAAGGAGAAGGAAGAGGAAGATGAGAAGGAGGAAAGAAAAAAAGGAGGAAAGGAAAAGGAGGAAAAAGGAAAGGAGGAAGAAGGAGAAGAGGAAAGGAAGAGGAAGAAGAGGATGAGAAGGAGGAAAGAAGAAAAGGAAAGAAGGAAGAGAAGGAGGAAAGAAGGAAAAGAAGAGGAAAAAGGAGGAGGAAGGGGAAGAGGAAAGGAAGAGGAAGAAGAGGAGGAGGAGGAGGAAAGAGAAGAAAAAGGAAAGGACGAGAAGGAAGAGAAGAGCAGGAAAATGAAGAGGAGGAGAAGCGGAAGGAAAAGCAAAGAGGGCGTCCTCTTAGGACAACGTGCTCCTGAGCTTCCGTTGGCCCAACCTCGGCAGGCCTCCTGCAAAGCATGGGAGAGGTGGACGGGCTCCTTCCTGGGCTGGGAGGTCAGAGGCCACGTGGCTGAGGCTCTCGAGTTGTTTATCCTGGCTGTCCTGAAAGGCCTTCTGGCGCTGCCTTTATGCCTTTTTAATTGAGGGTCTTCAGTCTCTTGCCTGCTGCCTGGAGCCTGACATGGTGAGACGGGCCTCCGTCCGTAGAGGTCAAATTCAATCAAATCAACACACCACCTTAGTTTTGGTTTTGCAGCTCTGCGAAGGCTGGACAAGCCTGATCTCTTGGCTGGGGCTGCCTTGCAGGGTGGTTGTGAAACGCAAACCTTGCAGCTTTTAGACCCTTTGGCTTACTAATGGTAGGAGTAGCCAGCCTTGTAGCCCAAACAGTCCCCCACCCCGTCAGAAAAAACAAAACTTATTGCTGTAAAAAAAGTGATGGTGCCAAAAGTTTGCCTTTTATATGGACCCAATCTTACAGACCTTTTGCCACAATTAAGTCGATGAGCAAATCCAGATTCCCCCATTGACTTTGCATGTCGGACTACGCCTGGAAGGGCTGCAAATGGGCACCCCCCGACCTTGCGGCCACCGTCATGAATACGTGCCAAGCGCCTGAATTTCGATCACGTAACTGCGTGGATGTGGCGGCCGTTAAGTGCGAGGACTGGTTAGAAGTCGCTTTTTTTGGTGGCGTGGTAACCTTGGTCGTAAGTAGAGGACTGCCTGCAACCTACGAGAGAAGCGTCTGGAAAAAAATATATGAAAACACGGCGGTAGGAATGCTCGGCGAGGGAGAGATGTCACAATCCGAACCCAAGCCACCTCTTTGCTGCCAGATGGGTCCTGCCGTGTGAGCGGCGGGCCAGTCTGCCCGGGCTCTGTGTGAATGCAGCCGGTTTGGAAGGCCTCGGGCTCCTGACAGCCAGATGGCCGTAGATCAGACGCTCTTCCCCCTTCGCAGAGACGGCTTTTGCACAGGCCTGGTCTGTCTGGAGGGTCTGAGATTTACAAAGCTGGGGGGGGGGGTTGGCGTATGTTGGGGGGAGTTGTTGTTCCAGAAGGTGGCCATATAAAGCCTGTCTCCAGACGGGAGAAATTCTCCAGGAAGGCTGGGAACTTGGCAACACCACCCCCCTCCCCAAAGACGAGTCCATTTGGGGGCCGTTTCCAAAAAACTTGGCCGGGAATCCTCCTCGCTATTTGCAATTCTATCGACATTTTTTCTTTCTTTCCTGAAACAACCCCCCCCCCTTTGCTCTCCCCTCCCCTTTGTTTTCCATTGAGCCATCCAGCAGGGGTTGTGGCCCTGTCTTTTCCTGTCCGGGGAGATGCTGAACATTCCTCAGATAAATGCGCATTTAAATGCTGGCGGTGACTTTGCATCGCTCCACGCAGGAGCTCTCCGAGTCCCAGGTCCTTGGGAAAGGCGCAGGAACTTCCTTGGCTAGACCGGTGCAGTCGGGTGCAAAATCTTAGTCCCCAAGATCTGGGGGCGACAGCTCCCATCGTCCCCAACCGACAGGCTTCACGGCATCTAGGAGGAGCGAGAGGGAAAGAAAGGAGGAAGGACGCTGGCCAGAAACCGGGTGGATTATGATTTAGTTTTGCAAACCAGTTGGAGCGCTCTTCCTGCTGAGGTCCGTCACATGCAAAATGCATTGCTCTGCGGAGGGTTTTCTCGGGAGCTGAATGACAAATCCGTGTTGTGGGACTTCTCCCCGTGCCAGTGCAAAGGATTTGTTAATATTTCACAAGCGAAGGCGGTTGTGTTGCAATGATCCTTTGACCCAGAGTGATTTTGAATGAACGTGCTCTTCTCAGGCAGTATTTTTCAACCTTGGCCACTTTGAAGAGGTGCGGACTTCGACTTCCAGAATTCCCCAGCCAGGAAACAATTTGGGTCGGTCACTGGGACCAGAAGCTTAGTCTTCCAAGCTTTTGGGCTTGTGCTGGAGCCCATCTGCATCTTAAAAGTTCGTTAGCGTGCTGGCTGGGGAATTCTGGGAGTTGAGGTCCACAGGTCTTAAATTTCATTAGCATGCTGGCTGGGGAATTCTGGGTGTTGAAGTCCACGCATCTTCAACATTGCCTGGCTTGAAAACACTGTTCTAATCCATTTGATTTCTCAGGTTTATGATGATGTATGTATATATCTTTTATTTCTGGATGTTTCCAAGAATCCATCATTGTTGGGGCCGGCTATAAAGGTTGTAAAATAAATAAATTGCTACGTCCTTGGGCCCTCTTTTGCATACACTAGAAGGCGTCACATTTTTTATAGAGTGCCCGCAGTGCAAACTGCAAAACTTTCTCCCTGAGTGAGTCTTTCCATATTAGGCAGAACAGGAAGTAGGAGAAAAAAAAGGTGTGTACAATAACTTGAACTCGAAGGTGGAAAAAAGGATGCAGAAATAATGCTGACAGCTGCCTCATTGTATTGGCATTTTGTGTTATCTTAACCTTTTACAAGGGCTGAAGTGTACTTGTGCCCACAGGAGTAGTGGGCCGATCCGTGTGTAGGAAGAGAACGGGTATGGCATCCACACCCAAGGTATGTCACTGTGAAATAATGATTATTTAGAAGCAAATTCCTGAAAACAAAACTGTTTTGTTTCTATAGAGATAGAAGCATAAAGGACACAGTTATCAATCACACTTCATAAGTGAAACTGGATAGCCACAACCATCGTGGACTAAGTCAACACATTTTTGCAATCCTTGCGAGCTTTTGAATGAAAACTGATCTTTTAAAAAGCAGGGGGGAAAAAGAGAATTCACAGGGAGGGCGTTAAAAGGAAACCAGTTACTCAACAAAAATCAAGTCTGTGAGGAAGCTGACTTTAAAAGGCGTTGTCTAGTAACTACAGGTAATCCTTGACTTAACAGCCATTCGTTTAGCAACTGTCTGAATTTACCGTTTTCAAAGGTTTTCTGGGGACATTCAACTTATCGCTTAAAGGAGTGCTTCTCAACCTCGGCAGCTCAACTCCCAGAATTCCTCAGCCAGCTGTTTGGGGGGGGGTTGTCTTTCCAGAAGATTCCATGCTGGCTGGGGAATCCTGGGAGTTGAAGTCCACCCATCTTTATGTTGCTAAACTTGAGAAACACTAAGACTAAGAATTGGGCCATAAGCAACCTTTGCGATGGCTACCAAAATTGATTTTTTTGGATTTTTTATTTTTTTTTTGGCAAGGAAAGGATGTTATTATTGTTTACTTGTTCATTTGATAATGGAATGGAATAAGATGGAACGGAATGGAATGGAATAGAATAACAGTATTGGAAGGGACCTTGGAGGTCTTCTATCTAGTCCAGGGGTAGGCAACCTTGGCTCTTTTATGACTCGTGGACTCAGGAATTCTGGGAGTTGGAAGTCCACGAGTCATAAAAGAGCCAAGGTTGCCTACCCCTGATCTAGTCCAACCCCCTGTTCAAGCAGGAGAGCCTCTCCCATTTCACGAAATGGTTGTCCAATCTCTTCTTAAAAACTTCCAGTGTTGAAGCACCCACAACTTTTGGTGGCAAGCTGTTCCACGCTGGTTAATTGTCCTCGCTGTCACAAAGTTTCTTCTTAGCTCCTTTGCTTGATGAGTTTCCATCTGTTGCTTCTTGTCCTGCCTTCAGGTGCTTTGGAGAAGAGCCTGATACCATATTTCCAGTTATTGTTGTCAATAGCTGCTTTTCTGACTATAGGCTTACAGCTCATTTAGTGACGGTTCAAAGTCACAACAGCACTTGAAACAGGTAATCTTTCACGACCACTACAGCATCCCTGTGGTCATATGATTTACATTCAGATGCTTGTCAACTGCTTCACATCTATGACCGCTGCAGTGTCCTGGGGTCATGTGATCCCTTTTGCAACCTTCTGACGAGCAAAGTCAATGGGGAAGAAGCCAGATGCCCTTAACCACTGCAGCGATTCACTTAACAAATGTGGCAAGGAAGGACGTAAAAAGGGGCAAATCTCATTTCACAAATTGTTCATTCAGCCACATAAATTCTGGGCTCCGTTGTGGCCCGCAACAGTCCACTGGACAACTGTTTGAAGTTACAACAGCATTGCAAAAAGCGACTTAGGACCAATCCTTGCACTTACAACCATCGCACATCTCCAGGACCAGGCGGTTAAAATTTGGGAGCTTAGTAACCGGCATGTTTTTATGACCTTTGCAGGGCCCCAAGGTCATGTGATCACCCTTTGTGATCTCCCCAGCCGGCTTCTGACAAGCAAAGTCAATGGAAGTCAAATTCACTTAACTGATTTGCTTAACTATGGCAAGGGGAAAAAAAGAGAGATCCTAAAATAGTTGCAGCTCGCTGCCTGGCTTAGCAATGGACATTTGGGGCTTAATTGTGGTCACATAAGTGGAGGACCAGCTGTACTATCTCTTGCAGAGGCGTCTTGAAGACTCTCTGTGGGATGAAAGCTGCATGTAATAGTTTTGAAACAAGAGTCTTTTCCCTGCCTAGGTAAGAACTACAGGAGTCTCGTCTGTGATTAGCAAACTAGGTGTCTTGGCAACCTATCATTGCCATAGTCTTCAAGACAAACTACAGGCTATGGTAAATGTATGACTATGTTTAATTTGCCTGTGGTTTACAAGTTAACTCTAAAGTAAGAAAGAAGAATAGGGACATGTACTGCAGTTCAAGGCAGGTGGGGGGTAGGGGTGAACATTTTCTGCCAGACTGTGATTTTCACCAGAATTGTCCCTTTCCCAAGTAATAATTGCCCATGAGGAGGGGGGGAAAATCACACACCCCATTCTGATCTTAATGTACCTTGTCTGCTGTTTGCCTTCGACTAGTTTATTAAATATAACTGTGCATTTAAGTTGTGGGTTGTATGGTCACCAGATTGCAGCAAAGCAACAGAATGCTGACTGTCTTACGGGATTGTTGAACAGACAGTTGAATTAGTAAGCAACATGTGGACTTGATTCACCTCCAGGAATTCCTTAGCCAGCATTCACATCGTTAGGTACAAAATAAAAGATAGAGAAATCTCATTTGAGAGGTGTTATCTGGGACAGGATGAGCAAATTCCATAAATGGAGCCTGCATTTCTTGAAATCAATAAAACCTGCCTTGGGGGTTTGCTTCATTCCTCACTTCTGAGCAGCTGAGCAGATCCTGTGATCCCTGATGCAGAAGGAAAAATTCAGACTGCAAAGGTCACTTTCCTGAAGTCCTTTAGCACTGGAGACTATCTGTTAGGGAAGCAGAAACAACCTTGGGTTATTTTAAACCACAAGTTCCTTAAATTGTAACCTCAAGTTTGCACCCGGAAAGGAAGTGGTCGAATCGTCCACTGAACAACACAGTCCAAATGCAATTCCCCACACACACACTTTTTAAAATAGTTGCTATTGTTAAAAATCAGTGTGGATTATTTTATCTTGTAATTTCTTCCTTCCATACGGTGAGATTCCATGGTCTAAAGTACTCACTGAATTATTGTCTTTCATGCAACCATTAAAGATAGATGTTACTAAAAGGGAAGCTACAACCCCCAATGCATTCTATCTCAACGCTCTGTACTTTAAATGTGTAGACTTCAACTCCCAGAACTCCCCAGCCAGATATATAGACTTCAACTCCCAGAACTCCCCAGCCAGATATATAGACTTCAACTCCCAGAACTCCCCAGCCAGATATATAGACTTCAACTCCCAGAACTCCCCAGCCAGATATATAGACTTCAACTCCCAGAACTCCCCAGCCAGATATATAGACTTCAACTCCCAGAACTCCCCAGCCAGATATATAGACTTCAACTCCCAGAACTCCCCAGCCAGATATATAGACTTCAACTCCCAGAACTCCCCAGCCAGATATATAGACTTCAACTCCCAGAACTCCCCAGCCAGATATATAGACTTCAACTCCCAGAATTCCCCAGCCAGAATTCTGGGAGTCGAAGCCCACACATCTTAAAAGTGGCCAAGGTTGAGAAACACCGTGCAAGAATTTGCCTTAATCACGAATCAAAGGGCCACTTTAACCCACCGCGTTCATGATTTCCCGATTAAGCCTTTTTTTTTTTTGATCTGAAGCCATAATTAAAAGCGAGTCCAGACGCCAAAAAGGCGCAAACTTTCCCAGCCGCGTGGGCTCGGGAAGCCCTCGCGCACGCGCACTTGGCACGCTCAGCCTGCGGCCGGCAAAGGGACGATTCCCCAACGCGGCGTTCGCTCTTCCCGCTCGCGGAGGGCCTCTTCTTACGCCTGCGCGGGGGGCCCGGACGGAAAGCGCCTGCGCTTGGCCGAAAGCGGCGAGGATTGGTGGGCGGCCGGGCAAGAGCGGGCTTTCTCGTCTTCTCCCGGGGGCGGGGTTTCTTCGGGGGGGTGGGTGGGCGGGGCGGCGCAGGCGCAGCGGCCCCGCTGGGGCGCGTCGTCGTCAGTCGGTCCGTGCAGCCGCCGCGCTCGGAGCTGGGCGCTCCTTCTCCTTCTCCGTCCGCCGCCGCCTCTTGCTCGCCTCGAGTCCGGAGCCCCCAACGCGCCAGCGCAGGCTATGGTGGATTACCACGCCGCTGGGCAGCCCGCTTACCACTACAGCGGCAACGGCTCGGCCATCGGCGACTACATGGCTCAGGAGGACGACTGGGATCGGGACCTGCTGCTCGACCCCGCCTGGGAGAAGCAGCAGCGCAAGGTGAGGGCGGGCTCGAGCAGCGTTGCCCAACCTTAGGAACTTGAAGATGCGTGGATTTCAACTCCCAGAATTCCCTAGCCAGCTACGCTGGCTGAGGAATTCTGGGAGCTGATGTCCGCAAAGTCGTAAAAGGGCCGAGTTTGAAGACCCCTGTGTGATGCTGTTATTCTGACCCCATTTAGAGATGGAGGACCCTTCTCCACGGTTGGTTAGAGCAGCGTTTCCCAACCTTAGGAACTTGAAGATGCGTGGACTTCAACTCCCAGAATTCCCCAGCCAGCTCTGCTGGCTGGGGAATTCTGGGAGTTGAAGTCCACGCATCTTCAAGTTCCTAAGGTTGGGAAACGCTGGGCTCGAGAAGCCGCCGCCAACTGCAGAATCGGGAAGGCGAGGGCGCCTCTGGGCATGGGCAGAGCGCTTGCTCTCCTGGAAGGCAACGCAGGGCTGGCCCGCTTCCCTTCGCCTGCCCGTCCGGCGGGCATTCTCGGAGGCTCGCCCTGCAAAAGAGCCGGGGGGCTCCGGTCGCGTCTGGCGGCTGGAGAGGGAAAGGCGCCGGGCGGGGAGGAAGGAAGAGCCGGTCCGAGTTTGCCGCCCTCTGGATTCGCCTTCCCGACCGGGGCTTGGCGGGGCAGGCATGCCTGGGGATGGGTGGGTGGGTGGGGGGCTGAGTGGGGAGAGAGAGAGGAGGGGGGCCCTGCGGCGGCTCACCTGGCGACCAGGCGCGCCTGATCCCCGCGCCAGGTGCGGTCCGGGGGAAAGGACTGGGCTGCCAGCCAGCGCCAGGTCGGGGCAGCGCGATCCGCCAGCCCTGCTGCCTGGGAGTGGTCCTGAGTCAACGGCCAGGAAGGAGCCCTTTTTGGGGCGGGGGTGGGGAAAAGCAGGGCACTTGGCACCTCCACGGGGTGCGCCTGGGGCGAGGGTGGGGGGCTGGGAAGGGGGGCAAAGTGGCCATGGCTTGGAGGGTGGGCCGGCCTTCTTGGCATCTTATGGGTTTTGGAGTCCTGGCTTGGATGTGCAATGCAGAGGTTGGAGAGCAACGGGGCTGGGGGTGGGGGATGGGTGGGGAAGAGGCTCCAGGGGAGCGTGAGAATTTGGAGCACCCCAAGTTGGCATGGAAGCTGCACCCTAAACCGCCCCAGGCAGGGGCAAAGGACTAAATCGGGAAACGTGGCAGGGTTTGACCCCCACCCAAGCTCCAGAGGGTATTCCGTTGAAGGAAGATAGGGATCCTTTGCTCCATTTTTGCCATTTGGAGGGGGTGCTTTGTACGTGGGCACCGGAGCCAGCCTACCGGGTTGGCTTGGAGGCTGCCAGGCGGATGGCTCTGTAGACTTCAGGCCTGTCCGGGCGAGACCGGGAAGGGCAGAGACATGTGAACCCGTGATGTCTGGTCTGGAATGCTGCATGCTTGCAGAGGGGCGGGGAGGGGCGGAGAAGGTGGCATGGCTGACCTGGAGGGTGCCGGTCAAAGGAATGCCTATCTGGATTGGGCAAGGCAGAGGTCAGAATTGGATTACCTTCCTAGAGGGCACGAAGCTTGGCTGCCAGTCAGGGTGACTGGTGTTTGCCTATGAAGGGGGGGGGGAGGGCAGGGAGAGAAAGGAACAGTAGCGCTGGGTGGGGCAGTTCCATTTGCCTGCCAAAGGGCTGCCTCCTCCCTCCCTCCCTAGACAATTATTCATCCAGCAGTGTGGGGTGAGATGTGAGATTAGAGCTGCTTTCCCCCATCTTTTAAGCTCGTGGAGTGTGGGGAAAACTGACTTTTTAAAACTGCAATCCCGCTCCCTGGGAGCTCGGAGCTACTGTGAGTCGATTGGGGTGCCTCTACATCTTCCAAGTGTAAAAAAAATGGGTGTGTGTGTGTGGGGGGGGGTCACTGTGGAGCAAAAATTCTCCTAATCGCCCTTCTGCCCCATATAAGCCACGCTTGGAATAGTCACTGTCTTGCAGAAGAGCAGAAAATGTTATCTGTTCCCACCACCACCTTCCTGATTTGGCTTACATTTGAACAATGCAGTATAATTCCCGAGGGAGGAACTGTAATTATAAATATATGAATAAATATATGTTGTTATAAATACGGCTATGTCAGGTGTAATAATAATGCAGTACAATTATAATTTATCCCAGGCACTAATTTTAGATGGTTGCTGCATTTTACTTCGTTTCCCCTTTTTCACCCCTTTTGTAGTTAGAAGGCACCAATGCTGCCTGGTTTTGGTTGGCCCCGGGATCAGAGAGTTCCTGTCACGCCCCTTTCCTGTGTCCAGCCTTGTCCCCAAGGTCAGCTGTCATGTCTGATGGAGCTGACCCATCCAGTTGCTGGCTACAAAAGCAGCAAATATCCCTGCCTCTTACTTCTACCGCCAGTGATGTAACAAAAAATAAGAGAGTTGAATGGGATCTTGGAGGTCTTCTAGTCCAACCCCCCTGTCTCAATCAGGAAACCCTATACCAAATGGTCATGCAGGTAGTCCTTGACTTACAACAGTTCATTAAGTGACTCTTCAGAGTTGCAACGGCACTTGAACAATGTGACTTATGACCTTTTTCACAGTGTCCCCGTGGCCACGTCGTCAAAATGCAGACGCTTGGCAACCGACTGCTATTTATGACGGCTGCAGTGTCCCGGGGTCACGTGATCCCCTTTCGCCAAGCCAAGTCAATGGGGAAGTGAGATTCACTTAACGACCGTGTTACTAATTTACCAACTTCAGTGATTCGCTTAACAACAGGAAAGGTCGTCAACGGGTAAAATTCACGTATGTTTTGCTTAGCAACAGAAATTTTGGGCTCAATTGTGGTCGTAAGTTGAGGACTACCTGTATATGCAAACAACAGTTTCAGGACCGTCAGAAATCTTAAAACAGCAGGGCATTATTAAATTTTGCAAAATGCTCTGCATCTCTCTGTACATTTGTACATTTTGGGTGCAAGTCTCTGCCAAATCCAGGTTGTATTTTTAAACTCCTCCCAACTCCTTCACCCCTGAGTCAGAGGCATATGTATGCATTTTGGTGCCTAGAATCTCGGAAAATTGCATAATTGTTATAGCTTCAGAGAGCGAGGCTTGCTGCAGGCGGCAGAGATGTGAACTCCGAGATGTCTGAAGTTGTTGTGTTACTATTTCCCCCCCCTCCTGACCTTGGTGGGTGGTCTTGTTATGGCAGCGTGGGTGCCTCTGAACCATTTGTAGATACACAGATTTCACTTGTTTGTTAAAGCTTATTGAGGAATGCAAATAAAACCCCAGGTCTTTAACAAGGGTGAGCGAGTGGATTGTTTCGGTTTTGTGTCTGTGTGTAGGGGGATTTCCCCCCCCCATTCCACTCTGGTTTCTGTCATCTTGCTATTTTTTATTCCTTATTTTTATTTGTTTGTTTTTCAATTGTGCATTGTTAAGAGACAGGTAGCATGCAAATTAAATACATTAAGCTGTAAGCCACCCAGAGTGGCTTTTTAGATGAGGTGGACGGCAGATAAATTTAATAAATGATAATAAACCAATAAAATAGTTCCGGGTGGTTCCTGTTAATGAAGTCATCAGGGGCTTTGCAAGCATAACCATGATGTCATGATTTTCTCGTTCCTCCCTCCCATTTATTTCTGTCTGAAATGATCCTCTTCTAGCTCTGAATTGGCCAAACTAGCTTTCATCTTCTGTGTAGCGTCAAGCCCTCTTCCTTTTCTTGAGTCAGTCCTCGATTTACAAAAGTTCAGTTAGTGACGGTTCAAAGTTACAACAGCATGAAAACTTATGACTTATGACCGTTTTTCACCCTTAGAACCACTGCAGCATCTCCATGGTCACGCGATTTACATTCGAATGCTTGACAACTGACTCACATTTATGACGGTTAATAATAATAATAATAGAGTTGGAAGGGACCTTGGAGGTCATCTAGTCCAACCCCCTGCTTAGGCAGGAAACCTATACCATTTTAGACAAATGGCTGTCCAATCTCCAGTGTTGGAGCAGTCACAACTTCTGCAGGCAGGTTGTTCCGCTGATTAATTGTTCTGTCAGGAAATTTCTCCTCAGTTTGTCAGGAAATCTCTCCTTAGTTGCAGTGTCCCGGGATCATGTGATCCTCTTTTGTGACCTTCTGACAAGCAGAAAAAATGGGGAAGCCAGATTCACTTACTAACTTAACAACTGCAGCGATTCACCTAGCAACTGTGGCAAGAAAGGTCGTAAAATGGGGCAGAACTCACTTAACAACTGTCCCGCTTAGCAGCAGAAATGTCGGGCTCAGCTGTGGTCGTAAGTTGAGGAGTTAACCAGGATTGGAAGGATAGAATTTCTCTGGCGGAACCGTGGTTCTGCCGAGTGCAAATCAAGGATAAAATAAGTTTCCCTTCTCTGAATTTGGAATTCCTCCAAGATTTGGCAGGAGGCCGCTTTCTTTGCCCTGAATTCCAGCATGGCTGGCTGGCTTCATCTAAACTCAGGACTTGTCCTTCGCATATTTCTGGGCAAATATGAGACATGCCAAACCTGGCCATCTGGTCTTCGGTGAAGGGATGTGAGTTGCCAGTGGGTTTAAGGCTGAGTGAGCAATGGCGGCAGTCCAGATTCCGAATTGGCAGGAGAGAAATTCCCTACAGGTCACTTTTTTTGCGAACAGGGACCGTGATGTTCGAACACAGGGAATAGTTTTGAAGCTTTGTACTTATTCCCCCCACCGAAATTAAGGAACTAGGCAGAAGTCGAGACCCCCAAAGCAGTGCTTCTCAACCTGGGCAGCTTTATGGGGGGGGTGGACTTCAACTCCCAGAATTCCCCAGCCAGCCATGGTGGCTAGGGAATTCTGGGAGTTGAAGTCCAGCCCCTCATAAAGCTGCCAAGGTAAAGAACGCCTGCACTAAAATAGTAGCCACGCTAGACTCCTATAATACTACGCTGAATCAATGCCAGCTCCGAGCAGCTAATAGCTTTTCCATGTTTTTTTCTGGCATAGCTGTGGCTTGACGCGAATGCCAGCGTCTGCTTCCAAATGCTGCTTGAGTCAAAGTTTTTGGAATAAAGGCCCCGGGGTGTGCGTGGGGGGGGGGGGGCAAGACACAGGACGAAGAAGAGGTGCAGCCTTCAGAATGTTAACCCGTAGCAGAAATACACCTGGCTACGGGGCTCGATGCCACTTCTGTTCCAGTGACGTGGCACCTGAGCAATTTCCGTGGGTCTCTGCCACTCCGTAGAATTGGCCCGATTTTAGAGTAGCGTGAATTTTCCCGCCAGTGTTCTGCTTCAGGCTGTAAATTGGAAGTGTGTGTGTGTGTTTCCCTCTCCTCTCTCCTCCTCTCTCTCTCTCTCTCTCTCTCTCTCTCTCTCTCTCTCTCTCTCTCTCTCTCTCTCTCTCTCTCTCTGTGTGTGTGCGTGTGTGTGTGTGTGTGTGTGTAGGGGGGCTCTAGGTTCCATGTTTGAACCAGCCTGCAAATCCCCCCCCCCTCTCTCTCTCTCTCTGTGTGTCTGTGTGTGCCAGCCAGCAAAGCCACCTCTCTGCATGTAGACAACAACAACAACCAGACAATCTGGTGGGAGGGGGGGGAGCTGACAAAAAGGGTTTGCTTGTGTGGTCTTTGTTTTTTTGTAACTCTCCCTCGCTTTACCTGCGGGCCTGACTTTCGGCATTCTGGTTTTTGCAGAGCACGTGAAAATGAGTGGAAAATTTGAGGTGCCGGAGAGCCCGTAAAGCCTCTCCTTTTCCATTTTTTGCTTGAGATGGAAGGGGGAGAAGACTTAAAAGAATAACAGAAGTAGGAAAGGACCTTGGAGGTCTTCTAGTCCAACCCCCTGCCCAGGAAGGAAACTCTGTCCCATTTGAGACACATGGCTGTCCAATCTCTTCTTAAAAACCTCCACAACGTCTGGGGGACAGGTCATTCCTTTGATTAATTGTCCGGAAACTTCTCCTTAGTTCCAGGTTCCCTCCTTGATTAGTTTTCCATCCGTTGCTTCTTGTCCTGCCTTCGGGCGGTTTGGAGAATAGCTTGACTCCCTCTTCTTCGGGGCAGCCCCTGAGATACTGGAACGCTGCTATCATGTCCTTCTTTTCATTAAACTCCTCTTTTTCATTAAACCAGACATGCCCAATTCCTGCAACCGTCCTTCATATGTTTTAGCCTCTAATCATCTTGGTTGTTTTTTTCTTCACTTTTTCTAGAGTCTCAACAAAAAGGCTGGGAAGAGCACCCACCTACTCATGTTCTCAGTCATCCTTAAAACACACTTGTACAGGTGGTTCTCAACAACCACAGTTGAGCCCACAATTCCCGTTGCTAAGCAGGGAGGTTTGTTAAGTGAATTTTGCCCCATTTTTATGACCTTTCTTGCCACATCTGATAAGTGACTCACCCCAGTTGAGAAGTTAGTAACATGATTTATTAAGTGAATCTGGCTTTCCCCATTGATTTTTGTCAGAATTGATGATCGCGTGACCACCCCCCCCCCGGACACGGCAGCCATCGTAAATACATGCCAGTTGCGTCTGAATTTTGATTGCAGGGATGCTGCAATAATCATACACGTGAACTACAGTCATAACTCACTTTTTTCAGTGCGGCTGTAACTTCAGATGGACGTTAAATGAATTGTTGTAAGTTGAGGACCACCCGTTTGTTATGTTGTAAGCTCACCCCTGTCCTACCCCGGGTTAAAAAAAAAAGAAAACCAAATTGGTCCTTTTTGATCACATTGTGAACCTGGTTCTTTCCTACCTTGCTTCTCCCAATGTTCGTTATTTTATCATTTATTTAAGACACTTTTGTGTTACTCCTCTTGCCCAGATGACTTGAAGTGGCTGCGTCAAACCGTTAAAACAGTAAGCGAAGACCATCAACTGCCTGTTGGAAAGTCACCGCTTTGCCCTCTAACCGGGTCGGTGACTTCCTGAAGTTTGTCTTCTGAAGCAAATCTGTCGTGTTTCCACTGACTTGGTGAACCAGTTTCACAGCTAGGCGGTTGGATGGGATCTGTTTTGCATAACTGCTTCAATCCAGCTGGGTTGCTCAGGGAGCAACTGTCTCTTGTTCAGACAGTGTAAGGGAGAAACATGAGTGCATTTGGGGTTTTGCGAACAGGATGAACAGTGCTTCTGCCCCTGGAAATTTTGTGTGTGTGTGTGTGTGTGTGTGTGTGAGAGAGAGAGAGAGAGAGAGAGGTGGCAGAGAAGTGGCAGGGAGAAACGAGCTTGACCAGGGGTCTTCATACTTGGCCCTTTTATGAATTGTGGACTTCAACTCCCAGAATTCCTCAGCCAGGCACACTGGCTGAGGAATTCTGGGAGCTGAAGTCCACAAGTCATAAAAGGGCCAAGTTTGAAGACCCCTGAGCTTGACCATGATTAAAATTGCTCCCTTGGGGAACATCATCGCTTCAAAGCACCGATTTATTAAAGTTCACTTTCTCCAATCTTGATGATCTGTAAGGTCTTGGTTTCTGGTAATTTTATTTGTTTAACGAACTGTTTGAAATTCAGGTGCTTGGCAACTGGCATGTATTTATTATGACTTTCTTAGCTGGAATTGCTTAATGATTCTGGAGAACAGGTTGTACAATCAGACTGGATCCACTTTATGACTGCATCGCTTTGCGAGAGACATTCCTGCCCCAATTGTAGCCATAAGTCGAGAACTACCAATATGCACTTGAAGCTTAGAAGTATTTCTGAATGGCTGGCTTGATGGATATATACCAAACTAAGTTACCCAGTTTGATTGGGCAATGCCCCCTCTGTTTGGACACAGTGGCACCCTGGACTGGTCAGTGAAAGGCTTTCTGATGTGAATTTCACCTTCAATTAGTTAATTAATGCCAGGATAGTTTAAAGGTATTTTTAATAATGCATTTCCTGTTTATGAGCATAGGGAAGAAATCCTGTTAATATTGAATTGGAAGCATGTTTGAATTTTTACAACATCACAAAAAGGCATGGGATTGCCACCCCTCTGAGGGGCAGGCATGTCAAATGCTATTGCCAAGGTTTAAATATTTAATGTTTAAATATTTAATGTTTAAATTCCTCAATCAGGTGGATTTCTGTTGCCCATAATTGGGGGATGAAATACCTTGCAAAAACAGGCTGCTGAAGGGCGCTGAGTTCCTACTGTTTGAATGCAATGGGTGGTCCTTGTAGAGATGTAGGACCCCCCCACAAATGGATGGGACTCACCCCATAGCTTTTGTTTTGATGCATTCTGCAGAGCTGCCTAGAAAAAACACAATAATAAAGTTTGCAAAACTAGCAGGATTCAGGTTTTGGAGTTTTGGTTTAATCGGAGAGAATTCCCGGTGGCACTTAATGGGCCAAGCACTTCCAGCAAAAAAAAAAACAAAAACCCCCACATTTGAATAGGAAGGTTTTTCTTCCTGGCTTTGAAAAAGAAAGGCACCAAGCTGATAGCAGAACGGTATTTAAGTGCCCACTTGAGTGGATATCAAAAGTTGCAACTCAAGAGAAGCAACATAAAGTGGGAATGAAAACTGCAACAGGCTGTCTGTCTCTTGGCTTGGGGAAATTGTTCTGTTTTTTCTAGCACAGGAGTAAGCAACCTTGGGTCTTTTATGACTCGTGGACTTCAACTCCCAGAATTCCTGAGCCAGCACAGCTGGTTCAATCGATGTGGTCGTAAGTCAAAGGCTACTTAGAACAGAGGTCCCCAATCTTTTGGGCACCAGGGACCAGTTATGTGGAGAGAGGTTTTTCCACGGACCGGAGGGTGCGTGGTTTTGTGTGCTGACTGCATCCCACGGATAAGGCTTTGCTTGCTTGTGCGGACCGGTTGTTGGTATGCCTCAGCCCAGTACCGGTCCATGGACCAGGGGTTGGGGACCCCTGACTTAGAATATTCTTTTTTTTTTTGACTAGCTGAAAACAAGGCAAGCTAAAGTAACTTATGGAGGCCATGTGTGAATACGTTGTGCATCGCGTGTCAGGCGGTTGCGTGTTTTGTTTTAGGAACCGACTGTCGAGGATGTTTAGTCTCGCAGTGACACCTCTGCACCTTTTCAGTAGCCGCTGCCTTTGCCGGCTCTTGTCTTCTTCGCCGTGGAAAATAAACAGGAATCGCCCTGTCTATTTTCCAGCGTTCCCAGCCTGGAGAAATATCTCAATGGTTGTCTGGAGACAGGAAGTCAAATCTTGGCTCAGAAGCACCTTGGCACCTTCCTCACATCCATCTCTTGCAAAGCCGAGACCGTAGGTTTCTGGCAGTTTGGCTGCTTGGGCACTTAAAAATAAAATTATTATTGTTATTACTATTTTGCTTGAGTTAGTTTGGAGAGCGGGCAGGTGATAGAGTGCCCTAGTCGCCAGTCATGATTTAACTTTTATGGCGCTGGAGCACATCCAAGCCGTGAGATATTGTGGCTGCGATGGGTTGCTTATTCATGCGCCTTGCAGGACATCAGTTCTAAAGATGCTGACTTGGCTCTAAAGCAGAGTTGAAACTCAGAAGAGGCCAACCGATCTATTTTTTGATTTCTGTGTAGGAGTCGACGTGCCTTCAGAGTGGCAGTCTGTGGGTGTGTTTCAAGACCCAATTTTAGGACTGTTTGGTTGGTTAAGCCAATCTTTGCACCTTTTGGTCCTGCCTATGGAAACAGTGTGAAGGGGTTCCATGCCAGCCAGCAACTTGTACCCCGATTCTGCTTCTGTCCTTTGTCTTTAACCTCATTGTGCTGAAATCCCATCAGCAGCATCCGTTGCTGAGCAATATGGGAGATGCTGGCTTGGACTGAAGAAGGCCGCATTTTTCTTGCAAGGAGATGAGAGGCTGGGGTGCGCCATGCACGGACCCTAAGGGTGACAGTAGGAGGGGGGCTCAGAAGGCGCGCCTCCTTCCGCTTAGTTCAGACAACCTCTTATTTCACAGAGGGACTCAACTCTTAGAGCTAAATTGCTTGTTTCTAATGCAAGCCTCCCCAAGTTGAGAGATTCCTGGTTTAAAAATGGAACAAGGCTCAGTTTTAATTTGATTCAATGTTTAAACATTCAGCTAGATTGAGTTTGATTCCTGGTTTTAAAATGGAACATGGATGCATTTTATTTTGAGTCCTGGTTTAAAAATGGAACACGGATGAATTTTATTTTGAGTCCTGGTTTAAAAATGGAACAAGGCTCAGTTTTAATTTGACTCAGTGTTTAAACATGCAGCTAGATTGAGTTTGATTCCTGGTTTTAAAACGGAACACGGATGAATTTTTTTTTGAGTCCTGGTTTAAAAATGGAACACGGATGAATTTTATTTTGAGTCCTGGTTTAAAAATGAATCAAGGCTGGGTTTTAATTTCACAATGCATCCTCTCCATGGTTTGCTGAAGACAATTCTGGATTCACAGCAGGCGAGGAGCTATATTCCAGCCTTTTTGTGGACCGTTGGTGAAATTACTGGTGAATGAGACAAATTTTCCATTTTGCCTTTGACCTCTGGGGGTGCGGGTGGTTTCTAGCAAGTTGTGCCATCTTCAAAACTTTTGGGTGACCTCCTCCAATTTCTGAATTCTCCAAGAATGACTTGCTGACCTTCTTTGGAGATGTTTTGCCGATTTCTCTTCTGTCCCACAGGTAGTATACCTGCCTGGTTTGGTTCAGCAACTAAACAGGGCAGGTAGAGACTCTTGACGGATAGTTAGGATTGCAGAAAAATACAATTGCAACCAGCCTGCCTTCCATTGAGGGCCTGTATATTGCACGGATCAGAAAGAGGGCTGAGAAAAGATCTACGGAACCCCCCCCCCCCAATATCCTGGACATAAACTGTTTCAACCCCTCCCCTCAGGATGCCATTCTGGGGCATTGCATGCCAAAACAACTACTAGACACAACAGATGTTTCTTTCCCTTTGTGCCATCACTCTGCTGAACACCTAATTCCCCCAGTACTGTCTTACGCCTAAGTATGTTTACCCATTTTTGTATGTGTGTAGTGTTATTATCCTTCATCTTCTTATTGATATTGTTATGATTATGATTCCTCTGTTGCTTTGCATGCCCATTGAGAGCTTCTCCCCCGGAGACAAATTCCTTGTGTGTCTAACCAGCCTCGGCCAAATAAAGTATTCTGTTCTATCCTATTATTTTGGGAAGTGTTAAAAGACGCAGAGTGGTTTCCCAAGGGCCCCCCCACCCCACCCCATTTCTTGGGGTTGTTTTTGGCTTTAATCTCTTTCTCAAACCTGTCCTTCCTTCCCATATAAGGAGACAGCCGTAGACATAAAAAAGGCACATTGGAGACGGGTAGAGCAACTTTTCAGACAAAGATCTGAGGTTTTTTTTGTTCTTTTTTTTTTAAAAAAAAAGAACAAGGCTTTGTCTGCACTAAGCGTCTTTTGTTCTTCAAAGTTCTCTCCAAAGTTTTCCTCTTTTTTTTTTTACTCCTCCCCTTGTTTTCAGGTGTCTTGTTGCAGTAAGAAACCCCAGCCAAATTCCAGAGTTGACTTAGAAAATGAACATTACAAGTGGGGGGGGGGGTAACCCAGCCAGAGAGATTCTCCAGTTCCTGGTTAGGAATGTTCGCCTAAACCTTTCTAAGCCAACAGATGTTTTAAAAAAGCAAGAGCTTAATAATAATAAGGGTGGGGGGGGGGAATCAATACCCAGGAAGGAAAACTTTAACCCTGCTGTTGGAGCCCAGAGTGCTGACAGCTTAACAATGCGCACAGAATGCGGAAGTTGTGTAGCCGTCAAGCCTGCAATTTGTGGAGGTTTTTTGGACCATTGATTTCTTCAGTGAACCGTCCTTGCTTTCAGAAACGTTGCCAGGACGAGTGAATTCCTGACGTCTCCGAAACCCTGTCCTTGCCTCGCGTGAGCGTTGTCGCCTTCTCACAATTAATGGTCCTTGACCTGGTGGAGATAGTAACAGTTGCTTGAAGTCCTCCGGGTTGATGATGGCTTTGGATATAGATAGGGGACTCCTGGCCAAATCGCCACAGCCGAAATTCCACTTTGCCTCCAGGACAAGTTGGCCTCCAAAGAAAAAACGTTTCGCCGTCTGGCGGTGATGGTGGGACAGGATTTTTCTTTATTATATTGTCCTTTTATTTCTTTTTAACCGTTCGAAGAGGTGGGGAGTACTTGGGGAAAAAGATCAAAGGGTTTTAATTACAGGCAAGCTAAGGGATTTAAAAACACAACGTTCATAGGTTTCCGAACTATCGTTGATTAATTATAAGTAGAGCTCGTTCTGCACTTACGAGGCCAGCGCTGAGCCCAGATTTTTGTCGCTAGGTGAGACATCTATTTAAGTGAGCTTTGCCCCATCTTACAAACTTTCTTGCCACAGTTGTTAAGTAATAATAATGATAATAAAGTTGGAAGGGACCTTGGAGGCCATCTAGTCCAACCCCCTGCTCAGGCAGGAAACCCTGTGCCATTTCAGACAAATGGCTGTCCAGTCTCTTCTTAAAAACGTCCAGGGTGAATCACTGCCATTGTTAAATCAGTAACCCAGTTGTTAAAGGGAACCAGTCTTCCCCTTGACTTTGCTTGTCCGAAGGTCGCAAAAGTGGATCACGTACGTGACCCCGGGACGCTGCAACCGTCATAAATATGAAGAAGTTGCCAAGCGTCCAAATTTTGATCAGGTGACTACGACGGTGCTGCAACAGTCATAAGTCTGAAAAATGGTCATAAGGCACTTTTTTCAATGCCATTGTAAATTCAAACCATCACTAAACAAATGGTTGTAAGTTGCTAGATAGATATAGATTGATGTAGGTAGATAGGTAGGTAGATACAGACAGACAGACATAGATAGATAGATAGATGTAGGTAGGTAGGTAGGTAGATATAATATAGATGCAGATATTATACATGTGTGTATGTATTATATAATCTCCCTTGACCCCTCCTGTAATTAGCCAATTCTGGCAAAACCATGACATCATTTAGAAGGGTGATACAATCTTGTAGAGCTACATTCCACCGGTCCAGTATTTTCACAGACGGTAAGCTATGGCTGCAGGGGTCTCGTGGTGCTGGGGCGTGCCCCCTACTCCCCTTGTACAGACTGTGCAGCAGGGAGTTGTTTAGTCAAAGCACCGATGGTGTCATATCTGTGCCTTGAAGATCTCATCTCCTTGTTGACCTCACTCTTGGCCTTCCGTCAAAAACGATGCGGCCGTAACGGCGTTGGCCAAAAGGCTAAAACATTGAGAATTCAGCTGCCTTTCCACGGGAAAGGTGATCATGCTGTAGCTTCCCTGCAGAAATTCAGGTGGTCCTCGGCTTACGGCCACAATTGAGCCCAAGGGTTCTGTTGCTAAGCGAGGCGGTGGTTAAGCGAATTTTTTCCCCGTTTTACCACCTTCCTTGCCGCATTTGTTAAGTGAATCGCTGCAGTTCTTAAGTCAGTAAAAGGGTTGTTAAACGGAACCGGCTTCCCCATGGTCTTTGCTTGTCAGAAAGTCGCAGAAGGGGATCACATGGCCCCGCGGCACGGCGACCGTCTTAAATACACGCCAGTTGCCAAAGCGTCCAGATTTTGATCGTGTGATCGATCACAGGGTTACTGCAAGGATGAAAAGCGGTCACAAGTCGCTTTTTTCTGTGCTGTTGTAACTTTGAACAGTCGCTAAGCAGATGGTTGTAGGTCAAGAATTACATTTACCACCTTAAAAAAAAAAAAAGATGGTTGCCCACGTTTTCTTCCCGGTTGCGAGCAACATTTTTGGTGCTACGTGGCTTCATCCTTCCTTGACAACCCACTTCTGTGCAAACAAGCATGTGACAGTACATATTTTGCTCAACAAGCCTTTACTTGTCTCTTAGCCTGTCCTGGATGGTTTGTTTCTTTCAACCAGCAAAGCTGAAGGGGTAGCTACTAAAATTTTCACGGCCGGATGTATAATTCAAAACAGTGTTTCTGTAGAGCGGCCGGTAACTAAATCCAGTCCCCCCCCCCTTCTCTGGTCCCCGGTGTCTGCTTCCCTCCCCACTTCTCCCAGCAAACAAGTTAGCTTTTGACTTCCCATGGCATAGCTTTGTAAATAATTAAACCATTTTTGAAGCTAGAACCCCGTCTTGGAAAGGAAAAAGAATTCCTTTCAGGGGTCAGGGAGTGACGGGGAAATTTGGGAAAATGCAAAGTTCTCTCTGCCTGGCTGAGGAATTCTGGCCGTTGAAGTCCACAAGTCATAAAAGGGCCAAGTTTGAAGACCGCTGGTGCAGGACCCCTTCCTTCCTTCCCTTCCCTTCCTTCCTTCCTTCCTTCCGTCCTTCCTTCCTTCCTTCCTCCCTTCCCTTCCCTCCCTCCCTCCCTCCCTTCCTTCCTTCCTTCCCTTCCTTTCCTTCCTTCCTTCCTTCCTTCCTTCCTCCCTTCCCTTCCCTCCCTCCCTCCCTCCCTCCCTCCCTTCCTCCCTTCCTTCCTTCCTTCCCTTCCTTTCCTTCCTTCCTTCCTCCCTTCCTTCTTTCCTTTCCTTCCTTCCTTCCTTCCTTCCTTCCTTCCTTCCTTCCTTCCTTCCTTCCTTCCTTCCTTCTTTCCTTTCCCTCCCTTCCTCCCTTCCTTCCTTCCTTCCTTCCTTCCTTCCTTCCTTCCTTCCTTCCTTCCTTCCTTCCTCCCTCCCTCCCTCCCTCCCTCCCTCCCTCCCTCCCTCCCTGGATTTGATCACAGAAGGAGAACCAAAGGTTCTTCCTTCTGATCCAGCCTGTGTTCCTGTAGGCCCCAAAGATGCATTTGACTTCAACTCTCAGAATTCACCATGCAGCATGGGAGTTGAAGTCCATCCATGGTGGGTGGAGAGTTCTGGGAACTGAAGTCCACATATCTTGAAGCTGCTCAGGTTGAGAAACTGCTCTAGGCCCCGTCAGGGCCTAGCTGTTGATCGTTATCTCTGTTTTCAAAGGGTTGGGGCATTACGTAACCGGTACATTGTGAAAAGAGGTGTTGCATGCTTGTGGGAACCTGTGGTTGGCACCTTTGCAAGAAGCCCCAAGAAGAACCATTGCTTGAAAAAGAGGGATGAGCTGCCCATTCCAGCCATGACTGATAGTTGTTACTTCGCCCAGGTCGCTGACTGGATGGATGAAAGGCAGGGAAGGGCATCAAACGTCGTAGCTGGAGACATGTTCAAAAGAAACTTCACGTTGCAGCATTTATCAAGGATGGGGAAGCATGAAGCACAAGCGAAGCGGTCCCACTTCGGCCAAGTTTTTCCACGATGCGTGGGACTCCTGGCTCCCGTAGTTGGTTTGTGGGAATGTTGTTGTAATCCAGCCTGTTGCGTTGATGACTCAGAGGTGAGGGAAATAAATGCAGGTTGCTTTCAGGTGTTCAACCAGATGATTTTCCCCCTTGTGCTTCTTGCTCGGAATCGGCCTGGTTGACCTCCCCCATAACTTCTCCATAAAAGTGAAAGTCCCTTGGAGCATCTTTGGAAAGCCCCTTGATCACCGTTTCTCAACCGTGGTGACTTTAAGATAGGTGGACTTCAACTCCCAGAATTCCCCAGCCAGCAGTTCTGGGAATTGGAAGTCCACCTCTTTTAGTCACCAGGATTGAGAAACACTGATCTAGAGAGAGCACTGCCAAACTCTAGGGCAGAGATAGGCAACCTTGGCTCTTTTATGACTTGCGGACTTCAACTCCCAGAATTCCTGAGCCAGCCATGCTGAGGGGAAAGGGAGAGGTTTCCATGCTGAGCCATGCTGGCTCAGGAATTCTGGGAGTTGAAGTCCACGAGTCATATAAGAGCCAAGGTTGCCTACCCCTGGTCTAGGGCAACCTTTGCCAACTTGGGGCCTCCAGATCAGCTGGATTCTCACAGCCATCATCCCCAGACACCCCTGGGCTGGCTGTTGGGGAATTTGACCCGTAATCACGTTGGGAACACATCCCTTCCTTTAGGTTGGTGGACCCGCGAAGCCTGAAATCTCAAAGTCTCTGCCTTCTTCTACGTGCTGCTGGATGGGGAATTCTGGGAGTTAAAGTCCACCTGTCTGAAAGTGGCCGAGGTTGAGAAATGCAGCCTCAGATGCTCGTTTGTGTGTGTGTGTGTGTGTGTGTGTGTGTGTGTGTTTTAAGTTTCAGTGTGCCCCGTCTCTTCAAGAGCCTTCCAAAGCGGTTCCTCAAAAGCGACGCGCACCTGTTGACATCTGCCCAGACATTGAGCGAGACCTTCTTGCAGGGGGAATATCCGGCTGACTGGCGGGGTTGATCTCTGCCACCCCGGCCTCTGTTTTTCCGTGCTCCCCCCTCCCCAAAGCTGCTTCCTGCTGACGCTCCTCCAGCTTTGCCTAAATCTCTTGCTCAGAACACAAACCAAATTACACGCTTCTGCAGCCTAATAAGGCAAAAGAATGACAGGAATTCTCTGTGGCTTTTCCCTGGAGCTGCTCTCGGGGGCTTCAGATGTGATGGCGAGTGGGGGTGGGGGGGGGAGGGCGATGTTGTTTCAGAGACACAAAGGACGGAGGTGACGTCTCGGCTGAAGGGGGTCCCGGCGAGTCCTCCCAGGGAGATTTTTTTGCACGGAGGCTTCCCGGCTGTCTCTTTGAAGGCCTGGGAAGAGCAGAGCATGGAGGAGGACCAGGCCCTTATCTTGGACCAGCATTCAGGGTGGCGCAGTAGCCATTCGGATACCTCTGAAAAAATGTCTCACTTAGCAACGGAAATTTCTGGGGTCAGTTGTGGTCGCAAGCCATAATAAGTCTTGCTCAGAAATTTTCTCCTGATTTAAAAAAAACAACAACACACCATTTGGCTAAAAGAAGCAAGCTACAGTTAACTCTTGTGGTTTTCCTGCAAGAGCACAAAAGCTAAAGAGGCACATTTTTTTTGCGGGTGCGGAAATTTTGCAGGTGGGGTTTTAATTTCCAGCAGGTTTTGCTCCGTTTCTGAGAATTTCCCCTGGAAACCGGTGTGTTCTTAGCTGAGCTGGTCCAACCAGCCTCGGCTTCTCTCCTGGGCTATTTTGGAAACTGGTCCTGGAGAAGATAAGGCCGTGTGTCTTAGGTAGGGATGGTGGACCAAGGTGAGGTATATACACACACAGCTGTGTCAGGAATCTGAATGTTGTTATAAAGAAGGTCGCTTCCTGCTAATGGACTATGCCAGCGGTCCCCAGCCTTTCCATCTTGGCGGCCCTCTTGTGAGAATGGCAGGTGCTCGTGCGCACGCACAGCTCCATTGGTATGAATGTAACTTTGCACACAAGCACCCTCCGTGCGCGAGAGCACAAGCGCGCTCCGCTTGTGCGAGGGGAGGACACTTGCGTGCAAAGCTCCATTTGCACCAATGGAGGGTGTGCGCCTTTCGCTTAAGTGTCCTCGCTCACGCCAGTGGAGCTCCGTGCGTGAACCCTAGCGCCCTCCGCTCATTTTGTCTCTTGAGAGCGTGCGAATCCTCCTTGCATTTTTTTTGTTCCTTCTTTCCTGGGTCCAAAGGAAAGGTGCAACGATCTTCCGCCCAGAGTGGGAAGGAGGAAAAAAAGGGGATCTGATGGCGTTTTGGACAATAATGTCTGGCCCACGTTGCGGAAGAAAGAGGTCGTGTCTGGGCACAAGAGGCTAAAGCGTGTTGTTGAGTCATCCCAGCCATAACCAGTTGAGGTCACTGGTTGTGTTTAGCTCCAACATCAAAGGAAGTCTAGAAAGATGCTGTTCATCTCGCCAGCGAAGATGCAGGCCGACCTCTAGCTTTGCCAATAGGCAGGCTTTCAGACGCCTTTAGGAGAAGCCGCGAGTCCATCCTGGCTGGCCCCTCTTCCCCGTCGAACAAAAGAGGAGAGTCTTTGCTTAGCCTGCTGTGCAGATCACCGGACGTCCAAAGTGCTTTGTGCAAGGACCAATGTGGAGTCTGGCACTTGGCTCCACGCCTTGTTCTGGGCCAGGGCTAGGCAACCTTGGCTCTTTTATGACTCGTGGACTTCAACTCCCAGAATTCCTGAGCCAGCTGGAATTCTGGGAGTTGAAGTCCACGAGTCATAAAAGAGGTTGCCTACCCCTGTTCTGGGCCATGCACAGGTTTCGAGGGGGAATGGCCTGTACATTCTCCATGCAGCCCTGATCATAGCCAGTCAGGTCAGGAGTGTCAAACTCGCAACGTCCCGTGACGTGTCGTGATGTATCACAACTTTTTTCCCATTGCCAGCAATGGGGTGGGCGCGGTTTCGGCATGACACATCAGCCCATGGGCCGGCAGTTTGACACCCCTGAGCTAGGTCTAGTTGTTAAAACACTAGGAGATGGTGAGTTCTAGACCTGCCTTAGGCGTGAAAGACAGCTGGGAGACTTTGGGCCAATCACTAGGAGGCAGTGAGTTCTAGTTCTGCCTTAGGCATGAAAGCCGGCTGGGTGACTTTGGGCCAATCACTAGGAGCCAGTGACTTCTAGTTCTGCCTTAGGTGTGAAAGCTGGCTTGGTGACTTTGGGCCAATCACTAGGAGGCAGTGAGTTCTAGTTCTGCCTCAGGCATGAAAGCCGGCTGGGCGACTTTGGGCCAATCACTAGGAGGCAGTGAGTTCTAGTTCTGCCTTAGGCATGAAAGCTGGCTTGGTGACTTTGGGCCAAGCACCAGGAGATGGTGAGTTCTAGAACCATACCATCTTAGGCATGAAAGCCGGCTGGATGATGAATGCAGGCTGGGGAATTCTGGGAGTTGAAGTCCACAGGTCTTAAAATTGCCAAGGGCAGACAGCCCTTGTTTTCAATCCTTTGGATCCCGCAGAGGAAAGCCAATTGAGTAGTTCATGGTTAAATGAGGATTTGCGAACTGGATGTCCCTTACCCTAATTGGAAGGGTGGACACCACAGTTTCCCTTTTTGATTGATTCATCAGGGTTTGCAAGCTGAAGAATTCAGTTTCTAGCTCCTGTGGAATCAAAGCATCTTGTTGTGGAAGTGGGGGTGGTGGTGTTCGCACACAGATTTTGCACGCTTCTATCGGGGGAGTGGGTGGGAAAGCAATGGAGGGGTTTAGGAATAACTGCAGCAAAATATAAGATGATTTTTCAGTTTATTCCTTGCAAGAAGGATGACCTCAGTATGATGCAGCTGTCACATAGCAGGCTGCAAAATAAAATGCTATCTGAGTAGCAGGCTTGCTTTGGATAATGTCGAACATATTGCAGATCAAGCTAGGCTGAAACTCCAGGTAGTCCTCGACTTACGATGAGATCCGGATTTCCGTTGACTGAGTTGCGCCAAATCTTACCATTATTATTATTATTATTATTATTTGGCCACTGTTCTTAAGCAGGTGTCTGCAGTTGTTAAGCGGATCACAGGGTTGTTAAGCGGATCACAGGGTTGTTAAGTGAATCACATGGCTGCTGAGCATATCCTGCTATCATCATTGACTCTTCTTGTCGGAAGCAATCTGAGAAGCTTGCAAACGGTGATCACCCGACTCTTTTGGATGTTGCAATATACACCATTTGCCAGGATTTTGAATATCTTGAATATGGGGATGCTGTGACGGTCGTAAGTGCGAGGACTGGTCATGAATTACTTTTTTCAGTGCTGGCTGGAGTACTGTTGAACTCCACACATATTAAAGTTGCCAGCTTGGGAGACACTAGTTAATTGAAGGAACCTGGAGCGTGCCAGTCCTCGGACTTAATGACCACAATTGAGCCCAAACTTTCTGTTGTTAAGTGAGACATTTGTTCAGTGAGTTTTATCACTGTTGTTAAGTGAGTCACTGCAGTTGATAAGTTATTTTTTTTTTAAGTGAATCTGGATTTCCCCATTGACTACCCCAAGGACTACCTGTAGTTAATTTTTTTTTCCAGGCAGGGGACGTTGTTCCGGGTTTTGGACCTGCGTAGGAATCATGGCCACTGGAGTGAAGTCCCCCCCTCCCCCCAGTTGTGATTAAGAGGAGGTGACAATCCAGTACCATATATGACCTCTTCTTGGTCAAATTCATCCACCATTAGTCATTAGTTTTTTTTCCTTTTTTTTTTAAGGCTTTGTCACAGCCTGGAACCTTTTTCATTCCACTTATGGACATGGAGCTCACCCTGAAAGATTGACACCTCCCTTCCTGTTCCTTTTCTTTCTTTTTCTTTTTAAATGGAATCTGGAGATCAGATTTTGCAGAGTAGGTTGTTCCAGGCCTTATGGCGGGTTAGCTCCCCAATGGTGCCTTGGGCCCTGAACATTTGGCGTTTTTCTGCCCTGTCCTCCACCTAAGCTTTAACTGATGGTGCGGGATCTGCCTTGAGACATTATTTGCTTTCTGCCGAAAAAAATGAGTATAGACTCTGGACTCTGGTTGAAGTAACTGTTTTTTGGCGGGCGTTTCTGGTCTGGCATGCAACGGGAATCTGAAGGCATAAGCGATAATGAGTGTAGCTTTGGGCCTTGGGTTGATTCAAAGGAGTTAATTTGGGGGTTTTGAGAGTTTGGGGTCTTTGGTACCCAGAGGTTCATCCTGTAGATCGGGAGTGGGCAACTACAGTCCCTTTACCACCTGTGGACTTCAACTCCCAGAATTCCTGAGCCAGCCAGGAATTCTGGGAGTTGAAGTCCATAGATGGTACCTTAGTTGCCCATTCTTGCTGTCGACTCTCGGTGCTTCGGATGTGATCCTGGGAGAAGCTTCCCTTGAGTTCCTCCCCCAAGTCGTCTTCCTGAAGCAAACCTGGGTCAGATAAGAAGGTCAGTTGTAAGGTGGGTGTAGCTGACAGCCTCAGTGACGTCTCCCTCTGTGGAGGGCACGGAGATGACCTTGGAGGAGCTTGCAGAGGCTGTAAACCAATCGTGAGCTGAATCCCGGAGAACAGGAAAGGGTGAGAAAGAAAGTCAAGTCAAGCCCGCCTTGACCTTCTTTGGTATTTTATTTTATTTATTTGTATCTTGCCTTTATTATTTCTACAAATAAGTCACGGGGTCGAACATACCCAGCGGGCCTTCCTCCTCTGCCACAACAACAACCCAGTGAGGTGTGTTGGGCTGAGAGAGGGAGCCTGCTCCAAGGTGACTCAGCAGACCGTCATGCCTAAGGCGGGACTAGAACTCAGCATCTCCCTGGGATTGGTCCAGAGAGTCACCCAGCTGGCTTTTTGTGGCTATGTCGGGATTAGAACTCGTGGTCTCCTTGTTTCTAGCCTAGCGCCTCAACCACTAGACCAAATGGACTGGCTTCTTGAGAAGGAGAAATGCTGTCCATATTTCAAGGTTTTGTTATGAAAAAAGAAGGGGTTTTTTTTCCTTATCAAGGAAGGGTTTTAGTATTCTTGGGGGGCCTTGCTTCTTTGAGGGGACCTTGCTGCTCTCTCAGCTTAGTTGGTTTTTTGCAGATGCTTCATAAGTCAAACAAGGCAACTTCATCAGTACACTGATGATGTTACCTAGCTGGGTTATGAAACGTCTGGGTGAAAACAACCAAGCTCGGGGAGCACCCAGAGCCCCCTCATTTCAGCCCTGATCTGCAGAATATTCCCGGCCCCCTTCAAAAGACTCAAACTTTGAATGTCAGTCTTCTATTTCCCAGGCTCTTGCTTGAGGCTAGCCCAGGGGTCGGCAACCTTGGCTCTTTTATGACTCGCGGACTTCAACTCCCAGAATTCCCGAGCCAGCTGCTCGGGAATTCTGGGAGTTGAAGTCCGTGAGTCATAAAAGAGCCAAGGTTGCCGACCCCTGGGCTAGCCTTTTCCTAACCCAGAGCCCTTCCGGCGTTTTTATGGGGCCAGTGCAGGACCTGAGTTGAGGAGGGGTCTCTCTTGCTTAATCTTAAGGAAACATGCGGTTTGCCTCCCACCCGCTTTCCTTAATTTGCTCTCTTTGGGGTTTCATACAGGTCACGTCTGATTCCTCCCCAGTTCCTGTGGAGGGGCGTTGAATTGTGAGGCCCCGGGGATTTAATTTTAGAAGTGGAGAGGCTGTTTTAGAAGCTTAGAAGACTCTTACACATTTACTTGCGGCTGGTCTAAAGTTGGAAGCCAGCATTAGAGTTGGGACCACGTATGCTGTGAAGAGCTGGACTTGAATAGAAATTAGGATGTTTGCTTTTAGCCTAAATATAAATAAAGCGGTGCAAATGAAGAAAAAAAAAACCCCAAACAGACACACACACACACACACACACACACACACACACGCCCAAGCAGCATCAGAAGTGGAGTGTAAACCGCAGAGGCTTGCTTGCAGAAGGAAGACATTGGATTGGCAACTTCTCCTTGGGATTGCCATGTTGAGTCCTCTTTCATTAGGTCTCAAGTACAGGGGGGGGGGTCCTCAACGTACCGGCCACAGTGGAGCCCAAAGTTTCTTGTTGCTAAGCAAGACAGTTGTTAAGTGATTTGCGACCCGCTTTACGGCTTTTTTGCCAGAGTTTTTTTTTTAATTCCATTTATATCCCGGCCTTCTCCGAAGACTCAGGGCGGCTTACAAGCTTAGCAGTAGCCTTCATTCTATGTATATGCCTGCTTATTAGGGCTTTCACACACACCCCAGCGGCAGAGCTGTTAGTAAGTCATTAAGTGAATCTGGGTTTCCCCATTGACTTGTTGGAAGTCACCTGGGAAGGTCACAAATGGTGATCAGATGATGGGCCAGTGTCACTGTCATAAATACTGTAAATTTAATATTGTAAACCACCCAGAGTTAACCTGTGGTAATATGGACGGCCAATAAATTAGAGAGAGAGAGAGAGAGAGATGATAGAGGATGGATGGATGGATAATAGAGATGAGAGAGAGAGAGAGAGAGAGAGAGAGAGAGAGAGAGAGAGAGAGATAATAGATGGATGGATGATAGAGATAGAGAATATAGACAGACAGACAGACAGACAGACAGACAAACAAATGCCAGTTGCCAAGCACCCAAATTTTAATTGCGGGACTATGGGGATGCTGCAGTTGTCATAAGTCACTTTTCTTTGAGTGCCATTAAAACTTCAAACAGTCACTAAACAAATGGTTATAAGTCGAGAACGTGTAAGTGGTCTTCCACCCATTTTAAAATCAGGCACATCAGAGGCACGGTGGGCACCTGCAACCATAGGGAGCCACCATGACCCTGCCAGGAGCCTATGGTTATTTGCGGAGGGCAGCAGGTTGAAGGATGCTGTGCTGAAGGAACGGGGGTGGGTGGGGGGTGTTTGGATGCCTCTTGGGTGCCCCTCGTTTCTCCTGCACTTGGTGGATGGCTTCAGCGTGTCCCAAAGGTGCTTTTTTCCAAAAGGCAACTTAACTTTCTTGGGTTTCCCCCCCCCCCCTTTGAAACCATTTCGCTTCTCATCCAAGAAGCTTCTTCGGCTCTAAACTAATAACTCTAGAACTGAAGAAGCTTCTTGGATGAGAAGCAAATAGGGCGGTATAGAAAACTAATTAAATAAATAAATAAAGTATTTTGAAAGAAAGAAAGAAAAAACACCGAGAAAATCCAGTTCTCTTTTTTGAAAAAACACCTTTGGGACAACCCTGACCTGGAAGATTGAGAATCTCCATAGACTTGACTTCGGCATGTCCTCGTTGTTTACTGGCGATGGGCTTTTAATTTGGCGCCCACACAGAACTTGTCACCTGAGTTAGAATCGGGCACTTTCTGGGTATTTTAAGCTACGAAGCCCAGCAAATGAAGGGGTCCTTCAATCCTCGCCTTTCTCCAGGGCTTGCTGTCGGCCACTGAGCGTCACGGGCATTTCAAGAAGCCTGTCCCTGCCAGTTCTCCCACCTGGCACAGCGGGATCCTTTCCCCAAATTTGCAGTTGCAAAAAAACCGTAATGCTCCAAAATTGGTCTCTGGAAGTCGCGTTTCTATTGTTCCCTGTTTAGATTCCAGCCTCCCCTTTTAGCATCTTAGCAGGATGTTGACGTTTTTTTTTATTTTTTAAAAAAGGAAGATGCTTTAAACAGCTTCTAACCCTCCCCCCACCCTTTACCCAACTCTGCTGACCCTCCTGGCTGGGGGCTCTGCCAGCCCATCCCAGTCCTGCGATTATTCTGGGAGCTAATGTGGGAGGAGGAGGAGGAGGAGGAGGAGAAGGGAAGGATTTGACCCTTTGCTTGTACTTGTTGGCTGCCTGATTTTTCACACACACACACACACACACACACACACACACCCTGCTCCCCTCTCCAGAAAAGGACAAAGCCTCAGCCTCTTGACCGTTCCGGAGTGTCCTGCCAATGTCAGTTGCCCAGCAACGCGGACAGATTACCCCTGCATCCCTTTTCCTGACCTTTCAGGTTAATGAAAAAGTCATGCCTGCACGGAGCTGCCTTGCATTGTGGGCCACGATTTGTGAACGGTCTAGTGGAGATTTGCTTTTCGGAGTAGACCCTTCTGCTAGCCTGCTTGCTTGTAAGGGGTTTTTTTGGGGGGGGGGAGATGGTGTTTGAGGCTTGCTCCAGAAACCTGGCAGAGGACTGCAAAGCAGCTAAGGAGTGACCATAATTAAGGGGTGCTGCAAAGAAGCCTGCCTCCCCATTCAGTTTGTGGGCCGATTATCCTTCTCGTTTTTTTCCTCCAGTTAATTCGGGGTGGGGTGGGGTGGTGGCTCCATTGAAGAGCTGGTCGGCCTTTAGGACTGGGAAAGCCTGAAGCATCTTAGAGAAATTTCTCCCTTAATACTAGCTGGGCAAAGTAGGAAAAGGGCAGAGAATATTGGAAATGCGAGTGGAGAGGTTCTAGATCAGGGGTGGACTTCACCTTCCAGAATTCCCCAGCCAGTGTGCTTGGAGTTTAATTCCCAGAATTCCCCAGCCAGTGTGCTTGAAGTTGTATGGACTTCAACTCCTAGAATTCCCCATCCAGCCTGCTTGAAGTTGTGTGTGGACTTCAATACCCAGAATTCCCCAGTCACCATGCAACTTTAAGCTGGGTGGACTTCAGTTCCCAGAATTCTGGGAGTTGAAGCCCACGTCTTTTAAAGTGGCCAAGTTTGAAAAACCCTGTTCCAGTTCCAGACATTCCAGGCTGAGGGAATGGAGGAGGTTTTGTGGCCTCTAGCTTGGAAAATAAGTTTTTTTTTTTCCTTTTCCTTGTGCATCTACTGCACATCACCAGCAGATCTGTAGGCAACGTTGAATTGCTGAAACCTAAGTAAATAAGAAATAAAGAAACCTAATTAAATAAGAATGCTCAGCGCATCAGAGTTTTGATCAGGAGAAGCCCTAACTCCAGCATTTACAAGAGTCGGGGGAATGTTTAACTTTGAAAAACGCTCTGGAAATGCTTAGGAAAAGAAAAGTCAACCAATTGAGCTCGGCTGAAGGAAATGCTATCTTTTAAATAATAATAATTTGGTCAGCCCATCAGTCTGCTAAGCCTAAGAATTGGAAGTCTGGGGGGATAGGGAAGAAAAATCTTCAGCTTCGATATTGCTATTTTGTTTAATATAAGGTCAGAAGCCAAATTTTTTTTTTTAACTACAGGGAGTCCTCGACTCCTTGAAGTTACAGCATCCCCGGGGTCGCGTGATCAGGATTCAGACACTCGGCAACTGCCTCACATTTATGACGGTCGCAGTGTCCCGGGGTCATGAGATCCCCTTTTGCGACCTTCCTGACGAGCAAAGTCAATGGGTGAAGCCTGATTCATTAAACGACTGTGTTCCTAACTCAACAACTGCAGTGGTTCACTTAACATGTGCGGCCGAAAAGTTCGTAAAATGGTCATAAAACTCGCCTAAACCACTGTCTCAGCAGTGGGAATTTTGGGCACGGCGCGGTGGTCCTAAGGAGTAGGACTACCGGTATTTTATTTTATTTCCCAAAGATTAAAATCCAAAAGGAAAAAAAATGGAACAGAACAAAATAAAAGGCTTTTTTTAAAAAAGAGAGAGCCAAATAATTGAAGGACTTTTTCAAATTGAATCAGCCCGCCGGCCCCCAGCTCTCTGCAACCTCGTGTTCCGTGCTTGAAAAACTGGCCCGTCCCTGCTGGAGTAATAATCCTTGCCTTGCTGTGGGAAGAAGCGATTCTCGTGGGATTTGATGTTGGCAAGGAAGATTAAATCTTCCGGTGTTTGATCAGCGAGCCCAGCTTTGTCCTGTTTTACTTCCTGCTCGCCTGGATTCAGCCGCGGCCCAGATAAGGCGAAATTGAAGAATTTAGGTGTGGCCAAGAGGCCAGAAGTGGCATGGAAAAAGTTGAGAGACTTGTATATTCTGAACTTCTCTTTGAAGAATTTTAACTCCGAAATCCAGTTTTTCTTGCTTCTTAGCATAAGTGTTTTGCAGTGATTCTCTCTCTTTCTTTCTCTCTCTCTCTCTTAATTTCTCTCTCTTGCATTTCTGAGCTCTTGAAGGCAGAAGCCGAGCACTGAAATTAAAGCATAATAAATATGGATCTTTTTAATGAGGTATTTTTATTTCCAGAGCTCGTAAATTAAACAGCGTCTCCTGTTATGAATTGCATGCACTGTCTTCCCTTCCAAATTTCCACTTTCCGACAGATCCACCCCCTCCTGAGGCAAACCGTTCCTCCTTCTCCATATATCAAACTTTCCATAAATATTTCTTTCCTATCCTGTTCCCCCAAATGGTCTTGGAATACCTCCAATTCCATCTCAAGCTCTCCTTCCCTGCCCCTCGTGCATTGTTTTTGTAGTGTATTTTCGCAGCTGGCTCATGGCACCAAGGAGAGTCAAGCTGCGGGTTTTTTTCCTGGTTTTTTTTTTCTGTTGCCAGAAATAGAGATGTGTTTCTGGGGCATCCTGAGATCCTCAATCGGGAAACCTGAATGGGACAGCTGGTTGTCAGAAAGGTTTTTCTGCTTTGAAATGAAGAGCGTGTGGTGGTTGTTAGTATAGGAGCTTAACTGATCGTCTGTCACCAGGATCTCTTTTAGAATCAGAATAGAGCCGGGAGGGACCTTGGAGGTCTTCTAGTCCAGCCCGCTGCTCAAGCAGGAGAATCTATACCATTTCAGACTAGTGACTCTCCAGTCTCTTCTTAAAAACCTCCAGTGTTGGAGCACCCACAACGTCTGAAGGCAAACTCTTCCACTGGTTCGTTGTCCTCGCTCTTAAGAAGTTTCTCCTTAATTCCAGGTTGCTTCTCTCCTTGATCAGTTTCCATCCATTGTTTCTTTGTCCTTCCTTCTGGTGCTCTGGAAAATAAGTTGACCCCCCTGCTCTTTGTGGCAGCCCCTCAAATACTGGAACACTGCTATCATGTCTCTCCCCCCCCCCCCCGGTCCTTCTTTTCTCTAGACTGGCCAAACCCAAATCCTGCAAGCGTTCTTAATATGTTTTAGCCTCCAGATCTTTAATCGTCTTAGTTGCTCTTCTTTGCACTTTTTCCCCCAGAGTCTCCGGATTTTAGGATATGTGCAGGGAGTGGAAGAAACACGAGGTCTTTGTCTCTGTAAAGGGAGCTCTGCGTAGGAGCCTCTGAAGATATCTAGTCAGGGTTCCATAGCAGCTTGGTTGAAATTTCCCAGGTATCAGATCAAGAGACAGAACGGGTGACCTCAATGCTTAAATGCATCAAACCAAAGGCATCTTGCCTTGTCAAGGACCCCAGCATCTCATGCTCCGCAAGGCTGAGTGTTTTGAGAAGTTGGAGGCCAATTTCGGATGGATGAGCAGACAATATCCAAAGAACTTGGGTGGTTCCTCCTCCTCCTTCACCACTCCTCAATCCCTCCTCTTTCTCCTTCGCCACTCTTTTAATGTCTTCTCCTCCTTCTCTTGCTTCTTCTTCACCACTCCTCCTCCGTCTTTTACTTCTTCTTTTCTTACTTCTTTTTCACCACCCTTTTCCACCCGTCCTTTGCCACCTTCTTCTTTGTCTTGCTTCTTCTCTTCCTTCTCCTTCTCTACCACTCCTCCTCTTTTTCACTTCTTGTCTCCTCTTTCCTCACCACTCCTTCCACGGCTTCTCCTTCACTTCCTTCCTCACCACTCCTTTTCCATCACTCCTTCTCCGCCCACCCCCCTTGTTCTTCTCCACCACTCCTCCACCACCACCAGAACAGCATGGGTGTGCCTAAAAGCACGGGTTTTTTTGTTTTTTTTAACAACTAAATCCTCCTGGCTGCCATCTTGACTTTCCGGCCTGCACCTTGGAGACACGGCTGCCAGGATCCGGCTTTGTTTGACGAAAGCTTCCCAGGCCTGGTTTCGGATGCCCTGCCCGTTGCAAGAAGGAGCAGGCCGAAGCGGTTAAGCAGCGTGTGGAGGAAACTGCTGGCTCACAAACCGCCCGAGATCTGGGCTGGTGGGGCTCTGATGAAAAGTTAGCTAACAACTCCAGAGTGTTGAACGGTTGGCGAGGGTGTGCACAGGTGGAGAGCTTGCCAGAACGGGACCTGGCAAAACACGGCCTGCTTAATTGCCTCCTTCGCGTTCCCTAAATGCCAAGTCACACCCTCTGTCAAAATCACACATTTAAGTCTTGTTAATTTCCAGCACTGCCTGCAGCTTGACCTGAAGGCTCGGCTAGCTGGGGAAAGACAGCTAAGAGCACTCGAGAGATTTGTCTCCCAGGTTCTCCCTTTAAACAGGATGCATTTAATTCGATCCTTCCCTCGTCCTTGGGTTATTTGTAGACCCAAAAAAAGGCATTTTTAGATATTAGGTATGGCTGTGCCCGTATTCTGTTACAGACGTGATACAGAAAGCTTCATGTCACGCAATATGCTGCTAGACCAGGGGTAAGCAACCTCGGCTCTTTTATGACTCATGGACTTCAACTCCCAAAATTCCTGAGCCAGCTTGGCTGGCTCAGGAATTCTGGGAGTTGAAGTCCATGAGTCATAAAAGAGCCGAGGTTGCCTACCCCTGTGCTAGACTAATTTGGTTTATTATTATTTTTTTCTCTGATTGCGGAGCAGCGCCTCTTAACTCGGAACTGGTCCCCATTGGGATATCCAGTCCAGTCTTTCTCAAACTTGGCAATTTTAAGATTTGTGAACTTCAACTCCCAGGATTCCCCAACCATCATGCAACCTTAAGATAGGCGGGTTTCCTCACTTGACGCAATTTTTAAGAGGTGTGGACTTCAGTTCCCAGAATCCATGCTGGTTGGGGACTTCTGGGAGTTGAAGTCCACACATCTTAAAGCTGCCAAGGTTGAGAGACGCTGATCGCAACCATTGTTCGAATGGCCAGCCAAAGCATATTTATATATAAAGCTGGCTCAGCGTCGTGTTTATAGGTATATGTTTTTCTTCCTTTCTGCCCTCCATCCAAACAGCTGTCTTTCAGGCAGGAATTATAAAAATAGGCCATTCTCCATGGAATCCCTTGAAGTTAAGAGAATGAACATCAGCTGGAGTTGGAACAAGACACATTCTGGTTTCCTGGTTGGAAGAGAACATCCCAAATTCCACCAGAAAGCCCTGGGAATTGGAATCAGGCTTCTGTTGACCGGAGAGAAATGCTTGCCATCCAAAAATTGGATTTGAAGAATGAGACATTGAGATAATGACTTTAAAATATGTTGAGCTTCTTTAAAAAAAAAAAAAAGCAAAAAGGCCTTTTCTGATTCTTCTGCCTTTCTCTCTAGCAGAGGGAAACTGCTTTGGCGTCAGTGAAATGGATTCTCAGGTGCTGAATTACACCGTGGCTTGCTAGAATGATGGTCTGTTGAGTAGATCGTGGGGTGGGGGGTGAGGATAGCCCCTAGCCCAGGGTTAGGCCACCTTGGCTTTTTATGACGTGTAGACTTCAACTCCCAGAATTCCTGAGCCAGCACGGCTTAGCTTGGAAACCTCTCCCTTTTCCCTCAGCGCGGCTGGCTCAGGAATTCTGGGAGCTGAAGTCCACAAGTCATCAAGCGGCCTAGGGTAGGCAACCTTGGCTCTTTTATGACTGGTGGACTTCAACTCCCAGAATTCCTGAGCCAGCCGGGAAGGTTGCACGTGGCGATCACACGTGAATCCAGGACCGTGCAACCATCATAAATACGTGCCCGGATTTTGATCACCTGATCACGGGGATGCTGCATCAGTGGCAAGTGCGAAAAGAGGCCGTCGGTCACCCTTTTTTCAGCGCTGTTGTAACTTCAGATGGTCCTTAAACAAGTGGTGTAACAAGGGGAAAGAGGAGATGGTTTTGTGGAAGGCATAGGCGTATGCGCGCGGGCGCGAGCATCTGTTGCTGGCCTGAGTGGGGCCAAGAGCACCCATGACGAGTGACGCTCCACAAGGGTGTGCCAGCCAGCCACTCACGCCGCCCAGTTGCAAATAGGCCATGGACCGGTAGTGGGCTGTGGCCCACAGGTTGGGGACACACACACACCCCCGGCTTAAGTCACTTCTCAGGATCCTAGCTGCAGTCACCTTTTTGGGGGGGGGGAATTGATTTTTGGAGGGAGCCTTATGGGTCAGGACAAAATATGCTCTTTTTGTTTGCTTGTCCTAGCAAGACTTTTTTTTCTCTTAAGCAGGGGTCTTCAAAGTCGGCAACTTTAAGACTTGTGGACTTCAACTCCCAGAATTCCTCAGCCAGCCAAGGGCTGGCTGAGGAATTCTGGGAGTTGAAGTCCACAAGTCTTAAAGTTGCCGACTTTGAAGACCCCTGCTGCTCTTAAGAAACAGTAAATGCATTTAGCTTCCCTTTTTCTCCTCTCGCCCTTTCTTTCTCCCTTTCTTTTTTGGGTGGTGCAAAACTTTTTATCAATATTCCTTCCCCCTCTCTTCCCCCCCCGCCCGCCCCCCGGAAGGTGGCATCTCAGCCGCTCTGCATCTCTTCCGATCTGGCCTGACCCCCCCCCCCCCCCCCCGCCTGGATAACTCCGCTTTGAGGTTCCTCCCGACACTGGGAAAAACAAGGAAAAGGGAAACTCTGAGGTCCTGGATTAGGCTTAGGGGGGGGGGTGGCCCCACCCCGCTTTGCCACCTTTCTTCTCAAATGAATGCTGGGTTTGAAGCTGTCAAAAACCGCGTTCCTCAATGCTGAGCTCATCAGAGGCCGCAGCGATGGGCTGGCCTGGCAGGGCGAATGGTTTGGGGAAAAGCCACGGTCCACCCAGGTCATTCACGTGCCTCTGATGCCACCCAGGAGAAGCCCCTTGTGTGTGTCGGGGGGGCTGTCTCGTGGAATGCAGACCCCCCCCCAGGGTCCCCAAAACTTTTAGGATTCCTCCGAGGAGGAGCGTGGGAATCGGGTGCATGCAGTGGCGTGGTGAGTGGCCAGGCTCAGCTTTGCCTCTGGGGCCAGTCCTGGTTCTTGAGTAAGGAAGTCCGTCGGTCCTGGTAGCGCATCAGATGCCTCCCTCCTCTGGCAGAAATGGCTTTCCTTTTTGCTTGCCTGATGGATGCCGTCTTCAATCAATCAATCAGAGTAGAGCTGGGAGGGACCTTGAAGGTCTCCTAGTCCAGCCCCCTGCTCAAGCAGGAGACCCTACACAATTTGTCTTGTGGAGCCTTGGTGGAACAGTGGGCTAATGCCTCCTTAAGTAACACCAGCTGCCTGCAATTAGTGCAGGTTCGAGTCCCACCAGGCTCAAGGTTGACTCAGCCTTCCATCCTTCCCAGGTAGGTAAAATGAGGACCCAGATTGTTGGGGGCAATTAAGCTGACTTTGTAATAATACCGCTTGGGGTGTGTGTGTGAAAGCCCTAATAAGCAGGCATATACATAGAATGAAGGCTACTGCTAAGCTTGTAAGCCGCCCTGAGTCTTCGGAGAAGGGCGGGATATAAATGGAATTAAAATAAAAATAAAATTTGAGACAAATGGCTCTCCAGCCTCTTCTTAAAAACCTCCAGCGACGGAGCACCCACAACTTCTGGAGGCAACTTCTGTTCCACTGGTTAGTTGTCCTCGCTGTTAGGAAGTTTCTCCTTCATTCCAGATTGCTTCTCTCCTTGATTCGTTTCCATGGGTTGTTTCTTGTCCTGCCTTTGGGCGCTTTGGAGAAGACGTTGACCCTGGGGCAGCCTCTCAAATACTGGAATCCTGCCATCAGGTGTCCCCCCCCCCTTAGTCCTCCTTTTCTCTAGACTGGCCATACCCAGTTCCTGCAACCGTCCTTCATATATGTTTTAGTCTCCAGGCCTTTCATCATTCCAGTTGCTCGTCTCTTCTCTTGCACTTGGGTCATGCTGTTCTTGGCCGGGGGTCTGGCTATTTCTTTCTCCCATCGCAATCGCACAGGTTAGCCGACTCTGTAAGACGCTCATCGGGCGTTCGAAGCCGGTCGTGGGCATCCTCCTTCTGAAACCATACGACTCTGGGGTCGTGTATGATGAGCCTGGGATCCCTTGCGTAACAGAGCTGGTGCCAGCTGGGAAGAAGCGACGCTCGCCCCTTCAAAGCAGCCCCTTCCCTGCCGCTGAAACTGCCCCCCCCTCTCCGTTTCCTCTCTAGGTCAGGGAGGCCGTGGCACCGAACAGTCAGGTAATTAGTGGGCGACGCTCGGCAGGAGCCACGGCATCCGATCTCCCCTTTTTCGCAGACCGGCCAGCCCAACATTGCTCCCTTTGTGCCAGCCGGTGCCTTTGTCCACTTTTTGGCCTCTCTCCTGCCCCACCCCGAGCACTGGCTGTCCTGCCTGCCTGGAGAAGAACAGATGAGCTTCTCTTGTGGGTTTCTTCAGGCTCCCCCCCCTTGCCCTTTCCGATTCTTTCCGACGCTGGTCAACTTTGCACTGCTTTGCCAGCTTTGGGGACGAGGACAAAGCCGCCTGCTGGATTCTGCCCCCCATCCGGGCTGCCTTTTTCCATTTCGATTGTCCCACGGTTCCGGAGTGGGGGCCCAAAGCTGCCCGGGGCTCTGCAGGCCTGGTTAAAGTGGCTCGGGCAACTGTGCCCAGCCCCATTGGCGCTCTCAGAGGAGCTGGGGTGGCACGGCTGGTCCCTCGATCAGGTCTGGCCTGCCTTTCTGAATGAAGAAGGTGAGTGGAACAGAAAACGAGAGGGGCTTGTCCGGCAAAAATGATTTTTTCAGGAAAGCTGAAAGATAGGCAAGATGTACAACGTCAAGGTATTGGGCTAGCATGGTGGGCATATTTGCAAATTCAAACGACATACGAAAAAGTTAAGAAAACAATGGGAAGAACAGACAGAATTTGACCTAACCTTTAGCAATATTTTGATTTTTCGTCACGATTGTCCCTACCTTTATAGCAATTTTATACTGGTGGTTTTGTTTCGATACTGTGGTTTGATTGTGGTATGCCGACCAGCGTGACTTCTGGCGAGAAGGGCAGCCGTGTAAATAAGATAGACAGGCAGACGCAGACAGGCAGTGGATGCGCGGATGGACAGACAGACACTAGATGGACGGAGAGATGGACAAACTTTGTAGATGGGTGGAAAGATAGAGACTGTTGATGGGTGGATGGACAGACAGAGACATTGTAGATGGATAGACAGAGCCCGTTGATGGGTGGATGCGTGGAAGGACGGACAGACTGTAGATTGGTGGACGGACAGACACACTAGATGGATGGATAGGCAGACACCGTTGATGGGTGCATGGATGGACTACAGACAGCGTAGGCGGACAAACACACTGTTGACGGATGGATGCATGGATGGACGGAGAGATTGTAGATGGATGGAGGGCTGAAGAGACACTGTTGATGGGTAGTTGGACAGACATACACTGGATGGATGGATGGTTGAAGAGGCCATCCCATCTGCTCCCAGTGTGTATGTGTGCATGTGCATGTGAGTGTGAGACACAGGGAGGTGTTGGGAGTCGGGGCTGTTGCGGGTGACAACTGACGTAGCATGACAAGACCTATTCGTAGCCCCAGAGCCAGATAACTAGAAAAGGCGGCTCTGCCACCCGCGTCTTCTGCCACCCGCCTCGCCTCGCCTCGCCCATGCGCAGAGGGAGCAGAAGGGAGACACCACTGAATTTCCAGGGGTGGGTGGGGGATGTTTCAGACAGGCTGTGTACTCGATCTGGATGGGAGCTTTGCATTTTAATTTTTGTAATGCTTGTCATTGTGTTTAGTGTTTAGCTTTTAGTTTAGATTAAGGTTTAGTGCTCAGTTTATTGTTCAGTTTTAATTTAGTGTTTAGTTTTGAGTTTAGTGTTTAGTTCTGTTCACACACACACACACACACCAGAGTCCTGTTGAGATAGTAGGCCATGTCAGTTGAATGAACAGTTACATAAATACGAGATATAAAATAACACATTGGGCATCCTTTTTTGGAAGCCAGCACTGTGGGAGGCAAAATCCTACCTATACTACTAATCTGGGATAGCCCAAAATCAAAAGGAGTTCAGTAGCCCTTTTCTGATGAATGCGTTTCATTCAAAAGCAGAAACAACTCATAAAAGCCTAGCGTGCTTTGTGCTCAAATGGATCGGCTGAGAAATTTATCTGCGCAGGGATAAAAATCAGCTTTGCCCTGAAGCAAAAATTGAAGAAGAACGGGGATGATTAAGTTGTTAGGTGTAACCAAATAAATCCAGAACAAATCACTTTTCTTAGTCAGAAAAGGTGTACCCAGATGCCTCCTGATCTTTTATTATTATTATTATTTTATTTTATCCCTTTGCCAGTGAACAAAAATGATGGATTCTTTTGAAGAACTGGCGTCGGTCGGATAATGGAAAACTCACTATTGTACTTGCGGTGGTTTTTATCCCAGAAAGAAATAAGGGTGGAGGAGGTTTTGGAGCGATGGGAAGTAGGCAACAGCACATCTGAATCACAATCAGAATAGAGCTGGGAGGGACCTTGGAGGTCATCTAGTCCAACCCCCTGCTCAAGCAGGAAGCCCTATACCATTTCAGACAAATGGCTGTGCATTCTCTTCTTAAAGACTTCCAGTGTTGGAGCATTCACAGCTTCTGGAGGCAGGTTGTTCCACTGGTTAATTGTTCTAGCTGTCAGGAGGTTTCCCCTTAGTTCCAGCTCGCTTCTCTCCTTGGCTAGTTTCCATCCGTTGCTTCTTGTCCTGCCTTCAGGGGCTTTGGAGAATAGCTTGACTCCCTCTTCTTTGGGGCAGCCCCTGAGATGTTGGAAGATTGCTATCATGTCCCCGCTCGTCCTTCTCTTCATTAGACTAGACATGCCCAATTCCAGCCACCGTTCCTTACATGTTTTAGCCTCCAGTTTTCCAAACTATGTCAATGTGACACATAAACCCAGCCTATTTTGGTGAAAATCTCCTTTTACAGTTGTCTCATCTCTTCGCATCTCATGCTCATGGTATCAGATGCTAGGATGACCATGTGTATCACTTAAGACATTACATTTCCGTTTTCCCTTTCTGGTCTTCTGCTCTGGATGATTCGTTGTAATGGTGAAAGAGGATGAAATCCAGTCTCCTTCAGACCACACTTTCCACATGTGTTCCTTACTCATCCTTTCCTCCAAAAACTATCTGACGGGGTCATCGTCTTCAAGCCAACCCTGATGCATTAGACCAGGCCTAAGTAAACTTGGGGCAGCTTATGCAATTTTCTCAAAAGAAGAAATTGCAACTGGGGCTTTTCTAAAATTTCTTCCCCTGCTTTGGAAAGACGGTTCCAGGAAGCTGACGCCAAATTCCCCTCAGGCCCTGTGTCCTTGTGACTCCCTTGTTAACTTTGGATTTCATCATTACCCACTACACACATGTTCCGCGGGCACACAGGTAGAGCAAGACTTGTAAACCCCATGAGTTTTGTTCCTGAAAATGAATTAGGACTTTGACTTTGGTGGGAAAGAGAAGCTGGTTGCAAAATTATGTGCAAGGTCTTGAAGGCCAGGAGGAACCAGCTGATGCTTCACTGCCTAAAGTTTTCCCTGTTGCAAAACTTCTGTTGCTAATCCCAGAAAAGTGGGCTCGCTTGCTGAATAATCTTCTCGGCCATAGGTCAACAGGACATCCTCTTTCTCCTTCCATCTGAGGTTTACTTCAGGTTGAGCAGACAGAGCATCGTCTTTTTTTTTTCTTTCTGTCTCCTACAGAAAAAAGATGGGGAAGTGTGTGTGGGGGGGTTGGTTCAAAACTTTTGCTCTAGATCACTTTTCTCCTGGTTAGTAGGAGAAAATGAGCCGGGACGGTCCCATCATTTCTACCGAAGGGGGGGGGGAAGCTTCCTCCAGATGTGAAAGAGAAAAAAAAAATTCTGCTGGCGCACCCAGTGAACAGCTGTGCTACTCTGTTAACTCCTGGCTCCCGCATCCAAGCTGGGTCCATTTGTTATTTATTTTTTCCTGCTCGGAGAACCCAGGACTAGTTTGCAAGTTGCAAAACTTTGCAAAGGGAGAAAAAGCGAAGCTTGTATGCAGGGCACCCAATCCGCCGTGCCAGTTCAGACCCTTTTTTCAGCAAGGTGAATTATGTCTCAGCCTCACGAGAGTAGCTTTACCTCCAAGACTGTGGGAGGAAGGAGAACTTCAATTTTAGAAGAATTTTGGAGCTTATTCCTTGTCTGGAATCTCATAACTGTTTGTGCCCCTGTTTTGGATGTTTTTATGGATTCCATCTGTCCAGGATGGTATAAAGATTCCTGCCTTGTGCAGGGGTTGGACTAGAAGACCTCTAGGGTCCCTTCCAGCCCATCGTATGTGACGCAGGTTTTTTGTTATTACCCACAGTTTTCCAAGATTTTGCAGCTTGGAAAACCAGTAGCTTCTTCTCCTTTTCTCCAGCTTGTGCCGGATCTCACCAAAATCGGGGGGGAAAGTTAACATTTCTAGCTTTTACAATTGCAAAGATTCTCTGGACGTCATGTGAGCTTTGCATGCTGACTGAGTAAGCTTTTGTTTTGTGGAGATGAGTTCCTCAGAACAAAACCAAAGAATTTTCAAGAGGGGCAACTTTAAGATGTGTGGACTTCAGCTCCCAGGATTCCCTCAGCCTACAAATGGAACCTACTGGAACATCTTAAAGCAGGGGTCTTCAGATATGGCCCTTTTATGACTTGTGGACTTGTGCCTGGCTGAGGAATTCTGGGAGTTGAAGTCCACAAGTCAGAAAAGGGCCAGGTTTGAAGACCCCTGTCTTTAAAGTATGCTGCCTGGGGAACTCTGGGAGTTGAAGTCCACACGTCTTAAACTTACCAAGTTTGAAAAAAACAGCTGTCAAACTGCCCTCTCAATGATGAACGAACGAGTATTAAGTCGAATCCTGCTTTTCTGTAACTTCACTCACTTTTGAGGTGTGTCCGGAATGACAGAGAGCAGATCTCGGCCAGGCCTTTGATGTGGCCTAGATCAGGAAGCAGACTTCACCAGAAGATTAGAACTAAGCTTTACTAGGGACTGTACGAGAAAGCCAGGAAACCTGGTTTACTTCCAAAAGGACGGTTGCGGGCTTGCATAGCTCGGGCGGTGCGGGGTTCAGGGGAATTTTGTGAATTTCCAGGAGTTGCCAAACTTCGGCTCCTGAAATTGCGGTGGAATTAATCCAGAGTTACAGGAGGGAGTGGGGGGGTCCTTCCTAGGGGCCAAACAGACAGAGAATGTCTGGTGGGCAGGGAGAGGACAAGGTTGGGTCCTCCCTAGCAGTTCCCAGAGGATCTCTATAGTTATTTCAGATGTAGTAGCTTTAGTTTGCCAAGATTCTGCCTGCAGGCGAGTAACAATAAAGGGACTACTCAGAGGTAACTCCTGCCATTCTTGGTTCTTCGGGCCTGACACCGTCTCGGTTTTGGAGCAGCTACATAGTGGATGGGAAGAGGGGCAGAAAATCGGCGCCTGGAGATGTCGTCTTCTCGGCCAAAGTCACATCTCCATTGGCTTGCCTCTTGTCTTCAAGGAGCGCAAGAATCCGGTGCTCCGCCTTTGAGCCTTGAATGTTCCCGAATGTCAACTCTCTCTCTCTCTCTCTCTCTCTCTCTTTTCCCTCTTAGACTTTCACAGCATGGTGCAATTCCCACCTTCGGAAAGCCGGCACGCAGATCGAGAACATCGACGAAGACTTCCGCGACGGTCTCAAGCTGATGCTGTTGCTGGAAGTCATTTCAGGTGAGGCTCCAGAGGGCCGGCGCGTTTCGAGGCCGCAGAAGACTTCTCGGCTCTAGCTCTAGGTAGCTGCTGGAGATGATTCTGGATCCTTGCGTCTTCCTCATGTGGTCCTCTCCAAATGGGGATCTTCCCATTCCAAGGATGCCCAGACAACGTTCAGGGCATCGGGTTGATCAAAGCCGTCTTTTAAAAATAATAATTATTATTATTATTATTATTTTAAAAAAAGCTTTCCCAAAGCACTTAAATTTTGCTGCCTCGTTGGCTGCTGGCGAAGAAGCCTCAGCGACAGATCGTAGAGAGGAGTCAGTGAAGAAACCCTTAAATTAAATTAAACTGAACGCAGATTCGATCAGCCCCCTCTCTTCCCCTGGCCCCAGTTCAGTGCCCTGATTTAAGCAGACAGTCTTAATGAAATAACTTGAGTTTTGAGTTCAGATTCGGTTTTGAAGTGGATGAGATCTAGTCAGTAGTCTGTCTCCTGGCTGCTTGTACCCCATATTTTGGCCTTCTGTATGGATTCTGTGTGAAAAACTTTTTTCCTGCGTTGTCATAACTTCTAATGGCCGCTAAATGAATGATTGTAAGTGGAGGACTATCTGTATTCCCAGTATTCAAACAGGAGTTACAGTCTCAGAAATGGGTCACCAGCACACCTTCTCCTTTTCTGTATGCTGAGCTGGAGCCCATTTAAACCTGGAATTTGGTTGTTAATTTTCCATGCTGATTTGAAATGACCATAAGAACAACTCTTCATAGGCCACGAATGTGTTATATTTACTGAGTTTCTCTGTTAACAATATGTTCTCAGTGATGAACAGCAAGCAAAGCAACAATCAGGGAAGGATAGGATAGAATAGGATAGAATAGAATAGAATAGAATAGAATAGAATAGAATAGAATAGAATAGAATAGAATAGAATAGAATAGAATAGAATAGAATAGAATAGAATAGAATAGAATAGAGTTGGAAGGGACCTTGGAGGTCATCTAGTCCAACCCCCATGCTCAGGCAGGAAACCCTATCCCAATTCAGACAAATGGCTGTCCGGTCTCTTCTTAAAAACTTCCAGTGTTGGAGCATTCACAACTTCTGGAGGCAGGTTGTTCCACTGGCAAATTGTTCTAACTGTCAAATTTTTTTCTTCTAAGAAAATATAATACAGCGATGTGTGTTTATATGCTATATTTATTAAATTTAAATACCACCCACCTTGCAGGCAAGTGACTCCGCGCGGCCTGCCGCACAATAAAAACAGTGTTCTAAAAGATTAAAACGGTAAAACAGTACAGTATAACGTTAAATTAAGAATGAGCTAAGTTGGCGGTTGTTTACATCGGCTAATGCAGCAAAGCAGGATGTAACCACATCCAATGCATTCTTTTGAGATGTAAAAATGTATACAAAACAATCCTCAGTTTAAAAGTTTTCTGCCGCTGCTCTTCTTGAGCTACTGAAAGCGTGGGAGTGAAATTTATTTGGCTTACACTTCCGGAATTAATAAATGAACTGAAACATAACAATATTGTTTTTATGGTTTGGCCTCTTCTCTTTGCTGTTCAAATGATGCTGGAAAATATGTGAATTAGGGGGGGAATTGTGCATTGTATATCAACAACTGTATATTGAACACCCCCCACCCCCCCAAGCTACAAATATTGCAATTGTAAAGAGAGAGGACAATATAATTACAGGAATAAGCTTGGGGGCAAAAAAAAATTGTCTCTACCAAAAATTCCGTTCATCAATTTGTTGCGATTCCTCTGTCTGTCCCAAAAGGCATGCAGAGAATTGGGCGACCCTTTAGAGAAAAGAGCTAACCCAAGAACTGATGCAGAGGTACGAGGAAATGAATTTATTTTTTTTTTTTAAAAAAAATACAGCCAGAAAGTTGACAGGCGAAAGAGATGGCTTTGTCTCGCTAATAATTGTTTATAGAGTTTTGCCAATATGGCAGGATACAAATTTATAACAATCCCGCAGGGCTGGAGGCCTTCCTTGATTTGTGACTATAGTTGGGACCACGGTTTCCGTTGCTAAGAAAGGCGGTTGTTAAGTGAGTTATTGAGTGAATTGCGTAGTCATTAAGCGAATCCAGCTTCCTCCCCCGGTGACTTTGCTTGTCAGAACCAGCTGCGAAGTTTGCAAATGGCAAGTTAAGGATCCAGTCCTCATCAGTACGTGCTGGCTTGCCAAGGGGTCCGATTTTGATCAGGAGACTGTGGGGATGTTGCGACAGTCATAAGTGCAGGACCAGATACAAGCCACTTTTTTCAGGGCCCTTGGGATTTTGAACGGTTGCTAAGCGAATGGCTGTAAGTTGAGAACTACCTGTGCAGGTGGTCCTCCACTCATGAAGTTCATTCAGTGACCATTCAAAGTTAACCACGGCACAGAAAAAAGTGACTTGTGATGGTTTTTCACACTGAACGACTGTTGCAGCATCCCCATGGTCATGTGATTAAAATTGATCTGATTTTTTTTATCTGAACGTCAGTGGCAACCGACTCATATTTACAACGGTTGCAGCATCCTGGGGCCCTACAATCCGTTTTTGCAGCCTTCCAACAAGCAAAGTCAATTTTTTGGGGGGGGGGGAGAGAGCCAGACCCGCTTAACAACCGGGTTATTAACTTCAGAACCGTAGCGATTCACTTAACGCCTGTGGCAAGAAAAGTCGTAAAACGGGGTTAAAAAGTCCCTTAAAACAAACGTCTCGCTTAGCGACAGAAATTTTGGGCCCAGTTGTGTCCGTCAGACGAGGCGTGCCCCTACTCGTGTTCTGATTCTCGGTTCGGTTCCTTTTTGGGATCTTTTTAAGATACCACCTCCTCTGTTTATTTATTTATTTTTTTATTTTTTTATTTTAATTCCATTTATATCCCGCCCTTCTCCGAAGACTCAGGGCGGCTAACAAGCTTAGCAGTAGCCTTCATTCTATGTATATGCCTGCTTATTAGGGCTTTCACACACACCCCAAGCGGCATTATTACAAAGTCAGCTTAATTGCCCCCAACAATCTGGGTCCTCATTTTACCTACCTCGGAAGGATGGAAGGCTGAGTCAACCTTGAGCCTGGTGGGACGCGAACCTGCACTAATTGCAGGCAGCTGGTGTTACTGAAGGAGGCATCAGCCCACTGCGCCACCAAGGCTACATATGGATTTATGTTTATGGATTTCAGGTGAGCGGTTACCGAAGCCAGAAAGAGGGAAAATGCGAGTACATAAAATCAACAATGTGAACAAAGCTCTGGATTTCATCGCCAGCAAAGGAGTCAAGTTGGTGTCCATAGGGGCTGAAGGTAAGGGGGCCGGCCTTTATAAAGAGGGTTTTTTTTTTTTGCACTGGTCATCGGCAGCCAATTTACTACGTACTGGACCAAAGCGGGAGTTTGATCAAGGGGGCAAAGGTCTAGTGATAGAAAATTAGCTGCCTTCAAAGTGAACTTGGGTTCCCCCCCCCTTTATATTTGGGGTGGGGGTAGCCATGTACGTGTTCACCCACTTGTTTATGTTTATGTTTTATTTAATTTATATACCGCCCTTCTCCCTGGGGACTCAGGGAGAGTGTCATGTTTGTGTTGCACTTTGAGAGCGGGCAACTAAATTTCATTTTTGATGTGTGTGCCGTTGTGCCCGCAGTAAAAAAAAATGACATTAAAGGTTATCTTAGCTTATCTGATTTGTCTTAAGTCTGCTTCCCTGTTCATCTCCATCCTATAGAGTAGAATAGAGCTGGAAGGGACCTTGGAGGTCTTCTAGTCCAGCCCCCCACTCAAGCAGGAGAGCCTATACCATCTCAGACAAGTGACTGTCTAGCCCAGGGGTAGGCAACCTTGGCTCTTTTATGACTCGTGAACTTCAGCTTCCAGAATTCCTGAGCAAGCGTGGCTGGCTCGGGAATTCTGGGAGTTGAAGTCCATGAGTCATAAAAGAGCAAAGGTTGCCTACACCTGGCCTAGAAAGATTTACCAGAATTATAAAATTCCTTAACAATATTTCCCAAAAATGACATCGACATAAACCCACATATGAGGATGTATCACCCCAAGGTAAAGTTTTGAGGCCGTATGAAAATACGGGTTACTGTACAACCACGAGCAAATATCACCTGTGTGACTCATTTATACGTTATAAATCCAAGAGAAAAGCTGACCGTAATTTTGCCAGATTTAACAGCCCATTGAAACGACGAGGGGTAAAAAAAATGAGAATTTTTACATGCCTTTCGTGAAGCTGTGCAGAGAAAACGTTGCTTTGGGCAGCAAATTTACAAACGCAAATACATATTTTTTTTTAAAAAAAAAGTGTATTTTCATTTGGCTGGGCGTGTTCGTGGTTCTGTGTTCGAGGATGTGCTTGAGTTCTGGCTTTGTACCACCTATGGTGAGAACACGTCGGCCAGAGTTTTGTGGAAGAGTCAGCCTGCGCAGGTACAATTCTGAGCATTCAGTGTTTACCCAGGATCCTTTCCCGGTGACCGAGAAAGAATTGTACCTGCTTGGCACAATTACTCCAGTGTTGCCAACTGATAAGAGCAGTTCCTTTGATCTCAGGCGTGTCCTGTTCTTTTTGAGCACGGGACCTCCGCGTGAAGGCAGCCAGGCTGTCCACGCTCCGGTCGGAAGGCGTAGAGAGTAAGGAAGGTGATCTTGATGGAAATGTTTCAATCTCTTTTGCCCATTTAATACTTAACGTTTAATACTTATTTGTTAGGCATAGGTAGGGGTGTGGGTCTATACATATATGTATATAGTATGGTTAGGTGTGTGTCATGTGTGTGTTCCACTTTGAAAGCGGGCAACTAAATTTCATTTTCGATGTGTGCCGTTGTGCCCACAGTAAAAAAAACAGAAATAAAGGACAATAAAGGTTATCTTGTCTTATCCATCCGGACAGTCCCAAAAGATGCTTTTTTCCAGAAGGCAAACAGGACATGGGTTGTTTTTGTTTTTTTTCCTGGAAGACGTTTCGCTTCTCATCCGAGAAGCTTCTTCAGTTCCAAACTGCCCTGAACTAAACTGAAGAAGCTTCTCGGATGAGAAGCGAAACATCTTCCAGGAAAAACAAATAAGTCCAGTTGCTCCAAGGTGCTTTTTCAGGAGGCAACTGGAATTTCTTGTTTTTCTTGGAAGACGTTTTGCTTCTCATCCAGGAAGCTTCTTCAGTTTAGTTCAGGGCAGTTCCCTCCTGAAAAAGCAGCTTTGGGACAACCGTGCCCTGGATGACTTGAGAATCCCCATAAACGCTTCCCTCTGGATTATCTTCGCTCTTTGCAAACTGGGTCTATGTCTCTGCAGAGACTCCTTGCTCATTCTCTTCCTGCTCTTCTCTTTCCAGAAATCGTCGATGGCAACGCCAAGATGACCCTGGGTATGATTTGGACCATCATTCTCCGGTTTGCCATCCAGGACATTTCAGTGGAAGGTAAGAGGCAGGTTTGCGCTTGCAAGATGGTTAAGGCTCTTTTCTCACGCCCATCCCGAGTCGGCAACAGCCTCCCGTGTATCCCAACGTTTTTCAAAGTTGGCAATTTTAAGAGGAGTGGACTTCAGAATTCCCCACCAGACTGCTGATGGACTTTTAAGATGGGTGGAAATTCAGCTCCCAGAATTCCTTGGCCAGCATACTAGTAAATTTTAAGTTTGGCAGGCATCAGCTCCCAGACGTCCTGACAGGGGAACCCTGGGAGTTGAAGTCCACCCATCTTGAGGTTGCCAAGTTTGAAAAAAAAAATGATTTAACTCAACTTACTTGGCTTTGACGCCTTCCACAGTGGTCAGGCTGGATGAGATTGACAGGAACGGTGGTCCAACCCATGTGGAGACCGCCTGATTGAAGGAAGGCAGTTGCTGGAGGTGAGAGGGCGAGATTCGAAACCAAGGACAAAGTCTTGTGGTGATCCAGGATGGTGCTCACGTCTTAAGCGTGACTTCTGTGCTTGTAGCTTCTGGCTAGATCTTCTGCATTTGGGCAAAATTAGGGTTTAATTTGTTTTCAATATCTGTATTTGTGCATTCTGTTATTTATGTCACTGTTAACCGCCCTGAGTCCTTAGGGAGAAGGGCGGTATACAAATCAAATAATATTAATAATAATCGGTCCCAATAAATCTTTCAGGGCACAGATGCTCACTCAGCTGCAGAAGCAATGATTTATGGACTTGAAATGCAGCCCTGGATACTTCAACGGCCTAGCCCTAGAACGACTGTCTAAATGCAAGAAAGATTGTAAAATGAAGCGTAGTCATGTGATGACCCACTTAACGACCATAATTGCAGGCTCGTTTACGGTCATATGTTGAGGACTACCTGTGTACTTAGGCTTTACTCAATCTGGCGTGTGGAAGCTTAGCAGAAATTAGCTGGAAGGATGGAGCTTAATGAACAAGAGCCTTCCCTTCCCTCTTTTCCCATCTGCTTTGCAAATGTCTCACCCCACCCCCACTCCTTGAATCTCCCCCCACCCACCCCCGCTTTCCCCTTTTTTTAGCCACCAGTTGCATTCTGCAGCCAGATTTGATCCGATGCTGGCTTAATTTTGCCTTCATCCTGCAAATACCCTCAAAGGCTGCTTCTTCCCCTCCCAGTGGGTTTCCATTGGGTGGGTGGGGGGCATCCCAAGCCCTCCCGGCTGTTTGCAGACAGACACGTGAAAGCCATTTGTTGAGAAGACATTTTCGGCCCTGAGTTCTCTTTTTGGCACCTGGTTTACGTGGGATCTGTTTTATTTCTTTGCTATTGTATTGTGTGTTTTAGTCTCTTGTTCCCCGTCGAGAGTCTGGGGATCTGGGTGGAATATAAATAGTGCGGAAGAGAAATAAAATATCCTTTTTCTCGTGGCAAGGAATGCGTGTATAAAGATGTTGTTCTTTGTGGAACGAAAGATGCTCCAGTGGGATATCTTTGATTTATTTGGATTTAGGTTTGGCTTCACCTCAGTGTTTTTCAAACTTGGCTATTTTAAGAGGCCTGGACTTCAGCACCCAGAATTCCCCAGTCAACCTTGTTGGGAGTTGGAAGTCCACATATCTTACTGTGCCAAGGTTGAAAAAACACCACTCAGTCCTTTTTTTTTTTTGGCCTGGACTTAAATGTGATGTTGTGGACCTGCCCTTGCGACAACACCACACAAACAACACAATTACCTCCTTTCTCTCTCTCTCTCTCTCTCTCTCTCTCTCTGTAGAGACTTCAGCCAAAGAAGGACTCTTGCTGTGGTGCCAAAGGAAGACGGCTCCTTACAAGAATGTCAACGTGCAAAATTTCCACATCAGGTAACTTTTCAAGACGACATATATATCTATATAAGGGACGTGGTGGCTCAGTGGGTTAGGATGCTGAGCTTGTCGATCAGATGGTCGGCAGTTTGGCGGGTCGAATCCCGAGTCCGTGTAACAGAGTGAGCGCCTGTTACTCGTCCCGGCTTCTGCCAACCTAGCAGTTCGAAAGCACGTAAAAATGCAAGTAGAAAAATAGGGACCACTCCGGTGGGAAGGTAACAGCGTTCCGTGCGCCTTTGGCGTCTAGTCATGCCGGCCACATGACCACGGAGACTTCCTCGGACAAGCGCTGGCTCTTCAGCTTTGAAACGGAGATGAGCACCAGCCCCTAGAGTCGGAAACGACTAGCACGCATGTGCGGGGGAACCTTTACCTTTACCTATATATATATCTATAGAGAGAGAGAGAGAAAGAGAGATGTGGGCCAACTCTTGGCTTTACCTCTTTGAAACACAGAAGCAGCCATCTCACATCTGGAGAAACGGGCTTCTCTGAATGTTGATTTCCTGGCTTCAGAGATTCTGCCAGCCAGGAAGCCAACTTTTTGAAGCTTTGTGCTGGGACCTGAGGCTCAGGATTTGGAGAGCCCAAGGAACTTTGTGAATGGCTAAATTTCCTTCTTTTCACAAAAAGCCTTTTGTGTTGACAGCTGGCTGCAGCAAGGTTGCTGTGTTGGGCGGGTTGATGGATGCCGATCCAACGAAGCATCCAGTAGGGAAAAGTCCCTGGGGCTGTTGATCCTCCCACCACACAGCAAGGTTGAGGGGAGGTAGAGCAATGCAGCCTTTCACCCCACGCCCTCAGCTTAACTGACCCTGGTCAAGGATGGGCATTGGCTGCTCTTGGCCAGATTTCAAAACTTGTGCAAGGGAACAAGTTGGACTTTGGCTAAAAGCTACCTGACCTTCCCTGGAGCTTGGGAAAGAGAGAAGAAACTCAGACAAGGAGAAGAAAAAAAGAGGAAAGGAAAGGAAGGGAGGGGAGTTACAGAAGAAGAAAGGTGGTGAGAGAGGAATAGAAGGAGGGAGGGAAGGAGGAAAAGGGGGAAGGAGAGGCAGGAAAGAGAGAGAGAGGGAGAGAGAGAGAGAGAGAGAGAGGAAGGAAGGAAATGTCAGAATACAGCCATGACCACAAGATTCCTGAGCCTCATTAAGTCCACTTAACTTTGCTCAGCCTTATCCCTTCCTCAGCTTACTCCTGAGTAGACACTCCATAGCAAGAGCCACCCCCCACAATAATGGCTGCCGATCCTCAAATTCTGGAATAATTCCTCTTATATTTTCACTTTTCATTGCTGTGTTGGGCGGGTTGATGGATGCCGGGGAAAAGTCCCTGGGGCTGTCGATCCTTCCACCACACAGCCAGAGGATGATTCAAAATTTATATCCTTGCCCAGAGTCGCTCCAACAGTGAAATGGACAGTCTCTAAATTGAAAACAATAAGTTCCCAATCCTGTTGCCGTTTTCCTCTTGTCGTGGACCCGCAAGCTCTGTTTTGGGAAAGCTCAGAAAGTTGCCCACCTTGGAACCAAAAGGTGTGTGTGTGTCTGAAAAGGCGCTTGCCAGATGCCTCCGGATGTTGATCTCCTTCCGTAACTCAACAGGTTCTCCCGACAGGGCGCCCAGTTTTGTGATGACATTTTTCTTAAAGACACCTTTGGCTTCTTCCTCCAGAGACTTGACTCGATCTTAATTTTCCATTTTTTTTCCAGTTGGAAAGACGGCCTGGCTTTTAACGCTTTGATACACAGACACCGACCAGAACTGATCGAATATGACAAGCTCAGAAAGGTATTTGCTGCGGGGGGGGGGGGAGAGATAGAGAGGGGGGAGGGGCAGGCTGCTCTTCTGCCTTTCACCTCTTGGTTTTGAAATATTTTCCACCTTACCCTGGGCGAACTCGTTTTCTTCTTTTTTCTGCAGTGCCGTTCGTAGTGGGTTGAGTGAGGCCTGGGATCAAATCCCAGTTTGCCCCCCCCCCCAAAAAAAACCTGGGTTACTCTAGGCCAGGGCTTTTTAAACGTGGTCCTTTTATGACTTGTGGACTTCAACTCCCAGAATTCCTCAGCCAGGCACGCGTGCCTGGCTGAGGACTTCTGGGAGTTGAAGTCCACAAGTCATAAAAGGGCCAAGTTTGAAGAGCCCTGGCTAAGAGGTTTGAAGCTGGTCCTAGTGAAAAAAGGGGAGATCCACGTTTGTCCTTTCCTATTGATCCATTAAGGCAGTCTCAACCGAGTTTTAACCTCTCCGGCGGTTTACCTTTTCCCCAGGACGATCCGGTCACGAATCTGAACAACGCTTTTGAGGTCGCAGAGAAGTACCTTGACATTCCCAAGATGTTAGACGCAGAAGGTAAGCCGGAGATTTATGCCTTAATATCTTGGGGTCCCGTTTTGTTCCACAGATCCACCAAGGCAGAGGTCAAAACGGCGTTTGAATGAAGTTTGTTGGGTAAAACCAGGCGCTGAAGTACAACCTCTGCCTTTCTTTGCAGTCAGAATGTTTGGTCGAAGGGGACAGTGCAGAAAAGTTAGGGAGACGATCTTGACAGACATAATAAGAGGAACCTTTATAGGAAGAAAGAGGGATGAAATATTATTTAGTCTTGGGAAACAGGATAGTATTAGGAAGAGGCTCAGGCTGATTCATGGGAAGGGAAAACATAATCAGGCTTGCAAGATTCTGTTATTGTAGCCTACAGCTAGTCCTTGACTTACGACCATTAGGACCAGAATTTCCACTGCTAAGCAAGCTGGTTGTTAGGTAAGTCATGCCCAATTTTTACAACCTTTTTTTGCCACGGTTATTAACAAGCTGGTTGTTAGGTAAGTCATGCCCAATTTTTACAACCTTTTTTGCACGGTTATTAAGCAAATCACTGCAGATGTTAAGTGAATCACGGTGGACGTTAAGCAAATCAGTTTTTCCCCCCATTGACTGGCTGGGAAGGTCGCCAATGGTGATCACATGATCCCGTCGTAACTACAGGCTGGTTGCTAAATGCCTAAATCTTGACCATCTGATGGGGATGCTGCGGTCGTCATAAAGTGCGAAGACCAGCCGTAAGTCTTCCCCCCCCCCAATGCCATGGTAACTAAATGAATGGGGGTAAGTCAAGGTCTACCTGCATCTCAAACGTAGTTCTAATATTTCTGTGGAATCTGTTTTGTGACCTGAGCTAAGTGCTGACATTAGTGTTGCAAACTGCAAACATCCAAATTAATTTTTTAGAAACAACCATTTTGAAATAGGCTGAAGGACTGAAATGGAATTTGGAAACCATTCCTTGCAAACATACAGGTGTGCAATTTTCTGTCGAGATACAATGCAAAGGAAGAGTATGACTTGGAAACAAGTAACTTCCTAATAATGTTTTTGAGGCATTTTTTATTTTTTCCCCTCCTCCTCCATATTAACAGCCGCAAGTCTTTTTACTCAATGACTTGTGTGGAATTTCTTAATAATAATAGAAATGTAAATTCCCCCCCAAAATTTGTTAAATCAGATTTATATGGCTGCCTATCAGTGCCAGCAGCCCAGACCCCACATGTGAATAGTCGAAGTCCACCTCTGTTACAAGACTCACCCCAGACTGCTTGCCACCCCCTGGGAAGGACCAGATAAGGTTTCATGGGTCTTCGGGGGCGGTCAAGCTTACGCTTGTTTGCAGCTGTGCAACGACTCCAAGCTTAAGTCCCCACTTGACCCTTCCCTCCAGCCTAGCTGGCAGTTTCCCAACGTTGTTCGTGTCACGGAAAGGGATCTTGCAGAAGATTATAGAGCAGTCCTGAAATTCCCGCTGCAATAGAAGAATGCGAGGAATTGCCGCAAAGTTATATACGAGCTTTGCGGTCTTTCAACAGGCTTGAGTTATGGGCAGGAAATGCGATACAAATCTTGGATAAGCATCCCAGCTTGTACGATGGACAGGCAGCTAACATCCCGTGTCAGTTCGTCTGGATTCTTAGGCATTAACTTTTTTCCAAGCTGGATTTTTGCTGCGGCCCCTTGGTGATGTCAGAGCTCAAATGGCATGAGTTTGGAGATGAGTTATTCCTGATGTGCTTAATACTTCTTGTTCGCTTTTCAGACATTGTCAACACGGCCCGTCCTGATGAGAAGGCTATTATGACCTATGTCTCCAGCTTCTACCATGCCTTCTCCGGGGCGCAGAAGGTACCAGAGATGGACAGCGTTTTCCCATTAACCGCTTCTGTTCTTTCCAGCATCTGCCTTCTTTTGACTTCCCTTGGAGAGGGCTGCCGCTACAAGCAATCTGGGAACCCCAGACTTCAGCTAGTTCAGGATAAGCTTCAGAACGACCCAACGCAGGGAAAAAAAAATACGGGCTGGTTTTCCAAAACTCACCAAAAATTCCTTTGGGAGAGGCTGGGAAATGAAACCAGGGCTTGTCGTAGATGGAGGCCACTTTAGAAGAAGGAGAGGCAACCTTAAAACGTTTTACGGCAGCGAGACCAGGACTCTCCAACCAAACAGGAACTCCAAAACTCATCAAAATTC